>NC_064875.1:5370000-5432500 GCF_943734745.1 Anopheles darlingi | reverse complement strand
GAGGGGGTGTAGGCCAGCAATTGGGTTTATGGATCCTCAAGAAACGCCAGAGGTGGTCCACGAAGGCAGAGCCCCGCGGTTATCTTGTTTAGATTAGGTTTCGTCTCTCTCTTTGGCGCGCTCTGAGCTGGTGCTGCTCGGTTGGAACTGCAACACTCTGATGCAACGGGGACCCACTACCTGCTGGCTGGAGCTGTGTTTGTATGTGGTTGGTCTGATCGGGTTGCATGAACCAGCGCGTGAGCCCCGAAACGGAATGGTGAAATGGATGAAGTTTATGAAGGCGAACAATCTCCAGCTTCCCATGCAAAAACAATGGACTGATTTCGTGTGTTTTTTTTTGGGGTGGCCGGGATTTGCGGCCACCGAAAGTTCAGCTTCAAATGCTAATGAGTTCGGCGGTTGAGGTTGATTCGCTAAGAATCGGGCGCCATCATCATGGCGCGGTTGACCTTATTTTCCGTGTTGTCTTTTGGGGAAGGCTAATTGGATGGATTTCCATTACTGCAGAGCTGGAGAGCTGGCACTTACAAAGACAATTAAAATGAGCGTTAGTTGGAGAAGGTTGGAGAAGCATTAAAAGGTTTTTGCGTGCACACACACACACGCACGCACCAGGGTTCGAGGGGAGGGTTGCTTAATCAAACCAGCTTAACCATTTGGCAAAAATTGACAACTAATTAGTCCGCCTGAACGTCACGTTATGTCACGATTTGCCGGGCCGAACCGAAAGGAAATCTAAATATTCATCGAACGAGGGAATCGACATGTTTATTGTTGGATTTATTGTCAATCGTCCAGATGGCGGCCCCCGCTGTATGGGAGGTTTATTGTGGGTGCAAATTGTAAAACTGTAGCTCGATTTGCGTTTACTTCCTTCTTCTGTACTTATGGACGCGAAGAATCGCTTTAAAACGATTCGGATCCGAACGGAGGAAGGCGGCCACAAACCACATCAAACCATGTCTACGGTGAGCGGCGTCGGTGTGTCTTGCCTTGATGGAAACGATTATAAAACCGCAAATTATGAACACCCAGCCCGGCCCAGCCCAGTACGGTGTGGCGTACGGATGCTGTGGATGCGGGGAGCTAGCGAGCGTCAAGGCCAACGGTGGAAGTGGTTTCACGGTTCAGCTGCAATCGGGCACCGCTGTTGCGCAAGGCCCCCGATCACTGTCTGTCCGTCCGTCGATGGATAGGCAAATTGAACATTTTGGTTTTTCATTTAATTTCATCTAATCTACAAGTTTTATGTTTCTCAGGTGATTCTATGATCATTAGGCTGCCCACAGCTCTGATTGACAGCTGAGACAAAAGAGAAAACATAATACGCCCCCCGGGATGGATGAATGGATAGAGGGACAGCGGATGAAGCACGGCCCTGGCCGTGTCTCGTGCCGTTTGATTTATCGATAGACGAGCACCACGAGCCCACTTCACGCCGTGCAACACCCGTAGGTGACAGCGTGAGCGTGTAATAAGAGGTTGGTTGGTGGGACGCTGTAAATGGAAAACGGAAAAATCACTTTTCCTTTTTGTTTTGTTTGGTACAGGCCCACCGGGTCTGTAGCCAGCACCGCAGACCACTCCACTACGGCTGTCCATGCTGGATGAGCGATGGGAGACGTCAGTCGGTCGACGAGTTGTTGGTGGGCTCGTGTTTCACGTTTCATTTGTCAAACGACCTCGCTTCTTCGCTCGTGGACCGGCCTGTATCTATATTGTGACCAGTCGTCGTATTCTATGGGATGGGTTTGCCTCTGCTTTGTCTCGCAGGCGAGCGGAAGTGAGTTTGCCGTTTGGCCAGCGTTCTTCCGGCTCTCGTGGCGGAACCGCGACTGAATGGCTAATGATTATAGTTCCTGGTTGGATGTGGGTGCTGCCGCTGTTGCTGATGCTATTGTTTGGGAGCGACAAAACGCAACAGACGCGCTACGGTCAGCACTTTATCTTCTACTCAGTTTTGTCAGTTTACTATTGAGTACTTCAACGGTATCCCTAGTGTAATAACATGATTTAACTAATTAATAATTACAAAACGGTTTGATATCATTCGGGCACACTCACAAGATAGTCATCCTGCCTCTGCAGCCTGCCTCTTCACCAGTTTTACTCGTAGACATGGCTACCTAATCCTAATCGGTGTTCCGCATTGCTCAGCGCGTTATTTATGTTGTGGCTGCTCAATAATCCTAATCTCGTACCACTGCACACGTTGGCCCCCGTCTGTAAGAGCCTGTTTTCAGCAGCAGTAGCAGCAGCAACAGCAGCAGGAATCGTAAAATCGAGTTTCCGTATCAAGGAAGCATACGGCTGTGCCCAACTGGCCTAGTGGCTTTTCCTAGTGCAGTCTGTAGGCCAACCGTACCTCCGTATCTTTCCTGTGGGATCGGGACAGTACGGCCGGAGGAGCCACTACACCACTTCCACGACGGAGGCCTGTTGCTGAACGGAACAACAGTTTGTGGTGGAAGCGAGCTGGACTGGATTTTTTGAACCGATCGAACAGAGGAGGGGACAGGTTAGAAAGTAACGAGTGTGCATATTCACTATTCGCTGTGATTTAGCGCGATGAACCTGGGGGGGGGGGGGGGGGGTCCTACACTCTTGATCGCCATTTTTCCAGCTCTTCCTCTGGTAAATCCATTCACCGAAATCGGAATCGGTGAGAGGGAAAGCAAGAAGATCGGCATCGCATAACACGAAATGTCGTTAAATGGCAGTTTTCCCCGGGCGCGTATATAAGCTTCGCACAGAAGCTTCGCTCGTTCGTTATTGGTTTTGCGCGGTTTTGCCAAGGATATGTGCATGTGTGAGTGTGATGCGTCTTCGGTTAAACCTAGCGGCGAATGCCAGCGTAGTTTGCGATTGCATAATCTACGGGACCGGTGGTAAAGGGGAAAAGGCTACATACCGGATCATCTGGACCGGTAATAGCAGCACACGAAAGACATCAATGGCGAATCAAAGGCGAATAAGCGACGAAACCGACTTGAATTGGCATGGATTCTCTTCCAGAATCGAAACGGCTTACGGCATTACGGAAGCAGCGCGGTAGCTGAGAAAGAGAGCTCTCCTTTTGATTTCCATCTTGTGCTGCTGGCTTCTTTTGGGGGGGTGAGGTCAAGAAATGAATTGAAGAGATTCGAAGAAACAGTCACGATTCCTCCGATTCCGGATGGATGCTGACGGCACCGTTGGTTGATCGATTCTTATCTCAACTCATCGGCCGACGGCAGCGATGGAACGGTACACTCACCGTCGAACGGTATCTGGTCTCGCTTGATTAGCATCCAGCAATGTACTGTTTGCTTTGGGGTTGCAGCCAGGGTGCGAGGTGGCTCCCGTGGGTAGCACACAAAGGGCAAATAATGTAACCGAAAAACCGGTTCCCGTTGAAAACAAACTCGCGGCTTTTCTGGCACGTTGGTGTTTGTCGGCGCATTCTCTGTTGGCTTCAACAATGTTCAGTGACGGCGATGTTTGCTTACGGCGAATCCTTCTTTTTTTTGGAATGGAAAATGAATAATGTTTTTTTTTGTGGGCGGCCCACGGCATTTCGACTCTTACTCTCATTGAGCCGCGGTCGGGAGTGATTTATCATTTCTTGTGTATTCGTTTGCGCTGGGCGTGACATGCACGTTCCATTGCATAAACCGATTTCTAACTATTGTGACTATAAAGACTGCACAGCCGCGCTCGGCGGAAGGGACTCTCATAAGAAGCTACGCTACGTCACGTGGTACTGCGTCTGTTTTTTCTGCTGTCTGGCGGAAGATTGCTACCGGATGATATACCGGACGATCCGGCCGACGATCGCTAGGAGAGATGCCTCATAATGATCGTTTTTTTGTGGTTGCCGGCTGCTGCTGCTGCTGCTGCACACGGCATTGTCGATCGTCAGCCAATGTTCATTTTGGCCACCAACGGAAAGCGTTGTAGCCTTTGGATCCCAACGCATCACACCACCATACCTCCGACGTTACGACATCCTCATCCGGTCCGTTTGAATGTTTTGGAACATATTATCGACACCGCCGGCGTCTCGTCCTACCACTCTTCTCACCTTTTATAAGGAGAAAAATCGGAAGGAAACGAATGCACGGTGCGTGCTTTTGGGTGTGCAAAGCGCGACACAGCCACCGCACCATCCAAATGGCATTGTTGGAAGCTGGACGGGGATTGGGAAGCTGTGTGCTGCTCACCTAACCTCCGCCTGGCCAGCCTGGCGGTGTTGCCATTTTCCGTTTTTACTACTGTGTCGCTTGCTTGCCGCCTGTCGTTCCTTTTTACCCCACCGCATTATGTGGAAAAGCATTTTTCCCCCGCAAAGAGAATCGGAAGCGTAAATGTGTAAATGGGAAATCATAATTTGCGCCGTTTGGTAGGTGCGTTGCGGTAGTGTCGCGCTCACTGGTGTCACCACCGGTCCGCGGCCATTGACGTGATCGTGGCTAGTGGTCGTACCTTGCATGCAGATTGTTTTTTTTCTGGGTTTTTGTTTTATTATTTATTTCTCTTTCTCCAAGGCAATGACAATGAAAATAACCTTCCCGTAAACACGGCACGGCCGTGTGTCGCTGTCCTGTTACCGAATGAGGGTATGCTGCTGCACTGCACGCCTGAAGGCCGTTCGTAATTCGTGCATGAACACCCGGAGTGTCAGTCGCGTGAAACGTAAATTGTTCCATCAAATATCGTCACTGCAGTCGGCGGGGGCTTAGAGCGTGTGTGAGGTAATGTGTTTGAGTTGGCGCGGGTGCGGCGTGTGCGAACACGATCGAGTGACAATAGACGAGTGCGTGTTTGTGGCAAGGCCGTCCATCACTTGATTCACTGCCGCCGAACCGCTGCTGCTAGAGTGTTTGTTGCGCTTAGTTTGTATGCTTCCCTCATCTTCATTTGATGTTAAACCAGGTGGCCAAGGATTTCCCTAGATTATCGTGCTTTCAATGTCTCTGTGAAGGAACTTAGGGCATTGAAATCTCCATGAAAAAGTTGTCCTTGTGCCAATCATTCGAATTGCGTTGGAAAGCTTTTACAACAGTCGCAGGAGAGTGTCGATGTCTGACGGTCAAACCCGCATCACTCACTCTCGCGAACGTTTTAAAAAAATGGAAAGATGAATCGCGCTCTCCGGGGTGAAGGTTATGCGCTGTCGTGGTTTGAACATTTGCACTATTGCTGCATATATTACATGGCGAACACTCAGTGGCCTTTAACCGGATCCGACCTTCACGGTCGGATGGTGTTGCTTTGTGCTGAACTTCCCCAGTCGCTTCCATCTCACCTCGCTATCTATCGATGAGGCTTTCCATCGTTTGAAGAGAAATTAAAATTAATGCCGGCCAAAACCTGGGATTTGTAATCACTTCTCGTGCGTGCGTTTGCACCACACACGCACGATGAAATCGAAATGAAATGAAACTAAAAATGTTCGGCCTGGCGGCCACTAGTGGTGGTGCGCTGTCTAAAGTGAAATTGAAATTACATCTCGTTTGGCAAAAGTGGGTGCAATTCTCGACGCAAAGGATCTAAGGTATGTACGCACGCATTGCGTTTCATCTGTTGACGCGCTGAATGCTGTAAAGTCATTTTTTGCGGCCGTTGTTTCTATCTCATTAGCTGTTGCTCGTCTACATACATGTCTGAGATGTCGATACTCAACTTTCCCATTGATGCCGAATTATGGCCCCAGACCGTTTTGGTGGCCACTGCATTTTCCACTGCCTCCTTGTGCGCCTCTCTCTCTCTCTCTCTCGTCGTCTCGCTTGCAAGAAGTGGGCGTCGCAACAAAACAAGCAAACGACGAGATACTTGGCTTGCCATGTACATCTCCCTCACTGCGCGTCCATTGCGAACGTTTTCCACCGAGCGCGCCACTTCGGCCTTGCCACAGGCGGCCAGTTATGCAGTGTGAAAATTACCAAACCCACGGCACGCCGGAGGAGTCTGTTACTCTGTTGGCGGCTTGCGAAAGTAGATGAGCCGCACGGGCCGCACTCGAGCAGCAAATCGGTTTTGTGCAATTCGAGCAGAACGCGCAATTCGAGAGGTGGTTTTGCCCGGCCGGTAATCGATGCCCAACATGCAATCCGCTTGTGATAATGGTTGTGATCTGTATTGCCTGCCTGAATGGGAGAGATTCGATTTCGAAAGTGAAGCGCTAGTGAAGAGATGGAGTGGGGTGCATCCTTTTGCTTTCGGCATCACTAATTGTCGTTTACAAAAATCGCTTCTACCTCGTGGCAATTACTCTCGTTTGTCTCGTTTCAAATGAATGGCAACAGCTATCACCCAGAACGATACAAATCGTCCCACTTACAGGCGCTACAAATGGAGGTCCGGAAAAAAATGGATTCCATTTACACCCGACGGTGCCAGGAATCTGAATGGAATCTCTGGTGGTGTGTGGTGGTTGGTGTGAGGACAAGTGTGGTGTTAATTTATGTAAATACATTCATGGTCCTGCCTTCTTCCTACCCGTTCTCGTAAAAGAACCTTTTAAAACACCCCCGTTCCCGACGAACAACGCGCTCGAATGGTGGTGGTGTTTCAGGCGCGGCTTCACTCCCGAGGGAGGCGACATTTACCGTTTAAGCAGGTGGACATTTCGCCGTTCGCCGAGAACCAGCGGTGGTTTATGGTGGCTTCGTTTACTTAACCGTTCGCTGCGCTGCGCTTCGCGCTTTGCTAGTCGGTCTTTGAACCTTCCTTCTTTTATTTGTATTGAGCACAGGGTATCAACGGTTGGCGCGTCCAACCAGACGAACAGCTCGTTGGCCTGATGAATGATTAATTGTTGTCCGTCTTTGTGTGCCAGCATAAAGAATGGTTCGTTTAGAATGACTCATTTCGTAGCGGAGCGGCAAAACCGACCGGACCTTCGACAATAAAACAAATGACTTCAACGGGTGGCTAGAAAACGAACCTGACCGTTAGCGTTGATTAATAATTCCTTAAACTTTCTTTTCTTTCGAAAACTGTTCTACCTTTTATGGTAATAGTACCGACTCGTACCTACCGATTTATGAAAAATCATTAAACATTCAAAACAATCCGTGTCAGTGCGCTGCTGCGGTGGTATTGGCGCTTCGTCCTGTTGCACCCTTCGTTAACTGTTGTCTCGTAGCCTTCGAGTGTGTTTTGCTGCTGGATTCGACTGGCTTGTGGTGATAAAACACTAGTATCATGCACCTTGACCGATACTAAAAGCACTGTTTCAATTTGGTTGGTGGATATTAAACAATGGAACGTATCACCGGGGGTACACTTGCAGCTTTATCTCGTCGATGTCGAACGATGAAACACGCCACCTTCTCATGCACGAATGAAATGCGTTCTTTACACTGCACTGATCGATGGGGCTCGGTTCTTTACGTACCCGGCACCCAGACGCACGCTCACACACACGGGGTCACACTTTGCTTCAAGCCCCTTTCTGTGATCGACAGACCGATTCCTTTCCTGGCTTTGCTCTGCTGCTACCCACCACCGACAGGGAAGATCGGTGTCGCCGGAAGGAGTCACCACCACAGTGTGCCGCGTGTGTCTGTCTCGCCGTCTCGTCGCTGCCGAGGGTGTTGAAAACCTGTTTAAGGATACCTGTGCCACCGATCGTGGGCATGCACGCCGTTGTTTCTCTGGTTGTTCAATCAGAACACCGCATTCCTCTACGATGAGAGAGAAATGATTTCTCGCTTCAATTCCGTTGAAAGTGTTGAAGGAAACGTACGATCCTGTATCACACGCTACGATGATCTGATCCTATCCGCAATATCCGGAGGATTGTCGAACGAAACATCGAATCCGTACTGAACGCACCACACACGCCACAACGAGCGAAGCCACAACCACACACGATCGCGACGAAGTCCGGACTGAGAATGCGATACGAGCGATCGTGGCTACGCTGGTCGCTGATGATGCCGACGTCATAGCTGATCGTGCGCTGGTGGTTTGGGGGTTTGCTCTCGCGTTTGCCTGTCTAGCCCTGGGCGTACTGCTTGTGTAAAGCTTATTGTGAAAGACGGTGTAAAGTGGCACAGGCTGCAATCCGACCGGCAAGAGCCGAGTCGGTCGGTCGGTCCGTCGTGGGGAGAGAAAGAATCAATGGGCAACCGGTTGGAAGGAGAACGAACGAAAGTAAAGACGAGGCGAAACTAGGATTGAGATCGCGCGCTCGCTCACGGTGCAAAGCGCGCCAGGGTACCACCGCGTAAAATGAATAGCTGTGGAACGAAAGCGGCATAGGGTTGAGTCGGTCGGTCGAAGTATGTTCTACTCGTGGAAAGACCCAGCAAGGGGACGATTGAGGAAACCAGACAGGCTCCAGACATGTCCAGACGGTCCAGGTCATGGGACAAGAAATGCACAGCATGGAGACGAAAGTGTTTGGCGAAATGCAAATCAAAGGTAGGACGACATACCAGATGCGCATACCATAATCCCCATGGCAGCGCTGGCAAGCAGAACAGAGGTACAGGGGAGTTATGCAATAGATCAAAAACATATTTTTATCTTTCGTTTTCCTCTCACTCTAGAGTCTGTAGAGAGTGTGGAGTTGGCTGTGGTCTTGTTTGTTGCGCGGTTCCAGGCGTGGGTCACTGGCTTTAATGTGTCAGTTATGTTTTCGTACGCTAGGAACGCCGGTGAACTGTGGCGAGGCTTGACTTGGCGGGGCTCACGCGAATCAAGGGGTATTTTGTTTGAACACCGTTTGAGTTCTCCACAACACTTCAACGGCATTATCGAAGGTTAGATAACAACCTTTATTGATTCGATTGAAGAAGGAGTGTTCACTTACGTCTTGATTGCCTCTCAACCGTCTTGGTCGTCACAACGGTGACAGGCAGATTTCATCCGAAGCTGTGTGTAACCTTTATGCCTCAGCTTCAGCATTTATAGCTTCCCTTATTCTTTTCTTATGTTTTACTTCATTTGGCAATGTTGGTTGGATGCTTAAGCAGCAAGCCACAGCTCTCTCTGACTTAATGCTTCTAAAATACGCGAATGCTGCAGAGTTTAATGAGCGCTTGCTCGTTAGACATTGTGATGTTCACTTATCTATAATGCGGGGCTGTACTAGAATTTGGTTGAAGTTTACTAATAATCTAAATCGTTTTAAGCACTAATCATGACTCGTTTCACCGTCCTCCAGGAATGTTAGCACGGACAACATCCAGAAGGAAAGCACTCTACGAAGCTTTTCCACCGAAACGGATACACTGAAGAAACAGCTGGCAAACCTGAAGCGCAGCAACGACAACGCTTCGACGGAGAATGGGTTTGTGTCTATGCTATCGGTTTCGTTGATATCGTTGCTTCGAATATTCCTTTTGATTTATTATTTTGTGTTGTACTATTTATTTATTTGCGTTTTCTTTCTTTTTGAACGACGGCCACTTACTTCAGCCGACTTACGAACGACTTGACGGATGCACTCGGCGAGCTAACACTAACGAAACGGAAGCTTAAGGACTCACAACAGGAGGTTGAAGGCATGAAGTCGCAATTACGTGAATATGTCCAAGAAATTCGACGTGCCGAAGAGTTGCTATTAGCGAAGGTAATTAAATGTTTGAGCAAATATTTCCGTTTTTGATTTTGTCAAGATAATTCCCCATAACCTATCCTGAGGCAAGCGTGAGGGTCAAGGAATAATGCATCCTTTACGAAAAATTACAAACGCAATATGGTTCTTTTTGATATTTTTTTCGCTTATATAAACATAGGAGCGAGAACGAGAAGATATTCTGAAGCAGTACAAATCCCTTTCCGAGGGTGCCAACACACTAGAGGCTAGCAATCAAACGCTGGAAATGGAGAGCATGGAAGCCAAGTGAGTATTTGAGAAGCGTGTATTTTTCTTCACCTGCGTGCAGTATTGATTGATGCGATGTTAGTTGCAATCGATGTCGAATTATGTCGAAAATTGTTCCAACCTCAGAGGATGGGTTTTTGTTGTATCTTGTTGGATTTGTTTTGGATTTAGTAGATGTAGTAATTGCATTGAGGGTAAGAAGTATATAAATAACTTACTAGAGTTTGCATTAGCTAGCATTGGTTTTCTGATTGTTTAATAATAGCAACATGGCGTAGCAAAACGATTTTTAACGGTGAATTCGTGCAGTTTCGCCTGCCTATAATGATAATGAAACACGAGTAAAGAATCTATACTTTTTAATTTAATCCGACATTCCCAAGTACATCACAGAAAAGAAAGGTTCGATACATTCTTCGTCCTGTGGCATACTGCCAAGTATGGGATGGCTGCAGCAGCTATCACGTGCAGGAAAATGCATTTTTCTACCTAGATCCGACAAAACTAATATTCGTTACCATATACCGGTCGAGGGCAGACGGTGATCCCCATGAGGGCCATGCGAAGGCTGTAAATTAGAAAATAACTTGCATTAACTCTCGACCTTCATTATTTTGGCTGCTGCCGCTGCTCTTGTACGTTGGACCTCGGACTCGCCCTGGACGCGAACTGGGCACATGGTTTGGTTGGTGTGGTATGCGCTTGTGTATATGTGTGCTTGGGTCTCGTAGGTATAGATACGACTATCGGAGATAATTAGATTTTTGGTGTAGCCACAAGCAATCCAGAGAGTGTGGTGTGTTGGACCATGACCACGAGGATAGCAGAGTTTTATGACTTTATTGGTTATTTATTTACTCACCCAACCCCCTACCTTCCGTCCGTTCGTTTTACCTTCTTTGTCTTGCGACAACGAAGAAAATTACTCCAGGAAGCGGAAGATCGCATTAGCGGGCTAGAGGAGCTGGTGACGATTCGCGAGCAGGACATTACGGAGTGCGAGCGGCAGATAAACGAGCTGTCGGCCCAACTGGCGGTGGCCGAGTCCGAGCTCGAGGCGCTACGAGACAATAACCATGCGCTGTTGCTGGACTTGGAAGCAACGAAGGAGCTGTGCAGCAAGTTGGACCTGCAAAAGGACAAGCTGAGTGAGGAGCTGCAGGAACATTCCAACATCCGTGAGCAGTTAGCCCGGGAAAAGGAAACGCTGCAGAAAGAGCTTTCGCTTGCTCGCACCGGCGATCGGGCTGCGGTTAATGGGTTGCAGGAGCTGCTAGCGGCCAGTAGGGCCGAGGTGGAACAGCAGCGAATAGTATTGGCGCAGCGTGAACAGGAGCGCGATAAGCTGGTGACTGAAACGGATGCATTGCGGGCAAGGTTGGCGGAACAGCAAGAGGTCGTTCGGCGCAGCGAGGCACTCGCCAGCGAATACAGTGTACAGCTGCAAGAGCTTCGACGCAAGCTAACAGATGAACGGTTTGCTCTCATTCGCTCCAGGGATGCCGACCCGTCTGATATTGACCCATCCGAGGTCGACTTGGAAGATGATGAGCAAAACAGGTACTCCACAATGTAACGAGGGAATTATATTGGGTAGGGATGCTGCCTAATTATCACTTCTAACATTCCATTCTCATGTATGTGTGTGTTTTATTGAAATATTGTAACTAGAATAAGGCGGTACTTAGAAATAGCGAATAAAGCGAACAATCACGGTCAAAACCTTTCGAACCCAAATCTAGTGCGACAGAAAAGCCCGAACGTGTCGAAGTATAATCCAAATTCAAAATCTGTTCCGAAGGCAACGCAATCACATACCGCAAAGCGAAGAAGGACATTTGAGCTTCACCACAGAAGCACACAAAAGTCAGGTATACTTCCCGTTTTGTGCGTTTTGTAGTTCCTTATGTCTCAATCAAGCATATCCGTTACCGTTCTGTTTGCATATGTGTTCGGACAGCTCCGCGAATTAGTGCTCCTAGTGGCTGGAAAATTACGAACTACAAAAAGGGCACTGTGGAAGCAAATGAACGTGCGAATCAAGTCTCGAATGCTAAAGGAAACGGAAATGAGAGTAATTCTAGCCATTATTCGTGGTCGTCTATTAACTCGATGGCTTACAGCTCTTTTTCGAATGAAACCATAGTAGCAGAGGTAGGCTTGACAAAGAATACCTATACCATTGCCAGGATACAGAGTCAGGAACTGCTGGCCGCTTCTGCTGCTGTTGCTAATCGATTTCCATTAGTTAACTGCGAACATTCTATAATTTTAATTGCCCCTGAATTGGTTGCCATTCCATAGCGTAAGCAGGAGCTGCAAAGTAGAAATCGAACCGACGGCATCGTTAGCCCTACGAGTGGCCAACGGGTGCCAACGGAAGGAGTCGTAAAAGGCAGAATTGATGAGGCCGGGTCAACGGTAGTCATCTATAAAACGGCCGAAGGTGATCGTTTAATTTTGAAGAACAAACCACCGATGGGAATTAGGAATAAAGAGTGCATTCCAAACGAAACACTATCGGCAACCCCACCCAGTCCCGGCACAGGTCGGGTAATGATAATTAATGAAAGATCACCAGTCGGACCATACCGTACCGTTACCAAAGGCGGTGCCGACGGTGCAGGCGGTGCAACTACAAGGACGACCCAGACGACGACGACCATCGTGGAAACGTGGGCCAAACTGCTCGAACATCAATCGTCGATGCAGTCCGCCCCGACAGGGGTGATAGTGGGTGAAGGTAATTATGCTGCCCAATGGTGAACATACGAGCGCAGTATCGTGGTAGATAGCTTTTTTACCAAATTTTCCGGTTTTCAGAAAATACGAGACCGGTAGAAGTTGACGAGGAAAATACTGCGACCGCAATGGGGTCAACGGTTTCCGCAACAACACATAACTATCAGCTCCGTTTTAACGTGAAGCTTCCGGCGGCGAATACGTGAGCCTAACCATGAGCGATACAGTCATTCTTCCACTTGTATGTAAACCCTTTTTGAACATTGTTGCACACTGAAATTGAGATTTACACAGGGTAATTATAGTTCCGTTCATGCAGAATCAGACGCGAACCGTACAAAACCGCTCTATCCAGATCATCAAATACGCTTTGTTAGGTCCGGAATTGATGAGCCATGTTATAGCATTACTTAACTAATCACCATAACAAGGCTTCAACGATGGGTGCTTGTAATGGCTGTGGGTTGGGTGATAAATATGAATTCATAAATTCAAAACTGGATTACTTACGTTGGTTTGCAAATACAAAAATGCATTCATTAGCGCAATGAGCCACATCGGAGTGTCATGGCAGGAACTATCACGAACCGTTGCTCGCCTAACGAGCATGTCGAGTATATAAATCCCCCAAACAAACAACATCCTCCAGATAGAGAGTATCGAATGGTTTGCAAAGATGTCTGTCTATTGGATTGCGCTGTGGGCTGTTGTGACGAGCGTTTGTCACAACCAGGCGGAAGGATCCGTACGCATCACCAACTACACCGATGATTGGGATGCAAAGTATCTGGACGTGGATTTGCGAGTACGCCGGCTAGATAAAACGACAGCAATCGACTTCGATCTGGATCTGAAGCAAGTGCTCGACAAGAATGTGGAGGTAAATATTGGGAAGTCGTAGGGTGGGCTTCAACTGTTCTAACTCAACCTTCGAGCTTGGCTCTCATAGTATGATGTGCGACTGTGCAGGAAAATCGCTGGCAAGTACCATCAGATGATGTACACCGGTAAGCAGCAGGTATGCGGAATGGAAACGCGACGCTCGCGGAACCTACTGGATCGCTACATCGCGTCAGAACTAGTAAAACACTCGAACCTCACCACACGCTGCCCGATCTCGACCGGTCACTATGAGGTACGCAACTTTGAGATAGACGATCGGCATCTGATGATGAGCGTTGTACCGTCCGGGGAATTTCTAATCAAGTTCGGAGTTTACCATCGCGGCAAGGAGATAAAAATGAATCGCTGGTTCATCACGGCCACATAATGATTAATTCTAGATCGAAAAGATGTTTAAACCGTGATCGCTCTACCGTTAACCACGGTTGATCAATTTGGATTGCAATCGTACTTTGCGTACGTTGAGCTGGGGTTAATACATGTTCGATTATTCTTATGGGAATGTTGTGGATGTTTGACACCGAAGTGAAACATCGATGCCTAGTGGATTCGCTTTAGATCCAAACCTTCTTCAATCTCCCGTACCATTTCGATCGGAATATTATATCGTTGCGTTTCCCTGAGAAGCAGTTCACGACAAGTCCGAAACTCGTTTGGGGCAAATAAGATGGAAGTCGGATGTGGCTCAGAGTAACATTTTCGAATAGGAAGAATGATGGTGGAACTGGGCAGCTAGTCGGTACGGTTCCGTGGTGTTTCAAGTCGTTATAGACCATAGCCGACACACGATCGATCGTTGGATTCTTCAGAAATGCACAAAAGTCAAATGTCTTATTGTAAATCCAGTTCTCTTGGGTGCGCATGCGAACAAAGTATCCGGTATTCATCTGCAAGCAGATCATGTTGGTTTTTCTACGACTTCTGATGGTAGATTTTCCTTCATGCACACTTACCCTAAGATTATCATACGTAATCGATGTACGGATATCAAGGCGCATTGTGACGTTGTTCATCGATCCATGCCGCTGGAGGGAAACAGACGCAATAACTTGCTTATCCAATCCGTCAACCTGCGCACTAGTAAGCACTGGAATAAGCTGCAGATTGTAAGAAGCATTCTGTTAGGAAACATACTACTCTACACTTTACTTCTCGAGAGGATCCCGAACGTCGAAGCATACTCTAAACGATTTTCCAAGCACATTGTTGATCACCGTAAACGATAAGACGGTGAGCATACACAATTGATAGAAACCACCCATTGTGCGCTTTACCATGGGATGTGACGTCTAGTCCCAAACCACGGCAACAGGATAACTGAATCTTAACGCCTCAGCTGCGGGATTTTTGTCTACGGGACTATCTCGATGGCCATGATTACCACTTGAATAGCTGCAATTAGATACAGTCTGTTGTATCATCTAATTGCGACTTATAATCACGAGACTGCTATCGCAAATAGCACTATTATAGGTTACAATGACTTTTTTGTATTTCTAGCAATGCCAGCAATTAAAGTCACTGTTGCAATATTGTGGTGGTAATACCTTAAAGATACATGGTGCACAACATGTATGTTCCTCAAGTTAAATATAATCAAATGGTGTACTACTTGCAGTTTATTAGTTACAATAAAATATTGGCTAGCTGCATCCTGTTGCTTTGACAATAGGGACCGTAAACTTCAGCAGCATCCTGGACCATTGGATGGTTAGACGAGAACTTTTTTCAGCCGACCGTACCATATCGATTCGAAGCAAAGTTCCTGTCTGTGAACGTAGCCGTTCACGACAAAACCAAAGTTAGTCTCTGGCAGAAATGCTGGCAAACGCACAGAGTCCAGCGTGAGATTTGGGTAGAAGTAGCGACGTGCCTTAACGGGACATCCACGCGGTACCGGGCCATGGCGCTTCATTGCGTCGTACACAAGTGACCCGAACCGATCCAAACTGGGTCGTTTCAAATACTCGCACACGTTGAATGTTTTGTTGTACATCCACTGGTCCAAATTGCGTGTACGGACGAAGTATCCCACATTGAACTGCTCAAAAAGAGAAACAGCATAAATCGATGAGGCGCTGGTTGAACAGTAGCTTCTACCTACCGCTCCTTGCGGGATATCCTCAGGAACTGTAATGTCAATGTCCATGGAGAAGTTTTGTGTAGCAGCCTGGCGACGCAACGTGACGCGAACCAAAACGACCTTCGGGTTCGACTTAATGTTGACCTTGTTCAATACAGGCACCATCTGCAATGAGCTATGTATATTTTCTGACAACAAGAATCAGTACTTGACTCTTGGCATATATTACCCTGTATGATGCACAAGATACGAGCAATGTGCCTAATGTTAGCAGCAACGAACACACTATCAACAGCAATGTTTTTATTAACATGATGAAGGCTCTGCATTGGATCTCTGAAAGGTTGTGGGAGCAATTGAGGATCGAGAGGTTACTTGATTCGTTGCCGGAAAGACAATGGGAGCTGCTGTATTTGGTTTCACTAGTATCGTCCGGTTTTACTTATTTTTTGATTGACGTGGAATACTTTTAATTGTCATCCCAGTTATCATCAGATTGTATAATTGTGTGCCAAATAGGTAGAGCTATTAAAATTCTTCCTTTATACTATCGTGGCATGTGAGGATCCGCTTTAGTTTGGTTTCATCATGCTAGGCGGTAAAATCCGGTTTCTGTTGTGCTGCGTTACGCTTCTTGGAGTCTTTGAATCCAGGGTTTGTTGTTGGAACCGAATTCACAAGAAGAATACCGTAAGCGTTTGACATGATTTTTTTTTAAATTTTTGGCAGCTGATCGTGCAAGTCAACCGTGTGGAAGTCACAAACGCTAACCGCCTGGCCAACTGCACAGCCTCGGTTCGGAAAATAGGCGCTAGTTCTAACTATCAATCTTATTTCCATATCGTCCTGCGGCAAGCGGTCACGGATGCGCGGGTAGGCTGAGAAGTGTTTATCAATTTCAGCACTTAACCCATCGGTTGATAATGAAAAACGTTAATTGGATCGCCGTGGTTATAGGTCAACGTGGCATACTTTGTTCCCATGCTGACCGGAAACTACGATCATCCCATCTACAACCGAACCGTCAGCTACTGTGCGTATCTACTACGACCGACGACTGACCGAGTGCTGCATTTGGTCTACGATGGATTGGGTCGCACAGGCAATCTACCAAAGCGATGCCCCATTGCTCCCAACGCTTACTACTTCAATACGACCTGGGATAATATACGGTTACCGAGCGGTCTACCGGCCACCACCTTCCGCCTGAATCTGGGTTTCTATAGTGGCCCCAGGATGGAACTAGTTGTCGGCCTTCGTTGGTACGGAGTTATAAAGAAGGTCGCCAGCTAGTGGCTAGCAATAGGCGTGCGTAAATGAACGACGCGACAAGCAAGAACGCTGCCGTAGACTGCATGGTTGAATAAACTCACATTTGACCTGCATGTTTGATGCAATAGAAAACTCTCTTAATGATATGCCTAGAGCCCGCTTCTTCCATTTTCTGCAAAAACTCATTTTATTTTATTTTTATAATAGATAGCGTAATTGCTGGAATTAAAAATCTGTGCGAATTCTTTGCTCTTCCGTGCTTCGATTATTATTTTGCTGGCGTAAACGATCATACGCACTCCGATCCGATTACAAAACTAGAGATTTGCAAATACGTCTGTCAGTAGATGAAACATTAATTGCTGTATTAATTTATTCCAGATCGATATTTAGCTAACTCGCTTGAAAAGGGTCCACCACTTTGAATGAAAAGCACTTCTTACTTGGCGTAAAAAAGCGATTCAAACGAAATGAAACTACCACATATTATTCGCTGAGCAATTTTAACACTTCAAACAACTTGTGCAGTACCGCGTAAATATAACGATCGTCTATTTATCAGATCATTGTACCAGCTATCATATCGCACATCTTAATGCTAGTATGAGCCCTAGTTTAGTGCAGTAGTGAAAATCGAAAACATGGTAATTTTTCTTTCCTCGTAGAGTACTACTCAAACGAAAGGAGGGAGTGGCTATATGAAATACAGGATCCGTTTTTATTGAAGTCATTGTCATTTTATGGGTAGCAAAACTTATTGCTCAACACCGTTCATGTAGAGTGCATGGCACTCTTTTGATGATCCCATATCCAATGAACGTCTGGTAATGTTCGCTGGTTGGCCGTGACGTAACCACTATTTGGATGCGGAAATTGGCTGGCATCAGAAAGGACGGGATGCGCATATCAGAGAGCGGGATTTTGCAAAATCTATATTGACCAGTAAGCGGACATCCAGACGGCATGTTCCCATACTGTTTCATCGTACGATGAATGATAGCCAACAGACGGTTCATTGCCGGCCGCTTGAGAAATGCGCACATGTCTACCGAATGGTTGTAGAGGGGAATTTTCAGACTCTGCGGTAGGTAGGGACCGTCCAGCCAAAATACCGTTTTGAGCTGCAATTGAAAGAATACGATAGTCATGGCAAGGGACAAAATGGGATAAAATCTACTATGAAACTGGCTGCACACATTTGTGTCATCACATACCGTGGGTTGCACGAGGCTTTTGAGAACAGTTGCCTCATAGTCTATACGGTTAGAGGTGGCAGTGTTTATGATAGTCGCAGAACTGTTCAAGTAATTTAAATTATTGGTTACTTCCGTACGTTCAAGAACCGCTATCATCTTCGTATGAGCCTCGGTTGGAGACACCATTATCACCATCAATGCAAAAAGGGTACGAAGAACATAAAAAGCAAAGCACAGCATCTTGTCGTGAGGCTACGGTAGTATTAAAATACTCGTGGCGTTGTCGTTTCTTTCGGAGCAACTAACTGAAAGCGGATTGTTTAATGACTAACGTAACGGGTTGTGTGGACTCCCATTATAAGCATTCCGGAGTGCTTTTGTGGCCATTACTGTTACTAGATCATGCTATCGACATGATCGTTGTCTGGTCACTTTGTTCGAATTGCTGCAATCGTGAAATGATTGAGCTTCATTGGTTGGTTTGTGGTTCATCCAGGTGTGATGCATGAGTTAGGTTCCTTCAGTGGTCCATAATATCATATTCCTTGAGCGGTTTATTCATTTTACTCAGTATTTTTAATTTACATTGAACATTTAATTTAAATATATTCAATTTAAGGACCAATGTTTTCCCTCAGATTAATACACATATATATTTTTCCCTAGCGAGGCGCATAAATCGTTACCAAAAGTCATTCCTTTATTCGACCGTTTTGCTTATAAAAACTACTACTAAACCGTAATTTTCTTAAGCCGACCATGCCAACGGCTGTCGTAGATAGGCTTTCTCGCTGAACCGAGTTTTAATAACACTGACACTATAAATTGCGTTTCCGGGAGAAAAACTGGCAATTGTACCTGATCCAGGGTAATGTTGCGGAATGGCACTCGTTGCGGTCTCAACGGACAGGACGTAGGCAACGTAGCGCATGCACGAACTTTTATACTGTCAAACACCATCTTTATCAGCCGCTCATTGGAAGGCCGTCGCAAAAAGGCACAGAAATCGATGGTACGAGAATAGAAAACCTGGGGACCCTTTGGTGTTTGTATGATGTACTGTCCGATGAGCTTGAGGAAACAGTAGAAATTAAATGCAACTGTTGGTATATAGAGTAAATGCTATAACTACATAGTATCAGCAGCTTTACCGTAAGCCCCGAGACCGTTTCAAAAAGTTCAATGTCCATATCGAGCGTAAAGTATGGCGCAGCAGCAAATCGCTTGATCGTTGTGTTTGTTTGAACGTACTTAAGGTTTGTGTCGATTTCAGCTTTGGAAATGATTGCAATCACCTAGTGCGAGGGATAACACGATTTTCGAGAAGGCGTTATTGCTCTTGCTTGCTGAATTGTTTATTTTTCTCGAAAAACTTACCTTTTGCTTCGCTTGAATTTTTATGGTTGAGCAAAGTATAAGAATGAGGATGGTTCTTGGAGCAACCACCATCTCGACTAGTGTTTGCGAAACGAATTTAGGATTAGTTTCGTTGATAATTGCTGCCAGATGGTTATATCGACCGAAAATCAAACTGGTACTGACCGGGAAAAGAGCATAGTTCGACACTATAAACTGCCAGGAATAGATCTGATTTAGAGTTTCGTGTAGCAATTGCTGTCATTAAAACATTTGCCTAATCATTTGCCAAAATAATAGCAAGATGAACGTTTGATCTTTATAAAATCATCGGTTGTGTCAAGCTCTGGCGGTTTTTTACTGAAAAGTAAATGGCTATTCCTTCTAGTTGGGCCTATTACGCGCGTCATCATCCTTGAAATAGTACATAATTGTACTGTCCACTTTGGTCTCGTCAAATTCAAACTCATTTTTTTTATTTATATTGGTACACCTGCATTAGGGGCGGGGGCCTAATGTTGAATATGAAGAGTTACAGTGTGATTGCTACAGTTATGGGGCCTTGAACTCATTTAAAGCGATTATTTTGCTAATTTAAACGATTATAAATTTTCTGCTCTATTTTTTTGCAACAACTACTCATTTTAAACGATTGTCATCTAAGGACATGCCAGCATGGTTTGTTCGGAGTGTAATGAAAGCGATTACATTAAGAAACTTTTTCCAACATATACCATACTCATTAGGATGTGTTGAACTTCTTCAATGTACCGTTGACGCGTATCTCTACGCAATGCTCCATCTTTGTTCCAAAAAGACCCGACATATCTAGCACATACTCGGACTCCGGTAGGAAGGACGGAAAATCGATTTGCTTTAACGTTATGTTGTTGTAGGCATAGGTGGCCGGGTTGATGGGACATCGATTCGGCACGGAACCGTAACGGCGCACTTCATTATACACAATCTTAACCAACCGATACTTTTCGGGGTGACTAAGAAAGTCACAGAAGGAAAGCGTCGTGTTGTAAATCGGGTACAGTTGCGTGCCTCGCCTTGGGATCGCGGCTGCGATTCGTAGCTGTGGTGTTAAAACGGTGAATGTTAGTATACCGATATGGTTGTTCATCTAGTGGCTGCGACTGACTCGTAGCTCGGCAATAAAACTCACAGTGAGAATGTGCAGTGGTCTGTGCACCGTAAAGGAGAACGAAACGGTAGAGAAGCGATTGCGGGATGCTGTTTCCGGATGCAGCACGAATGTACCATTCAAATACGGACACTTTATCACATAGTTGATGCTCTTGATAATAGGAACCATTTTCGCGACGGTAACCGAACGAAAGCCTACCACAGTGAGGCCGGCCAGTAGCAAGAACATGCGTCTCGTCAATTGCGACTTCATTTTTGCACTAGTTTGCTAACGAGCTTTTCTGATACTCATATGTAGGAGAACAGAACTAATTTCAGATTAGTATCTGTAGTTTTTCTTGTTTAATTGCGAACCGATATGATGTCACTCGGTCGCTCGGTCTAATGTTGGTGCGATAAAATGATCCAGTTCAGGTAATTTTTGCTAATGTATCCGCTGTGATAAACTCCTGCGTCCTGTGATAATCACTAGCCCTCCGCGTTGATATTTATTGATGATTCCAAGGATACATTTTCTGGGAATGTTGAGCAGAGACTCTTTATTCTTAACCATTTTCTGCAGAACAAATGAAAGGGACCTTTTGACAATCTGTAACCGTCCACGACGGCTTCTCAGTACTTAGCATCGCTCGTTGGTTGCGCACTTCACTCTCTTTATAGCACCAATGCATTGGATGTGCGTATATCGCTCTCGTGTTGAACGACCGTTAACGTCGATATCGACTCGGAAGTCAGCTTTAAAAAAAAAGGATGGTATGCGCATCCGGCTGACGGTAATGTTGTAAAATTTGTATTGACCGGGCAGGATAGGGCATCGTTTGGGCACGTTACCACTCGCCTTTATCTCGCGATACACAATCGATGGTAAGCGGTGCTCTTCGGGGTGTTGCAGAAAGCTGCACAGATCAATCGTACGATTGTAAAGCGGTGCCCGTAGAGTGCTTGTTGGTCCTTCGAGCCAAAACACTATCGTTATCTGTGAAGGGAGTATATTTGTGTAATCGTATCTCTTAGAGGCAAGCGTATCTGGATACAAACCATGGGATCGGTGACGGTTTTCAAGATGCCAAGATCAAAATCCAAACGACTGATCGATGCCGTATTGCGTATGGTCAAGCTCGCGTTTACATACTTGAAGTTATTGAACACTTGGGATCGTTGTAGAAAGGCCACCATTTTGGTGCCGGCCTCTAGCGGGACTATCGTACCCACTGCGATAACGTAGAGAACAGGTAGAAACTGACATCGATGGACCTTCAGTTGCATCTTCCAGCAGAGTTGAATCGGTACGAAGTCTCATCGTGTCGTTGAGCCGACCTTTTATAATTTCGTACATAGAAATTAATGACGATTAGCTTAGTCGTAGTGCTGAACGGTAGAGGGATGACCGATAAGACAGGTCCTGATGTGCTGCCTCAATTGCGGCATTTAAAATTGACTGGTACAAATGAATTGTATCATTGCCTAATTGTGCGATGATTGACTCTACATTTTCCCGGGAGTGCATCAAGTTATGAGTATGAAAATGGGATCAACTACACAAATAAAGTTTTCTGCAGGTGTGCGGTATAAAATGCGACAATGGAATATTTATTCATCGACCGTCATACGAATCATTTTACCATGGAAGCGCATCTCGAGCATTGGTTCACAGTTGGTACCGTACTGGAAAATTTCTTTAATAATGAATTGACTCTCCGGCAAAAATCCTGGCGCTTTGATTGAGGCTGGCTGAAAGTCCCGAATGTAGTAGCTTCCGATGGCCAGTGGACACGCCCTTGGAATGTAGCTGTCGTGTACCACCCTTTCGAAGATCATCTTCAGCATACGGTCCATCGTAGGGCGCCTCAGAAATTCGCAAAGGTCCACAGTGCGGCTCACTAGCGCATTCTTCGGCGTACGCTTGTTCATCACGACGTAGTACCCCATCGACAGCTATGGGAATAATGTATGCAGCGCAGGATTACTCAATATCAGTGCTACCTGGCCATAACATGAAACTTACTCTAACGTTCTGTACCATACGGTGGATATCAAAATGAAAATCGAAACTTTCATTGTACTCTCTGCCAGCCCCATGGGCGATGGTTGTAAGGTTAATGATTTTAGCATTGTTGAAGGTTTCCATTTTGGTGATTCTAGGCACTAACTACAGGAAAAGGTAATATAATATTTGAAGAGCTCTACAATGGGAACAACTTACTACAGAGAACGGATCCGAAACTTGACCAAATCCTACGCTCAAACTGCACAGTAGAAGCAGGACACTACCGACACTGTATGCCATGGTTTAAATCTGAACATAAAATGACGCATTATTGGCTCGCACTGGCAAACATGGAAAATCTACTACATTAGACCCCTTTAGTTGAGTAATGATTGTAATTGCAGCGAAATCCAAATATGCTATCTCCATCATCTTTTTCATCATTAACTTTCTAATTGTTGCAACAAGCAATTAATGTACCTTTATCATTTTTGCAATGTGATGTTTTTATTGAATTGATGGATGCATTTTATTGGCTCATCCTTTTAGATGGTTTCTACAGTAATCGATTTATATGCATCTTTTGGCTGATAGTCTTGCTGCAGATCATTTCACCACACTTTCGGACTTTATTTCGCCTTCAGTAAATTTCAGAATTCAATTGTGTTCTGAACACAATTCAAGATGCATCCTTCCTTTCTAGAATGTTACCCATAACTCGTACGAGCTGACCGTGGATCTGATAGTCCAGAAATGGTACGGCTACATGACCATTTTGAAAATTTTGGAACAACATTTTTAACACAAACGTAGTTTCGGGGAGAAGTCCGGGGACAGTCATGCCCGAGGGCTTAATACCGCGTATGTAGTAGTGTTTGGGTTTAAATGGGCATCTGGTAGGGATGTTGCTGCTACGGTTTACCTGATCGTACAGTAACTTCACCAAACGGTCCATCGTGGGGCGCCTGAGGAAGACGCAAATGTCAATCGACCGGCGCAGAAGAGCCTCCTGCAACACACCTCTGCTCGTCACCACGTGGTACGAACCCGTGACCTGGGAAAGGATGCAGTGAATTGCGCAGAGCATGAATTTAAAATCTAAAGATCGATGGCGTGGCGCGTTACCTTTATATCCTTTAATTCTCTATAAATATCGAACTCATGTTCAATGGTCTGATTGGTGGGAGGACCAGTTTGAATGATTTTCGTGGTACCGTTAATGTATCGGTAGTTGTGATTTGCGACTATTTTCGTCACCAACGGCACCAACTGGAAATTACGATGGAACAGTGATAATTACAGTTAAAAGACCAAATAAGTCCACACATTCTGAAAGATACTTGCAGAAATAAAAGCAGTTGCCATATAGGCTGATAGAATGGCCACAAGCACAGTGATCTGATAGGTCAAAAACATGCTGTCACTAGTACGCTGTTTTGAAAGAACTGATTCGTTGGTTGCAAATGTATCCACTATTAAGGGCATGCAGATTTATTTTTATTATTAGAAATCATTATCTAATAATGGCTTATGATGAATCCGGTAATTTATTCACAATTAACTGCAATTTACCTTCGAGTTATTATTGTCGTCATAAAAAGATTTCATGTAGAGTATTTTACCCAAAAAAAAAAGAAATAGACAAGTTGCTTTGTCTCTTCCTTAGGCTTACTAGCATTTTTTGTTTGTTTTACACACGAAATCTTCCTTTGCTTGCCAATTTATTGATAAACTGTCACCCGGGCTCATGTTGGTATTCGAATTGCATTATAAACTGCTTCCATCGTGGTATCGCATGAGTTTACCATAGAACCGAATAGTGAAGAACAATTTACGCTCGGGTCCCGTTTGGAATACCTCCTTCATTATGAAGCTGCTAGGTGGTATAAACGCAGGGATAGGGATCTGCGCCGGTTGGATGTTGCGTATATAGTAATAGCCTGGCTTCAACGGGCACCGTTTTGGCAGGCTGGTAATCCGGGTGATTGCGTCGTACACCAACTTCAACAGACGATCCATCGTTGGGCGCCTCAGAAAGGCACAATACTCCACGGAACGGCTCACGAGTGCACCATGCTCTACGCCATTGCTGACAAGGTGATAGGACATCGTGAACTGTGGATCAGGATAAGAAAGAACGAAAAGCCATGCTTTGAGGTACTGTGAGGTTGAGGTTCAGTACTGTCCTTCTCACTTTCATATCTCGGATTTCCCGTCGCAGATCAATGTCACAATCGATAGATTGATTCGTTATCGGTATCGTATTATGAATAGAACACGTCACATTAACATCCTGGTAGGGGGCGCTCGTGCTAACATGCGTAATAAAAGCGATCATCTAGAGTAGAGGTAGGACGGTTTGTAAGCAATTGAATGAACTTTGACCGGGCCAATACTTACTGTTGTCATTGCCATTGATTCGCAGGATCCAAAACATGCTGTCAATACTGTTGCCAGAAAGATTAATGCAGGAGGTAACATCCTTCTTGGCGTAGTGTTTGGATATATACGTTCTTAAGCAATGATTAGGACGAAACTAAAGCTAGCACATGATGCCAGCTTCGTTTTGATGAGTTGTAGCATCATCACAGCAATTCATCTAACAAAATCAGCGATCAGATCAGCAGGTAGAACATTAAAGGTAAAGTTTAGTAGTAATGGGATCGACATGTTATCTATCATCTGTATGATAATTTTGTACTGTCGTCATAGTCAATTCCTAGCGACTTGCTTTACGACCTCTGTATGCCGTAGAATGATCCAAGTAGGATTGGTGGTATCATGATATGAATTTGGTAAGGATTGGTTGTTCCTAGGCATATAAAAAGATGTCTGTTTAGTGTGTAATTATGTATTTGAGATGTTCTTGACGTGTTATACAATTCGTTAGAGCAACAATGGTACACCATTTTTGCATCGCATTAAAACGTTCAGTTCTCTTCATCGCCAAACACACGCACCATTCTACCATAGAGACGAAGTTCGTAGAGAACTCTCTGATTGGCGCCGGTTTTGAAGAGCTGCGTCATGACGAAACCCGTTTGAGGAAGAAAATTAGGTATGGCGAACCGTGAAAGCTGTAAATCACGTACATAATAGTTGCCGGCTCGCAAGGGACAGCGTTTGGGCAAGCTACTGCTTGGTAGCACCACGTCGTAGATTACCTTAATCAACCGATCCATTGTGGGGCGCTCAAGAAAATCGCAAAAATCGACCGAGCGGGTAAAGAGCGCGTTCTGCATTACTCCGCTGCTTAGGACCGCATAGTACGTTACTGTTAGCTATGCAAGTGAGATAAACGGAATCGTTTGCAGGAATGTACAGAATATAGTATGATCACTCCTACCTTTACTAGATTGATTTGCCGAATTATATGTATATTCATGTCCAAGCTCTGATTAGCAGCCGTCTGTCCAATGCTGGCTGTCACGTTTGCATATTTGTAGTTGTTGTTTGTCTCCACCTTAGTGAGGAACGGTTTCAACTGGCACATTTAGGGAAGAAAAGGTTTATAGACTTTTCATAATTTCATCAGCACCACCGGACACCAGGATCGCACAATACTTACCTTTGCAAATGCGGCGGTTGGTGTTGCATATAGTGAGCAAACCATTAACAACGACCCAATCGCCAACATCGATCGCTGCATATTACGCATCACTCGAACACGTACACCCGATTTGGTAGATAGAAGCGGACTGTCCCGGACGGAGCTTGAACTAGCACCATTATTTTATGGTAATAAGCGAAAGGGGGACTCTCTAGATGATTTTTATTTATTGTCTCATTATAAATGAGATGCGTCATTCTAGAATTTGGAAATACGTCACTTGCTCGTGGACGTAATTATGGTACCTGTCAGACCCAATACAAATAAGAATTAATCTTCTCAGCATACGTATGCGAATACCATTAAAACACAATACAACAGCGATGTGTAATCTGTATTTTATTCGTTTGTATTTTATTTATTTATATTGGAGCCTTTCTCTTGGCAGTTCCACCACGATCTTCTAGTTACCGCTTTCGCCAATGACACGCACTAGCTTTCCATGGAACGCTATATCGAATATTGGTCTCAGATGCAGGGCGGAACGATAGGACTCCTTGAAAACAAAATCCGTCTCTGGCAACATTCCTGGTAGTAAGATGTTGGAGAGCCGCAAGTTACGAATGGTGTAGAGCTTCGGTTTCAAAGGACAGCTTTTTGGCATGTTGTTGGTACGAACTATCTGATCCCAGAAGATCTTCATCAAGCGATCCACTTCAGGCCGTTTGAGAAAGGAGCAAAGATTAACGGAACGCGTCAGAAGCGCATTCTGTGCGGTTCCGCTTTTCCCGACCACATAATACGCAATAGTTAGCTGTTTGGGGGTTACAATGTGAGTGTTAGCAATCGCATTTGCATTTACTGTAGACTTGTCCTGCACCAATCGATGTCTTGACTTACTCTTGCATCCGTTAATTCTCGTCTGATATCCATGTAGAAGTCTAATGTTTGGTTTGTGATAGGTCCCACCTGATGAATGACGGCTGTCACATTCGTGTAATGGTAGTTGTTCCTACTCTCAATTCGTTTAATCACCGGTGTAAGCTTTAGACAGTCAGAGATATGTGCAATTGCATTTTACTAACTTCCATGGATAAACAACGAAGCACTTACTCTGATAAAGGCGTTTGTTGAAGTGAAGAGACTCGTTGCGAAAGCAAACAGCACGATCGGAACCGTAAGCATGTCTCGTTGTCTGGAGGTTGTACTAGTCAATAAAATTTAACATTGTCAACATTCTGGTACTTGTATGGAGATTTAACTAATCTTATTTTAATTTTCGGTAATCATAAACACGTAAGATATGGGTCTTTCAATTAAGGCTTAATTTGATCATTTATTGGGCTAATTATTATCACGGTGAACTCAGGTAAATTTTGTGTGCAATCATAGCTCTATCGATTGCATCTCGATTCGAGTTAAAATATGAAGCGAGAGCAATTTTGAATCATTTAAATAATTTGAAAAAAAAAATCTGAAAAATTAGAAAAGTTTAGTACTCCAAGCATTGCGTGTACCAGTAAGGCTCAATAGTTTTCCCTGTGTAATCTGTATTTTATTGTTCGAATAAACCCATTACTTATGAGGATTAATCATAAACACTTGCAATTGACTTCTAGTTACCGCTTTCACCAACGACACGCACTAGCTTTCCATGGTACACTACATCGAACAGTGGTCTCAGATGTATAGCGGAAGTAACGGACTCCTTGAAAATGAAATCCGTCTCTGGCAGCATTCCTGGTATTGGCATACTGGACAGCCGCAAGTTACGAATGGTGTAGAGCTTCGGTTTCAAAGGACAGCTTTTTGGCATGTTGTTGGTACGAACTATCTGATCCCAGACGAGCTTCATCAAGCGATCCACTTCAGGCCGTTTGAGAAAGGAGCAAAGATTAACGGAACGCGTCAGAAGCGCATTTTGTGGGGTGCCGCTCTTCCCGATCACATAATACGCAATAGTTAGCTGGTTATTGGGTAGGGGGTCGCAAATATTAGACTTGGCAATGGCATTCGCATAAACTCTTAACTAATACAACACCAATCGGTATTTGACTTACTCTTGCATCGGTTATTTCTCGTAGAAAATCAACGTTGGCATCCAAAGTTTGGTTTGTGACGGGACCAACCTGACGTATGACGGTTGTTACGTTCACAAACTGGTAGTTGTTTCTAGTCTCAATTCGTTTAATCACCGGCGTAAGCTTTGAACAGTCAGGAATATGTGCAAATACATTTCACTAATTTCCACGAATGAATAATGAAGCACTTACTCTGATCAATGCGTTGGCTGATGTGAAAAGACTCGTTGCTAAAGCAAACAACACAATCGGAACCGTAAGCATGTCTCGTTGTCTGAAGGTTGCACTACTCAATAACATTTGACATAGCCAACATTCTGGTACTTGTATGGAGATTTAACTAATCTTATTTTAATTTCCGGTAATCACGAACACATATCGTATCCTTTCAATTACTGAACTCAATTAATTTTATCATTTATTGGCCTGATTATCATCACGATCAACTCAGGTTAATGCACGTAGCGTTTTAGCTCTAACGATAGCGTCTGTTTTCCAATTAGAATATGAAGAGAATGCGATTTTGAATAGCTTAAATCGTTCCTATAAATCCCTCACTCGCACAATCTTTCCAACGACTTCTATGTAGTACAGTGGTTTGCGTTGGGGTCCGGATCGAAACAGCTCCTTCATTATGTAACCACTCTCTGGGAGCATTCCAGGCAGCGAAATCGAGGAAAGGCGAATGTCGCGAATGTAATAGATGCCAGCCTGCATGGGACATTCGGTGGGAAGATTGGTATTACGATTGATGACTTCATATAGCACGTTCACCAACCGATTCCTCGCCGGATCCTTCAGAAAGGCGCAAAAGTCTACCGTTCGAGTCACCAACGGATTCTGGCTCACTTTATTACCAAAGACCGTATAATATTCGATCGTTAGCTGAGGATCGTGATGAAAGAAGGGACATTAAAGGGTTCTGTCAACACTCGATTTTGGCATCTTTCTGCAATCTATGTGCTTACCTTCACATCCTTAAGTTCCCGCCTGATGTCAACATTTACATCGATACTTTGATTCCAGATCGGCCCCTCGTGACGTATGGCGGCCGTAATATTAGCGTAAATGAAGTGGCTACCCGTTTCGATTTTCGTCACCATCGGAACGAGCTGGCAAACGAGTACCATTGACACGAGCTTAGTTTGAGATGCCTGTGCCACTACTTTGTCGAGTTACATACCTTATAAAAACCATACGAAGTTCTGAAACAAGTGATTAAACTGACTACCAATAGTAGGGGGAAAAGAAATCGATTCATTGTGAGATCGGTTCGACGTGCGCCGTCAATGACTGGAATAGAACTGAAGCCAAAACTAAAAACGCAAACAATAAATCGTCGTAACCATGCTTAGTGGCACGAGTTTCTAGAAAAGTCTCTTGATCATTCTACCTTATCGCTGCTATTAAGATCGGATCCATCACGATGTTCTAGAAGAATTTGCAAACAAAGCCTATGTCACTTACTGACGTAAACCCAAAAAGATGAGGATGCATAGAATAAAGGTTTTATAGAGCTTTAGAATAGAATCTAGAATAGAACAATGTAATATAGAATAGTGCAATTATTCAAAGTGAAACGGCTTAGTGGAAGTGATCTGAATTGGTAAAGCGTGTTGTTGCGTTATGATTGTTGTTAGGTTTAAGTATGCTATGATAGCAACACTACCCTAGTTACCAATAAGACGCATTATCTTATAATGTGATACGTACAACAGACGAATAGATGATTCTTCTGCTTCATCTCAACGAGTGTGCATGGGTTTTTCTGGAACTGTGAGATAAATCAACATTGGCGAAGTCTTATTCGAATACTACTAAACAGTTTTAAAAACTAAGAAGACATAATTTAAATTTGCGGAATAAATACGAATATCAAAATATCAGGAGGGGAAAAAGTTGTATTTCAATAAGTGCAACTTTTAGTTATCTAACCATACGACTCGTCCGTGATTATGAGTTTATGTAAGCGACAACATTTAGATATTCAGAAACTTTATAGCCGATGCTGCTTTTCGAAGACAGATATCCATTGAAGTGATTTTGTCTTTTATTCATAGTCAAGTAACTTTTTTGTTAAATCAATAGTTAATCAATTAAATCATAGTCAAGCAACTTTTTATAAAAGGCAAGCAACTTTTTTGTTGCAATGCTCGATGGACAGAAGATCTAATAAAACACCAATTGAACATCGATATCTGACGCCGTTAAAGGCAAGATTTTTTCCCTTTACAACTCGTAGCTCGTTCAACAATTGCATCTCGATATTCAGAGTGTGGTTGGTGATGGGACCAATCTCTTTGGTGGTAGCAGTGAACAAGCCATTCACGAACAGACAGCTCAAAAGGAGAAGTGTGACATAAAGAGAAGACGCTACTATTGCCAAAATATTGCTGGGAACTATGCGATATGGTCTATATGGGTGAGAATATGACATGTACTAACTGCACTACATTAAATTTCAATAGATTATATTTTTTCAGAGACGATAAGAGATGATAAACGCTATGTGTGGATGGCCTCAAATCTCGCATTTTTTTCTGATTGGCATGGTTGGTAGAACATGAAAGATAGCTTTGTTAATAGATAGGTAATCTATTATCAGCAATGTGCGGAAAGTGGGGCCACAACGCTGTTCACTGATGCGTTCGGTGCTAACGAACGAACCGCTTACAAACTTCGTTGCAATAAGATCATAAGAAGGCATATGAGAAATTGATATCATCTCTCGGTTGTACCAGTTGTATTACCTAAAAACATTTGTTTAACTTGAGTTTGGGTGATAAATATATATGATAATCCATCTTTGCACCTCTATATGATATGTGTTTTATTAGTTAGATCAAACCATTCCCTTGGAAGATAAAACGTTATAATTTGCAGTTCCACTCCTTCTAGTTACCTTTTTAACCAATGACACGCACTAACTTTCCATGGTACACTACATCGAACAGTGGCCTCAGATGCAGGGTGGACCGGAAGGACTCTTTCAAAACAAATTCTGTCTCAGGTACCATCACTGGTATTGGAATGCTGGAAAATCGCAAGTTGCGAATGGTGTATAGCTCCTGTTTCAAAGGACAGATTTTTGGTAAATTGCTGTTTGGAACTACTTGGTCCCAGGCGAGCTTCAATAAGCGATCCGTTTCGGGCCTTTTCAGAAAAGAGCAAAAGTTAACGGAACGCGTCACGAGCGCGTTCTGAGGGATTCCGTTCTTCCCGACGACATAGTATGATACGGTTGCCTAATGTGGGATTCACAATATAGGTGTTAGCAATGGCGCTAGCTTAAAACTGATCCTACACCAATCGGTGTATGAATTACCCTTGCATCGTTGATTTCCCGTTTGACATCAATGTAGACGTCCAATGTTTGGTTTGTGATTGGTCCCACTTGACGAATGATGTTTGTCACGTTAAAAAACTGGTAGTTGTTTATAGTCTCAATTCGTTTAATCACCGGCGTAAGCTTTGAACAGTCAAGGATATGTGCAAATGCATTCTACTGCTTTCCACGGATGAAAAATGAAGCACTTACTCTGATAAAGGCGTTTGTTGAAGTGAAGAGACTCGTTGCGAAAGCAAACAGCACGATCGGAACCGTAAACATGTCTCGTTGCCTGAAGGTTGCACTACTCAGTAATATTTAACAAAGTCTACATGCTGGTATATGGATATTTACCTAATCCTATATTAATTGTTTGAAATCACACATCGATATTGTACTCTTTCAATTACGGCATTAAATTTGAATACGACTTTTTTTAATAAAAAAATAAAAAGCGGGCAAAATAAAACTGTTCCCGGTTAAAAAGCAGGGAATTGCAATGCTCATAGGAAGGAAGATGCATATTTAGTTATGGTCCGGCGGTATGCTACAACACATCTTGAGAGTGCTGTTTTTATAAGAAATGTTGTTGTTTATAAGAAATGTTTAGAGATAATGAGTGAGTCGTAACTGGGGTTCTGTTTTGATGAGCTATATATGAGATGATCGCAACAAATCATTGAACTAAAACCAGCAATGCGATCAGTACGTAGTATATTAACAGAATAGTTTAATACTCTGAGCAATCTGTGAACCTTTAAGCTCATCAAACACAATAGGTATCCCTGAGTAATTTGTGCTTTATTAGACGAATCATTCCCTTCGAAGGTAAAACATCACTTACAGTTTCACTCCTTCTAGTTATCTTTCACCAATAACACGCACTAGCTTTCCATGGTACATCACATCGTACAATGGTTTCTTCATCTGAACGGCGGAACGGAATGTTCCTCTCAATGCGAAGCTGGACTCTGGCAACATTCCTGGGATTGGAATGCTGGACGGCCGCACGTTGAGAATGGTGTATAGCTCTTGTTTCAAAGGACAGCCTTTTGGCAAATGGTTGTCTCGAACTACTTGATCCCACATGAGGTTCAACAAGCGATCCTTTTCAGGCCGTTCGAGAAAGGAGCAAACATTAACGGAACGCGTCACGAGCGCATTCTGAGGAATACCACTCTTTCCGACGACATAATACGATACGGTTAGCTGAGGGGGGTTTACAATATTAGATTTAGTAACGGCATTTGCATTACCTCTAAATTGATACAACACCAATCGGTATTTGACTTACCTTTACATCAGATGTTTCTCGTTTGATATCAATGTAGTAGTCCAATGTTTGGTTCGTGATGGATCCCACCTGACGAAGAACGATTGTCACATTCGCAAAGCGGTAATTGTTCTTACTCTCTATTCGATTAATCACTGGCGTAAGCTTTGGACAGTCAAAGATTTGTGCCATTGCATTTTACTAACTTCCATGGATAAACAACGAAGCACTTACTCTGATAAAGGCGTTTGCTGAAGTGAAGAAACTCGTTGCTAAAGCAAACAGCACGATCGGAACCGTAAGCATGTCTCGTTGTCTGGAGGTTGCACTACTCAATAACATTTAACATAGTCAACATTCTGGTACTTGTATAGTTCTTTTTAAATATTCTCGGATTAATTGTTTGAAATCACAAACCCAGAACGTACTGTTTTAATTACGGCATAATTATGTCATTTATTGAGATGACTATCATTATAGTGAACTTAGATAAATTTTTAGTGCAATCATAGCTATATCGATTTAATTTCGTTTCAAGTCAGAATACAAAGATTTAATGATTTTGAATGGCCTAAATTATATAATAGATAGAGCAGTCCCGCAGTAAGCTTGTACCAGCACCGGTATACTATAATCATAAACGAATGAGGATAGCTCGATCTTCAGCATTCCCTTGGAAGATTAAAATATTATAACTTGCAGTTCCACTCTTTCCAGTTACCGCTTTAACCAATGACACGCACTAGCTTTCCATGGTACTCCGCATCGAACAGTGGCCTCAGATGTATTGCGGAACGGAAGCATCCCTTCAACATGAATCCCGTTTCTGGAAACATGGGTGGTATTGGGATGTTGGAGAATCGCAAGTTGCGGATGGTGTATAGCTTCGGTTTCAAAGGACAGCTTTTTGGTAAACTGTTGTTTCGAACTACCTGATCCCAGATGAGCTTCAACAAGCGATCCATTTCGGGCCGTTCAAGAAAGGAGCAAAGATTAACGGAACGCGTCACGAGCGCATTCTGAGGAATACCACTATTCCCGACAACATAGTATGATGCGGTTAGCTGAGGTGGAGGGGGGGGGGGGGGGTTACGATATGAATATTAGTAATAGCCTTTTGTATTAATTCTAAACTAATACTGAACCAATCGATATTTGACCTACCCTTGCATCGGATATTTCTCGTTTGGTATCAATGTTGATGTCCAAGGTTTGGTTCGTGATAGGTCCCACCTGATTAATGAGAGCTGTCACGTTCACATAGCGGTAATTGTTCTTAATCTCAATTCGTTTAATCACCGGTGTAAGCTTTAGACAGTCAAAGATATGTGCAATTGCATTTTACTAATTTCCACGAATGAATAATGAAGCACTTACTCTGATAAAGGCGTTTGCTGAAGTGAAGAGACTCGTTGCGAAAGCAAACAACACGATCGGAACCGTAAACATGTCTCGTTGTCTGGAGGTTGTACTACTCAATAACATTCAACATAGTCAACAAGCTGGTACTTGGTATGGAGATTTAACTAATCTTATTTTAATTTTCGGTAATCACAAACACATATCGTACTCTTTCAATTACGGCATAATTATGTTATTTATTTAAATGAATATCGGTGAACTTAAATAAATGCACGGTGCGGTCATTGGTATATCGCTTGCATCGATTAGGTTTGGAGAGACGTAATAATAGTCATTTTATTGTAATTTATTAAAAGAAAGTAATACAGTGAAATATTATACAATTTTATATGTTACCTTAATTGCTAGCCAACCTTACGAACCTTCCGTAGAATGCCGAAAGCCGGGAATTGCAATGGTCGAAGGAGGTTTCGGTTGGCTGGCTCCATGGCTGGAACATGCAAACAAACCTTACACGCATTTGCGGAAAATGCTACAATATTCAATATTTGTTCAATATCAATTAGTGTAACACATACATTTTGTAATATTTAAGTTTCTGAAAGACTAATGTATTGTCTATTTAACTGATGTATTGATCCATTTAATGCAGTCTGTAACCTCTGTTGCTTTACTCGCTCGTTTTTCTCACAAAGCTACCGTAGAACTGATAAGTAAACAAGGGTTCGTTGTTTATGCCGGTTTGATAAATTTCTCTCAAAAGGAAATCATTCTGAGGGAAAAAACTGGGAATGGCGACAGTCGAGGGGCGGAATTTGCGTATGTAGTAATGGTCCGGTGGCATGGGACAACGCTCCGGCAGATAGCTGTTCTTTTTAAACTGCGCGTACATCAGGTTCAACAGTCGGTCGGAAGTGGGACGCTTAAGGAAATGACAAACATCGATCGTTCGGCTAACCAACGCGTTTGGAACGACGCTCCTGTCAAGAACGAGGTGATAGTGGACTGAAAGCTACACCGGAAATGCAAAATACATTAATAGAATATCGTGAATTTGGTTTGAAATCGAACAACTCTTCTTACCTTCATGGTGCGGATCTGTCTCAGAATCTGCATATCAACATCGACGGTATGATTGGTGGCGGGACCAATCTCGTTAATGGTAACCGTGACGTTTACGTACTTGTAATTGTTATTGACCACCACCTTCCTCGCAACGGCTACAAGCTGTAAAATGATAAGAAATAGACATTATAAGGTGTCTACACACTCAACGTATGCATATTTACTGTGAACAAGGCGGTCGATGATATGCAATGGAAGGTCAAAAGGATAATCGCCGCAATAGAAGGCGCTACAATCGACATACTGTGGCAGAAGGCTATGCTCGATTGTTAACTGTACAGCTTATACTAAACGCATTGTCTTTATTTTCAACATATTTTATTCATTTCTTTTGCAGATGATGATCTTGGTTTAATGCTAAATCCCCAAATGAAGTGATTTTTCGCATCGTGCAATTAGAGGCTTTCAAATTTGTCTGATTGCCATCGTAGATTGACAGATAATCGACTCATTATCACCTAAATGCCATAATAACGCTGTTCTCCGATGCGTTCACCGGAAGCCAGAAGGTTGTTTCAGTGGTCGCTTCGAGGGCCGTCTGTGAGCGCTGACGTCACCTGTGGAGCAAACTTCTTCTGCTACAAACTCCGACCCTCGTTACTGTCGTCGCCGCAACGGGACGGATGTGTGGACCGATAATGGTGCCAGAGAATTGGGATATCGGGCGTCGAAACCGCACGCTCGTCGCGGTCCATGACCTAACGCAGCTCGCTCACAGCTGATCACACTCCGACGATGGCAGTCTCACGATCACGAGATGCTCGAGTTCCGTTATGTTTGAGAACTGCGCTGGTATTGGTGGTATTGTGCGTGGACACTAGCGGCTTTGTGCGTTGAGCAACGAACTAAGAACTCGGTTAGAACGGCGTGTCGCTTCCGCGGTTTGCGCGGTTGATTCGTTCAACCACAACCGGACCGGAGAAGGAGAGGTCGACCGTCCGCTCATTCGTTGAATCGTGCTCGCCGTTAGCACATCATGGCACGCCAGCTCGTGGTGTTGCTGATTTGTGGTGCGGCGGTGTTGCAAGAACTGTTTATCCGAGGAGTTGTTTCGCGAGAATACATCGAGGCTACAACCGACACCCTTGAGTGGGTGCTGCCCGTAAGTGAAAAGAAGAATGATGGAACCACCGATCCTGGTATGTAACTCGAGTGACAGAAATTGGTACCCCATAATACTAATCAATCGTTATCACATTGCTCGATTGCAGCCTGCAGCATATCGTTGCATCGCGATCTGACGATCATGCAACCGTTACTGCTCAAACCAGGCAGCAAGCAGTTCGTCTGGCCACGGCTACACAGTACCACCGTTGAGCTAGACTACGGGCAACCGTTGGAGCTATTCTGTTCCCATGGCTTCCGGGATGGTTCACCGGTCGGAAAGGCTAAATCAGCGATCGTCACCTGCGAGGGTAACGATGAGCTTGGTTACGCAGCGGGGAGCTACAACATCTCGCACTTCACCTGCCAGCGCCCCGTCTACCATGTAGCCGAACGAACCGGTGGCCGTTGCTACGGTGATAGTACCCTGATACGCATTGGATTCGAGCTGGCTCCGGACCGTTTCGTGCAGCTGTACGAGGTATGCTTCAACGAGGTGCAACTACACAGCCACTACGTCAAGTACAATCTGAGTCCACACAATGGTCACCATCAGCGGGCGGTAAAGCGGCCCTCCTTTCTACAGGGTAGCTTCTACCGCGATCTCAAGATGAACTCGATCTATTCCTTCGTCAAGCAGCATGCCACGGTACAACGTATTCTCGGCACTCAGGCAAGGGCTGATGCCGTGCTCGACAGCAAGCGGGGTCTGTTTTTGTCCCGTGGCCACTTGGCAGCCAAATCGGACTTCATTTTCGGATCACATCAGCGGGCTTCATTCTGGCTAATGAATGTGGCCCCGCAGTGGCAGCGCTTTAACGCACTCAACTGGCAGCGCATCGAGACGGCAGTGAAGGAGTACATCACCGCGCACGACCTGTGGCTAACGGTGTACACCGGAACGTACGGAGTGCTCGAGTTGCTCGATGGCAACGGTGATCCACAGCAGATCTTTCTCGACTATGATGCGGCTCGTGATCCCCCTGGGAGAATTCCCATTCCCAAGCTGTTCTACAAGGTACTGATCGACGAGCAGACTCAATCCGGCATTGCGCTAATCGGCGTAAACAATCCTCACGCTACACCGGAGGAAATCGCCGAGCAGTACGTGGTGTGCAAGGATGTTAGTGGTGCTATCGATTGGATCCACTGGAAGCGAGACTCGATCCCCGATGGCTACTCGTACGCGTGTGACGTGAACGAGTTTAACGATGTCACAGGCCATCTCGAACTGGTCCAGCCCATCGGTAAGCTGCTTCTATAGACTGATCTAAGACGATTTTATTCTTTGTTGATCTAATAGGCAACCATTCTGGGAATAGATAATGAACCATAAACCTGCGCAACTAGAGCTTCTTTGGTGTGAACCGTTCCTTGTCCACAGCCCGCGTACAGGTACCGTTCGTGTGCTTTGTGATGATGAGCCGGGGTGCCTCGAACCGCTGCCGCTTGATCGTGCGCTCCTTGCGTATGAAATCGATCAACACATCCGAATCCAATGGTCCCGTCACGCGCTCCTTGGCTCGCTTCATCACATCGAACCCATTCTTGCCATCGGCGAGGTAGGAAGTGGTGGCAACGAGATACTCTTTCGATTTGTCCAGAGGTTTCTTCGTCTCGGTTAGCTCGATACTCTGCACTCGCTTGTGAGGGGCCTGCGTGAGATCGATCTGGATCTTCAATCCCGATACCTGCACCGTGTTGTACCGGAACTCATCATCGAGCGTAAGCGATTGCTCGATCACCTGCCATAGATCGTTGCCTGTGAGCTTCACCAGATCGGCCGAGGAACCGTAGGGTGAGGCCTCGATCGCTAGTCCGTTGGTAATTTCTGGAAAGAAATGATTTACGTGTGACTTAGTGGTGCACGAATACTAACCAATGTGTGTAGCGCGAGCGTCTTACTGCCAACGTTGATCGAGTTTCTAAAGGTTCCAGCAAGTACTATTGCAATCGGTTTGCGCGATGCGGTGGTGTACTGGAAAAGAGAAAGACTCTGGATGAACATGTTTGCTGACGCCGACCCTCAGTTCCGACGTACATTAGCCACGAAGGCATCTGCTACCAGACTGCCAAGGGTGCATTCGCACCAGCGACAGGAGGCATAATCGAGCAGCACTTCCGTCGTTCCGATCGGCTCATCTCCAAGTCGCTGAACCTCTTTGCGCCAGGGTATAAGCTCCTTCAGTATGGCCTTATCCTGTGGTACCGCGTTGCTCATGTAGATCGGATTACCATCCCAGCTTTGGATCTCACCCTTCTTGTCAAACAGCACAGTCAGCCTGCCCACGTATTTTCCGTACGATCGTGCTTGGGTGATCAGTACCTGCAGAACCCCAAGGACATCGGTTTATCGAATAGTTCTTATTGCACAATGCACGTTAGCTGCTACCTTATGATTGTTAGCTTTCTTGACCACGATAGGATATTCTCCTTCTACTTCATCATACTTCGAATCGTACTGTACGGTGCCCGTTTTGTTCAGCAACAGCGAATGGGAATGAGCTCCAACGATCACATCAAACAGATCGCCAGCCTTTTCTGCCAGCTGCTTGTCCGCATCCAAACCACAGTGTGACAGCACAATGACGATCTCAACACCGTCCGACTTTAGCTTTTGAGCCTCTTTCCGTACAGCCTCGATGGAGTTGGTGAAGGTTACCTTACCGGTTGGAGATACCTCCTGTCGACGAGCAAAGGACATACATGAGAGTCGCATTTCGCGGATGGTGCTTTCGCCATGTTCCCCACATCTTACATGAGTTTTATCGTACAAGGCTCCAATTACGCCAACCTTTCTGCCAGCAACATCGAGCACAATGCTGCGCGTGATCTTCGACTCACTTAACGCGGGCTCCCCGTTCAAGGCGATGTTAGCGACCACGGTCGGAATGTGCTTCTTGTCCAGCTCTCGTAGATACGGCGCCAGACCTTTGGGGCTATGGTCGAACTCGTGATTACCCAGCGTCTACCAGCAGGGGGAGGCATCAGTAGAGGATCGGTTTAACACACCTGACCTAGAAGCGATCGTTGAAGCAAAACCTACAACGTCCACTACATACCATCGCATCTGGGGGCAGCTGTTTAATGAAGTGTGCCGTAACGTTCCAGCGCAGTAGCGTGTACCAGAGCGTACCCTGGAAATTATCGCCGGCATTGAGGTACAGTGGATTCTGGGCCTTGTACTGCTCCTTCAACGATTTGATCGTATGGTAAACGCGTGCAATGCCCGCTATACATTCGCTCGATTTCAAACATGCCGAAGACTTCTGGTTAGTTTCCTCGAATCTGGACGAAAACGGAAATGGTCTATGGATGTGTTTGTTCCGCCGGCGAAAGCTGCTTACGTACCGTGCGTGTAGATCGTTGATGTGTATCAACGTCAGTGGAAACGACTGATCTGGCACATTCTTCGATTGGACTGGATCTGTTCCGGAGAGCAGTAGCGCCGTTGTTACAATCAAGGCACATCTAAGGTAAATCATTGTATGATAATAGCACAACTAACTGGCTCTCCATTAGCCCTCCACCATCAGCTATATACTCGGGTAAACTACTTACTGCCCAGACCATCTGTGCATACAGTGCGGTAGAGGACTGTGCGCGTGATCTCCAGAGATTTCGTAATATTGCAACAAAGAAGCGGGAATCAGCTGTGTCACGTGTCAACCCTGTTACTTCTCAAGCGCAACCCGTTGACCTATCGATCGCTATCGATCGATTGTATGGTTGATAAAGTGCTATGATGATTCCGTTAAATCGTTTTTTAAATATTTTCATAACATTCATCGGCCCCAATGTCTCCCCATTTAATTTCAATTTTGTCTCTGTTCTATTCAAAACAAACAGTTTATCTGGCGTTGAACCGCATCAAATGGTCGCGGTTGTTGTGCCGAATGATTACCCTCATTAGGCTAACTAGTGCACTGGTCGAGCGATCCGGAGATACTATCTGGAAGAAGGAAATGGCTATAAAACGGCCCCCAAACTGATCACCGAACGGTCGTTTCACAGCACAAGCTTGGAAATGACAAGCAGCACTCTGCAAGGATGGTTGTGGATGTTGATAGTGTCACTGTTGGTGTACAGTTCGTTGGTAAGTATCATGAAGAGAAACCCTCCAGCAAAGGGAACATCCTGTTTACAGAATTGTACCATCCATTTCAGATCTCGGCGAGAATCATGATCACCAAGGTAGAGCATGAGTCGAACCCGGACTATCTGACGATGAAGGTGCAGGTGAATAACGAGACGCAGGGTAGCACGGTCGACGTCGATGGGACACTGTTTCTGGATGTGACGCAGGGTATCTTCGTTAACATCGAGCTCGATTCGAAGATGGACGGCGAGTACATGACGATGATCGGGACAAACAAGGAGATGTGCAGCACCGAGGAAGGAGGACTGGATCCGGTCGTACCGATGTTGAACGAGGAGATGGAAAAGTACGGCAACATGAGCTTCGTCTGTCCCTACATGCAGGTACGTTGGAGCGTGATCGTGCGATCACTTCGTGTGGACTCATTACCATTAGTAAATGCCAATGCCATCACCGTAGGGTTACTATGTACTGCGCCGCTTCCATATGAGCGACGACCACATGCTGGTCAAGATGGTACCGCCCGGCGATTACATCTTCAAGATGGACCTTAAGCACCAGCGAGAGAACGAAACGACGAAGGTGCAGGTGTTTAAGCTAGATTTTTATTTCACCATTTCGTAAGCGGTGGTCAGTGCGAGCGAGCGAGCGACCCAAATAAAGAGCGTGCACCGTCGTGGTGCGAGCAAAGTTCCAAAAGCTAAGCCGCCGTCCCCGATACACTGATACGCCCGCCCGGTAGATTGCTAGCGTTGACCTCACCGAGGCGACTGATGTGCGCGATCAGGACGTCCGAATCAAGGGGTCCAATCTGACGGTTCGTACCCTCGAGCATCCACCGGAAACCGTTCAGTCCCTGCATCAGATAGGAAAGCGTGGCCACGCTGTACAGTTTGGTCGCCTCGAGCGGTTTGTACTGCCCATCCAGTGGATCAACGATGGTGACCGCGGTAACACGTTGATACGGTGCATTGCTTAGATTCAGCGTGTACCGGATACCGGACACTTGCGCCACGTTAAAACGTCGCTCCGAATCGAAGGTCCACGAATGCTCGAGACACATGCGCAGAGCTTCCCCGGATAGTTGGATTAGATCGACGGTATTACCGAACGGTGCCACGGCGATGGCCTGTCCGTTCGTTACGTCACCGATCGGGATCGATGCGCGGAAGTTACCGGCATGGATGAAGCTGACCGGCCGTGAAGTGGCATTGGTGTAGTACGCACTGAACGAATCGGCCACCAGTGAACCGGCGGTACACTCGCCCAATCGACAGTTGGCGTGGTTCACCAGGATCGCGGTCGTACCGATCTTCTGCGAGCCAATACGGTCTACCTCGGCACGCCACGGTACCAGGCGCTGAAGCGTTGCCGGATCCTGGGGCATCGCATTGCTCATGTACACCGGATAGCCATCCCAGTACTTGACGCGACCGCTTCCATCGAAGTACACGGTCAGACGGCCAACGTACTTCCCAAAGGCGTAAGCTTGCGTTATAAGAACCTGCGTAATAAGAAGATCAACGGAAAAACGGGAATCCAGATCTATGAGGTCGTTCAAAGAGTGTCCTGCGAGAGAATCGTGACTTACCTTGTGGCCTTCGGAATTGGTCACCTCGACCGGATAATCTCCTACGACGACTTCCGCAGGATCACGCGGTTGAGTTGAGTTCGGTGGAAACAGGAACGAATGGGTATGGCCACCGACGATAACGTCAATGTATCTGCCCGCCAGCTCAGCCGTTATGCGATCGATATCCAACCCGCAATGCGACAGAACGATGATCCGCTTGACTCGTTCACGGTGCAGATGCTTCGCTTCCCGCAATACCGCTTCACTGCAGTTCGAGAACGTCACCTTACCGGTCAATGTTTCTAGCTGGATAGTGTAAGGAGAGGAAGCAGCATTAACATGAATGTCTGACCGACTCCCTAGTGGCCACATACATGTGTTAGGTCGTGCGTTACACCGATGATTCCCACGCTCAGCGGTTTCGAACCTGGGCGCTTTGATCGATGGATAACAACGGACCGCCGGATCTCCACTCCCTCCAGTGCGGGTTCCATGTTTCGGATCAGATTGGCCGACACCGTCTTCACGCCGACCGACTGCATCTGCTTCAGGAAGGGTGCCAACCCGATGGGCGAATGATCAAACTCGTGGTTGCCGAGCGTCTAGTGTGTCAGCAACAGCGAAACGGAGCGAATCGGTTAGGAAAAAAAGGGTACCCTGCTGCCGGATCTTACATCCACCCCCTTCTTACCATCACATCCGGTGGAAGATCCTTCAGCAGATCGCCTGTCACGTTAGCGCGGAGCAGCGTATACCAGAGCGTCCCCTGGTAGTTATCGCCGGCATTCAGGTAGATCGGATTTTTCGTCGCATAGTCCTGCTTCAACTGCTTCACGGCGGAGAAGACACGCGCCAGTCCGGCCACACACCGGCCCGCCGCTTGATCGGTCGGTTTGCAGATACCGGAACTCGTCGTCGTTTCCTCGAACCTGTCCGGCATCATCAGGACCTCGGGACAGTCAGGATCAGGAATGTAGGATTGTACATGTTCCGTTTGCTTACCTGGCATGGAAATCGTTCGTGTGGATGATGGTAATCGGCAGCAGACCGTCGTAGTTACCATCGGTTGGCAGGTGATCGGTTGCCTGGCATTGCCATGGTACCAGCACCAGCACGCCGAACGCCAACCGCAACAGAGCAGCCGCTACGTTTCCCGGAGCCATTTGCTTGCTTACTAATCGCGCCCACTTTTCGAGGCGTACCAGCAAGATGATATCGTCTTTGGGCCGATGGCTCCCCTCTTTTATACCCGTCCGTTCGACCGGTGACCGAACAACACTCCCAGAACAAGAAGAAATCGTCGGAGCAGCTGGCCAAGAATGGGGTGAGTGTGCGAGGTACCATGAAATAAATTGGTTCGTTTCATGCCACCGGTGGGCTCGATCGGGCTGTACATTATGTAATCGATACCTTTCGATTGGCCGGAAGAATTGCACGATTCATCTGGGAGACGGGCGGGTCTCCTTTTGTCTGGTCGGTGCGTGTCCGGTTTCTTACTCAAATTGTGCTGGTTACAGACAAGGTTCCGTACAAAAAAATAAAGAAGCATCAAGCGAAAATTCACTCGTGCAGTGTTGCTCTTTTTTGGTCATTAAGTTACTTTTTTTGTGCTTAGTTAAGACAAGGAAAAGGTTGTGAACTGAAGTGGCGTGACACTTTACCATCTCTGCAATGAATGTAGGTCGGTTGTTGTGGGTGACAGCGAAAAAGAACCTTTCTCTTTTCCATGAGCGATTGTACCGCCTCGCCCCACTCAACGGCTGCATTGATCAGGACGGAATTTACCACTCTAGCCGTATGTTTCCATTCCGCAAAGATGATTAATCCACTACAGGTTAGAACCTTCCTGCCATCAATCCATAGCCTACCCTGTTGGAGTCAGCAAAATCGTCATGCGTTTACCATAACCTTCCAAAACGATGGCTACGACCGGTTCGGATGCTAAACGGTCAAGAGGCCAGAGGCTAAAGGGCATTTTGCCTTTAATTTGAAAGCATTCCCCAACACCGAAGGGGTCGGGATCGGGCTCGCTGCCGATAAATTTGCATATTAATTGAATGAACGAGGATGCAACGATGCAACAACAGGATCGCTCTGGCGCAGCACTATATGGAGAGGATTTCGTGAATCGGGCCCCCATCGGGTGAACAAGGATGCAAATTGGGATTGATTGGGATGGTTTTTGATGGCGTTACGTTCGTTCGCCGTTGTTCGCCACGATTTCGGTTGCGTTTCATGATGTGATGCGTCGCAAATTGAAATCGATACGCATGTTACACGGGTGTTTGTGGCAACGAGAGGAGAGAGTGTGATGCGTTTTTAAATGATTGCCACCCTTGGCGAACGGGGCCCCCGATGCTGGTCAGCAATTTTTGGGCGGGCGATGTTGGTTATTATTAAAATTAGTTGGAGCGTGAAAAGAGAACCCCGATACTGATACGATACGGCGCCCGTTACGGTTGGCCGCGTAGCCGGTGAGCATCAGTGATTGCTGTTAATGCCCTCCGCGAATACTGACACGTTGCTGTCTGTAACATCAGAGAACAGATCCGAGGGTGCAACAATGCTGCAGGATTGTTCTCTCCCTGATTTTCACTAGTTTTGGTGTGGATACAATTACCCGATTGTGCCTAATGGCAAACACAGGTAATCATGAGAAGTGGCTAGACAAGCAGCACGAGCAAGCAAAGGCGTTAAAGTAGAGATATCAATCCACCTACTTCAGTTGAGTAAACAAAATCAAACTATCAAGTAAACTATTTACTGGATCTCTTCAATAGCTACCGCTTCAATGCTGCGTATCGTGACATCATTTAGTAGCATTTGCAGAACAGCTGGCGCGAAACGATTAACTTTATTGAAATAAATTGACTTTCCGTGGGTTGCGGCGCTCGGCGATGGGATTACGCGCCAATCGAAACACACGACACACACTAAATGTGTGTGTAAATTGCATTACCGCGGTGACAAGCACCGACGGACGAGTCTAGCCCGCCCCATCGCCCCGGGTATGGCCCCAAGTCAGGATCAAAGTATCCTCGGCCTGGAGCGCGCGAGGTCAAGCCGGTGTCCTAGTCACTGCGTTCAGGGATAACTTTGCAATGCAAATAGGTCTGAATCATGAATTGACACCCAATTACCGGTTGATCGGTGCGTGGCTGCGGTGGTCCGTGAGGTTTGCAGGTAAATTATGACGTCTGCACCAGGGATGCGTCTGCACCTTGGCAGCAGATTAGCCAAGCCGAAGCTGATCCCCTTTCGGTCGCTAATCGGTCGTGCATTACTAGTGCGGCCGGAGGTAGAGGGTAGAGGGTAGGATAGTGCTATAAATGACCTCACCGACAGCACCGTGTACGTGCAGAGAGAGTGTGCTGCGTTCCATCCGGCTGATAAGAACTTTCGAAGCCACTCCTGGTAATAGCTGGGCCCTAGGTTAAACTCTAGAGACGGCTCCCGGCGGTATCGTTTGGTGCAATGTGCGACCGAGCTTGTTGCTGTTGATTCTCATTACAGACCGACCGGTGTTGAATGGGTTGAGGTTGAAGGTGGCGAGGGGAAACGATATCGATTGCGCAAATGCCGTTCAAAGATTTAGTTGATCCACGGGAAGTTGTATTCAATACTAATCGTGATATTTTTTTAGGAATTATTTAAAAAACGTATACAACTTACCTTGCTAGTTGAATGTTAGAAGTACTTGAGATATATAAATCACCAACTATAACAAAGGGCTCATTAGGAATGCGGAGTTGAATTACTACTAAAAGGATTATGTTATTCATCTCATATCTTAAGGATAGAAGCTAGGGAGATAAGGTTAATATAAAACAGTTAGCAGAAGTTAATGGGAGATGGTTAATAAGAGCCGCCAATGTGAGTTGGCTATTGACAAACAAACGGAACAATCGTTGTTTCGAGAACAGGAACCTTGGAACGGATTTGTAAGGATAATTATTTGTGTTTTTCAATTCACGTACAGTAAATGAATTTACTTAATATTACAGACATTACAATGTACCGAAAAAATGAACGAAAATTATCGGTGAAAACCGCCCCGCTTCGTAATTCTAATTCACCTCAATTTCCTGCTACAATATCCTCCCAATTTTCTCACTTCAATTGACTTCGTTTGTGTTGCTAATGATCAGATGATCGGTACAGCGGGAGCTCGCTAGCATTACCGGGAGACAATGTCGCGACTTTATCATCAGCCCAGCCCCATAAACGCCTCACAAAACCGATTCCAGTAGGCGCTGCAATTGAATACGAAGTAAGCATTTGGGTCCATCCAGTTGTTCGTCGTCTTTTACACAGCAACGGTCCAGCAGGTGAGTTCAGCATCGTAAATGGTGCTAATTGCTCCGCTGATGAACTGATTGCAACCGATTTCGCCCCGCCGAATATCAATGACACCGTCACTGGTCCCGGTGGCCGGGTGCGGCTGTTCCGGAGCATAATTTGGCGATGATGGCGCAGCAGGACCGGGTGGAGGGAGGGTCCGTAATGGGTAACAGTTGACTGACAGTTGATAATGGCGTGCTAGGATTGAGAGAGAGAGACCGTCCTCTGCAAACGCTACATCCCAGTTTGCTTAAAGGTTAACTGGTGCTACCGTCGATTTGCTACGATTTCCAACGATAATGACGCCAAACGGTCTGTCTGTGTGATGCGTCTTGTCTGCTGCCATTGACTTCGAGCCGTTGGAGGGAGGATTATCACCCCGGGTGGGCGACCAATACCGCTACGGTGGTGTGAGTTGGGTGACGTTTCTTACGAGAAGAAATCAAAATCAGCCCTCAGTTAGACTCCAATTTACTCAGCTTCTCGACAAAGAAGGCGAACGAAGAAGGCGGTGACAGCACCGCCTGATCGCAGCATCGTTACGGCCTGCTTTACGATGAACGGTGGGCCTCGTTAACCGGCTCTGCATGGGGGGCGCTAGGCCCCCGGGATTCTGATGTCACGTCTCGGGGACTCGATGGTTACTAGAGCTTCATCATTAGCGGTAGGACCGTCCCCTGGAGCGGCTCATCTTCCGGGAGCTTCACACAGGAGGACTCTTCAATTTTTCCACATCCCTGGCTTTTCACCTTTTGGACGATATCTTTTTTTCTTCTTTTCGTAAAATGGACTCACGTCACACCAGGCAAGCGACGCGATTAGACCTCTTGCGATGCTCCGTTCTGGTGCGCTGGTGGAAGAATTTAATAACAATTATTACAATTGCTCCAACCCCTGGATATGCTGCTTCTGTGCTGTGATCTAGCGCATGGGACGCAGACACAGAGGCAGCGCTGGATCAAATAAATTCTTTCCAACAAGCAGGCCTTGGAAACGCTCAACGAGCCATTTTGTCTCCTTTGCTGCTGCTGCTGCTGTCGGAATCACCTTGCGAGTTGCTTGAGTCATGGTTTAGCGAAAAATCTTAATTAGATTTTGGTTCGCTCCGTCACCTGCTAGCAAGAGTGCTACTCCTGGGCTCTAGAGTAGAGGCTTCTGCTGATGGCAATTTTTTCCTCATTAGTTTCCTTCTCCAACTCACCGACCATGAGGTCCGAGATGACGATAGTGTGTGTGTGTGTAATAATGTGCCGGGAAATAGATTACTTTTAGCGAACGTTTGCTCTGCAGTCGCACTCCGGATGCATCGTAGCAGGCTGGAAAAGAAGGTAACGGGCATAAAAAACCCGGTGTTAAATGTTCCACTCACTGACTGACTTACTTTGCCGACTAACCAACGCCCTGGCAGGTGTGGCCGGAAAAGGGATTTTTAATCATACTTACGGTCATCATTTCTCTTCCTTTTGAGTGAGTGAATTGGCGTGGCTTGGCTTGGCGTGAATTGTAGCGCCCATTCAGCGCGCCCGGATGAGGCACTTCATTTACATTGCAATAGGCGTCTGGGATGCAATTTTCTCATCTAAAGAATGGTCTCTCGAATCCGGTGATGTATGTCCGTCCGTCCGTCCGTCCGTCCGGTGGCACCGGCGAGAATCCATTAAACGGATTCCGGGAGTTTTCTTTCTCTCAAACGGTGGCTCTTATTATGTTGGAACCAATAAAGACTGCCGCGCCGAGAAGAATGGCAAATGATTTACATTTTTAAGTTATAGTTCGCATTCTAAACCTAAATGAAAAGTAAGTGTTTCTCTCACACACACCCTTCGGGTGACAACTTGTTGAATTCTGGTTGGTCGGTGCATAAATCTCCAAACAACAAATGGCACCGTGTGACCATAAATCCGCACCTCAAACTCTCGAACGAGCGAGAGCGCCTTTACCACAATTAATCCAATTGGCAACCAGGAAATTGATCAACCGACGGACAGCGGACAGCCCCGTAAAACGTGATGGCCGGCAGAATCCGGCCCGAGAGATGGAGACTCGTGGTTTTGTGGGTTTTGGCGATTGGCACCCTTCTTGTGGCACGGTGGGGCTGCCGTGCCGTTGAAAATTTGGTGAAAACTCCTCTTGCGGATGGTCGTTGGCGAGGTTGGAGTTGGAACTGTTTGTTTCGTAACTCGGTCGGTTACGGCTCGATAAATTCGCAGCTGCAATAGACCCATGCCAGGATGCAGGATGAGGCCGTTAGCGTACTGGAAGAAGTGGGTTGAGGTGTTGTGGAGTCGAAGCTTGATGCTGAAAGTCCACCGTTCGGATCGGTTGCGTGTTCGAATGGTGATAAGAGAATGCGTCCAACGACTTGGTTGAATTTCATATCTGAGCGAATATTTCTCGAAGCCTGAGTGGATCATAAGGCAACTTTTTGAACAGTAATTGATGTTGAGAGGCAGCACTTCATTAATTAATATTCATTCGATTTAAAACTCTGAATTGATATCGTTTCACTCACTAAATTTTGGTTTAAACAAAAGTTTAGATTCCAAATTTTCCAAATATCGCGTTGCTACCTTACAGTAGATAGCATTAACAGTAACGTATCATGCTCTATTCGAACTACCGAGAGATACAGAGAAGACAGGGAGTGAGGTGGGAAGACAACTCCATTGAAATGCAAATCCTCGGCGGAGAGAAACTATCGGGATGCTACTGGCCACATCGGCGATGCCAATGTGTGCAAGAATACCACCCCAAAAAGGGACGTTCCCCGGGCGCTTGGCCCCGAATCTCGGGAGTGTGGTGTACTTGCCTCTTCCTCAACCTCCTCCTCGTCCTTCCGCGCACGAGACGAGAAATAAATTAAATTTCCCAAACAATAAATTGTGAAATTTTCAATTAGAACCCGGCCCGGCTTGCAGCTGCATCCCAAAACGGCTTCTTCGTCGTCGCCGAGGATGGAAGTAATTCCCTGGCACCCTGGCGTACCCTCGCGCCCCCAATGTGAGAGCTTGCGGTTCGTCTTTTCCGGGGAAGTGGAAAGTTTATTGGGGCAAAAAAAATAAAATAAAACAAAAACCATGGAACCGAGCGAACGAACACATCAAACAGGATGACACCGTCGGGTGAGTTTCCCGCAGGAGAGGGTCAGAGGGGGAAGATTTAGCAAACCTCGAGGACGTATTGTTACGAATTGAATGCAGGCCCCTCTATTATGTCCTTCAATCCCAGTTGGCCAGTGAAGCGAACACCCAACCCGCGCCATCCCGCTTCGGCCTGATCGGAAGTTTATATTTCGAAAAGAGTCTCGTATCTCGTATCTGGTTTGGTTGCAGCGGTTGACCGATTGGTTTTTGGGGCTCGGGGGCCGTGGGGGTTGGAATTTTAACCCCCCCCTCCCTAGGAGTGTGCGGGGTAAATTTAGTGTACAATGGTTTCCTGGTTCCCTCCACAAATTATGGCAGTAAAGTTGGTCTCGATAGTGTGTCCACTTCGAGGACATTGTTTCGACCACACCACATGTGTCTGTGTGTGAGTGTGTCGCGGGAGGGCAGATGTTGGTTGCGGAATTGTAATATTCATCCTCTTTAGTTTTAGTTGCCTTCATCGAGGGGCTATGGAATGCGAGGACGCTAGTCACAAGAATGTATCAAAAAGCCTGTTCCATAAAGCCATAAGTTTAGTTGATTAAATGAAGTAAATTATCCAAATTATTCCATCGTAATTAACTTCGCTTCCCGTTACGATGCTAATGATGAGGCGACAGATTGTGCCATGCCTATTGCGCGTTGGCTATGGGGCTGGCGAAGGGATTTGTTGCAAAATGCTGGCAACTGGCAGCCAAGGCGACCACCGCACAAGCGACCGAACACGGAAGTTTGTAATAATGCAAAAATGGGCGCACCAAAAATCGCGAACGCCTGAAAATGACCACCACCGTGGCCGTCGGCGTCAGTGTGAGAGAAGGGACCAAGCGTGCGCAGCTGCGTCGACAACCGCAAAGTCCATATATCATGCAGCAGTTATTTAATTTCAACAATTAATCAAGCTCCAGTTCCAGCCAAGAGACCTTTTTGAGAATCGAAGAGGTATGAGAAGTGGTCAGTAAGCGTCGCTAATTAGCCGATTCTCGGTACCGGTGTTTATGTCGGAAAGGATATTTGCATGTTTTCTGTATAAAAGCCGTGAAGAATTATGTGTTCTAATGTTGCCATTATTTGAATGAAGCCAAGCCATCTGAAGTGGAAATTTGTGAATATTTACTATGCAGTTTTTGATAAAAGATATGGAAAAAGTAAGGATGAGTAGAAAAAAAAATGGAGAAGATGATCCCAAAGAGCGTTAAATATGGAGTCGAATTCGCAATGCCTACTATTGATGGATAAGAGTAGTTGACGGGTAGCTATATCGCCATCGTTTCCTGGTTACTAGATGATATTATTTTGCTACTTTTTGCTTGTCGTTCAGTTTCAGTTTTCAGTCATCGAAAACCAAACGGAAAGGTAATTTTCGAGTCACACTCTGGAATTAAATCGTTTCCGTAATTTAACCGCACGGCCAACCAAACTTTATTCTAATTTGAAGTTTGCTTGCCGGAAACCCAGCATCGGGCGCGACAATCCCAGAGCATTCCAATCAAAGAGCACATTGTCGTTGCGGTTAAATCCGAGTGAATCTGAGGGGAAGCCCCAAAACGTGGCGAACGGTTTAATCAAACTTTGCACCCGTACAGCACTGTACCAGCATATGTACCTGGCATCATGTTTCGTGAACTCATCCTACCTCCCTCGGGGAAAGTGAGAAGAATCGGTTATCGCAACCGAAGCTGCCAAGACGCAAGACAGCGTGTGTGTTGTTGTTGCTGTTGTCGTTGTTGCAATGCGCTTGTCCGTGCCACGACACACCGAGTGTCACCTACACGCTGCACACAACAAGGTGCGGTACACAAGGAAGCGGAAAATAATCTTTTCCTCTCTCTCTCTCCCTTCCCCTCGAATCACGACGGGATGCATCCGTGCCCGACCTGACCGGTGCAGGTTGCAATTTGATTAAACCATCCCCAGATGCCGGCGCTGCGCTTACCACTCCCAATCAAAAGCGAACTGCTACAACAAAAAGGGCAACGCCAGAAGAGAAAAAAAACAGTCCGGGGACAAAAAGACTGCTCGAAGGATGTTTCGATTTGATAGCGTGTCCTGGTGTCGCGTGAGTCTATTTTTTTTTGTTTTTTCCTCGGCGAGCTGAATGTGTTTCGCAGTTTTTCATCCTCGCAGCTCACTTATCCTTCCCCAGGGAGCCGGTGAGGCGGGGGCCCGCACCACCGCATTGGTGGCCGTATAGCTGCCACAACTTTCGGGCGACACTGTCAGCGAAACGAGTTGACACCCGGGCAATTGGCCCGGACCAGGGCGGAACGCATCTCCTTTCCGGCATTTTGCGACCAATCCTTCGCTGTGGAGGTTCAATTCCCGGTGTGACTGCCGCTGCATCGCCCCGAAGGTGGAACCGTTGGTTCGAAGGACAAAAAAGAGGAACCCAAACTGTAGCAAACCTCTCTGGATGCCCGTGACAAGCGGCGGAACTACGTTCTTTTTTATATTTCGGTGTTTTTGGAGGCTGTGAGGGCTTTTGTTTTTTTTTTTTTGGGAGGGAACGAGGCTGTTGACCGCGGTCGGTCGGTGCAATAGGTGGTAAATTGGGTTCACCAGCTTCGGTATGCTGACCCACGGGGACCGCACGATGCCACCACATCCCCATGCACTCCCGTGTGACCATGTTTTGATCGGTTTTACTGTCCTGGTTGCTTTGGCATGCCTGGCCCGTCCGGTCTCTACACTTTTTCCATCGGTTATGAGCTCCTTTTCTATGTGTGTTACCCTCTCCATGGACCAATCGAACGGAGCGAACATGGGCGGTCGAACGGGGGGAGAGAGCATTATTTCTAACCCAGGCCGAACGGGGTGGTGGTTTTTGCGAAATTTATATCTTTTAGTTCTGTAAATAAATCATGTCATTTTGCATTTTGATAAATCCCGGTTGGCTGGGCTTCGGTTCGGAATGCGATGCACTGGAAACGGATCCCATCCTTTCTCGGTAGCAGCCTGACTTTCACTGTGTACGACTCCAACTTTTCTGTCTGTTTTTTTTCCTTTTTGCATTTGAAGGTTCTCTTTATTTGATGGTTCTAGAAGCATTTCATACCTTGTCTTTCGTGGCCCTTAGCGGGTTCATGGCTTGCTACAATCGCGTGTCAATTGTTCGAATTGAAATTACAAGGTAAGGGTGTTAATTCGCATCCTGCTCTTGATGTTTGCTATCGAAGCAAGCTATGCCTATTTAACATAACTTGTTATGGGTGTCGTTCGACTTTGGGTGTCGCTGTGTTCATTTTTCAGCAAAATCGGTTAAATGCGATAGGAATAAATCGAGCTTTCAGAAAACATCAAACCAATTACACTACTTCACCTTCAAACTGCTCTATCGTCGCTCATCCCCTTAAGCGGTTCGAACTGTAGCATCACTGAACCCCGATTCTGGATGGTAACAGAATCCTTGGCGTACACCAACGGTATCGGTGTGTTGGGGCCGGGACGGATACGAAAGTTGGCCAGTACCGTGGCAATTCCGACGCGCGATTGTATCATCCCCAACCGTTTACCGATGCATATCCGTGGTCCCTCACCGAACGGAAGGAATGTGCACATGTGCCGTCCGGCAATAGCTTCCAGTGTGAACCGATCCGGAACGAACTGCTCCGGATCCGGGTAGTAGCGAGCATCACGCTGAATCGCATAGATCGGTATGAGGATCTTCATTTTCGTTGGTAGAATTACGTCACTATCCGGGATACGGTACGGTTTACAGGAGGTCCTCTGCAGCATCGCTAGTGGCGGATACTTTCTCAAGGTTTCTGGAAACGAAGAGAGTACATGAAGGATAAGTGTGAATGCGGCTCTTAGGTTATCTGATCTTAGTTACCATTGATACAACGATCGAGATATTCCATGTCGGCGATCGCCTCGTACGTCATGCCACCGTGCTTCTGTAGGGCTTCCAGGACGCAGGTTCTCGCACGCTCTTGGCACTCTTCGTTCAGTGCCAGTTCGTACAGACAGAATGTAACATTGGAGGCGGAAGTATCGTAACCAGCCACAAAGAACCCGAAGGTCTGGGCCTTCAACTCATCCATAGAGAGACCTTCGTTATCGGCGTTCTCAACGCCTTCGCGCGCCCTTACTTCTATCAAGAGGTCCATGAGATCGTTACGCTTGATTCCATTGCTGCGCTCCCGTAAGGCCACGGTTTCCTCTAACAGTTGCGAGAAGAACTCGATCACTTCGTCTCGGAATACTTTCAATCCAAGCGCATGACCAATCCACGGGTACAACCTCAACATCATACTCACGAGTTGCGAATATCGCGGATGTTCAAATGCCAGTCGACCGGACCGTCGAAACGCGCTATCCGGATCGCGGAAGCTATTGCACTCAACGCCGAAGGCGCAGCTCCCGATGTTATCGATCATCATTCGCGCACTGTAGTCCTTCACATCGAGCTCGGCCCCATGCTCGCCGACCTGCATGCACAGGAAGTGCTTGAAGTTCTGCGCCACCTGCTGTAGTATCGGAAAGATGGCGCGCATACGGCCAGCCGTGAACGTAGGCGAAAGCTTCGAACGGGTTGCCTTCCATCGAGCACCTTCCATGGCAAAGAGGTGGGCCGAAAGAGGGTCAACTCCCTCGTTCAGGTATGTACCGTGGTCCGGGAATGTCGCAAAGTCACGTATCATCACGGTTTTGATGAGTTCGGGATCGGTCAGCATGAGGGTCGGTTGCAGTGTTACGAAAAGACCGTAGAACCGGTTCCGGGGATCCATCCGATGGTACAACTCCGACGATACCTCGGCCGGTGACCTGTATCTGAGGTCTCCAAAATTACCGAAAGGGAACGAGGGCTCGAGCGTTGGAACATTTCGATTGCTCCAGTAACGATAGTTACGTTTCACTAGGGCGTAGATTAGCCCAATAACCGCGCAGATCAGCGCTAATCCTACTGAAAACGCCATCAAGGAGATAGTAAAGAGAATACTATACTGCGACAGTTGCGATGCTGTTACAGTGCAGTGGTCGGACTGACTGATAGTACTGCTTTGTATGCATCGTATGCTATATCATCAAGTTGCACTGTTTAAACTGAAAAAATGACCTTAATTCTGAGGAAGCGAATGCAAAAAAATATCTTTAATATCTTGCTCAACCTAATGGCCGAATGTTCTTTCATGAAATGATCTACCATTTGTTAATTATATGTCAAGGTAAACAGTGACCAGGAGTTTTTGTTCAATCTACATTTGGGCGTGTGGTAGGTACGCGGGGTTGGTCGCTGTCTGTCATTTTTGTCTCATGTCCAGTCCGCCGAAGCTGGTCCGTTTAGCTCCACGTTCTATCAGCCCTGCTCGAATATGGAGCAAAATATAGTTCTTATAATCCTTCTCTTGAACGCGCATAAGAAAACCTGGTTTTTATGGATGGTATCTAAGCTACAGTTACGTATGTGAGTACTCGTACTACTATGCATTCGTCATCTATAGTGCCAGGGGAGGTTCGAACATTTTGATGATTTTTCCGTGAGCATTTCGTCGATTGCCTAATCCGTTTGTAGACTGCGGTATATTAGAGATAATTTGAAAAATTATATGTACATCAATGTGTGCCAGGATCTGAGCTAACTTAAAGAGGATTGTTTCGGATGTCTTCTCTTTTGAGTCGTAAATGGCCTCATGCCGAATAGCAGGCAACGCAGCTAATTTTCTTAGCAAAGTTCATTGGTGATAACAAAAGAGGTTGAGGATATTCCTATCACCTGGATCTATGACGTAGATGATGGCCATTCTTACTAGGCTAATCAATTTCGACAGTATTCGACGAAAGGGTAAAATGCTGTAAGAACTAATTTTGTGACACTCTTCTTTTATATGATTTAGACAATTTCTGCTTGTTTATTAAATGCTTACCAGAGTCGTGTGACCGACCTGTGACTTTCAATTGTGAGGTTAGGGTGTTTTAATTCGCGTCCTGCTCATGATGCTTGCTATCGAAGTAAGTTATGCCTATTGAACATCTTTGGGTGTCGCTGTCATCATCTTTCAGCAGAATCGGTTAAAACAGATACGAATAGATCGAACTAGAAATATCAAAACAGAAACCTTAATGAAACGATTAATAAATACTTTTAGAACTCATCAAACCAACTATACTACATCATTATAACTACCTTCAATTTTCTTAATCGCTTACAATCGTCTCAAGCGGTTGGAACTGTAGCATTACTGAACCCCGATTCTGGATGGTAACTGAATCCTTGGCGTACACCAACGGTATCAGTGTGTTGGGGCCGGGACGGATACGAAAGTTGGCCAGTACCGTGGCAATTCCGACGCGCGCTTGCATCATCCCCAACCGTTGACCGATGCAGATCCGTGGTCCCTCACCGAACGGAAGGAATGTGCACATGTGCCGTCCGGCAATAGCTTCCGGTGTGAACCGATCCGGAACGAACTGCTCCGGATCCGGGTAGTAGCGAGCATCACGCTGAATCGCATAGATCGGTATGAGGATCTTCATTTTCGTTGGTAGAATTACGTCACTATCTGGGATACGGTACGGTTTACAGGAGGTCCTCTGCAGCATCGCTAGTGGCGGATACATTCTCAAGGTTTCTGGAAACGAAAGATAAGTGTGAATGCGGCTCTTAGGTTATCTGATGTTAGTTACCATTGATACAACGATCGAGGTATTCCATGTCGGCGATCGCTTCGTACGTCATGCCACCGTGCTTCTGTAGGGCTTCCAGGACGCAGGTTCTCGCACGCTCTTGGCACTCTTCGTTCAGTGCCAGTTCGTACAGACAGAATGTAACATTGGAGGCGGAAGTATCGTAACCAGCCACAAAGAACCCGAAGGTCTGGGCCTTCAACTCATCCATAGAGAGACCTTCGGTACTAGCGTTCTCAACGCCTTCGCGCGCCCTTACTTCTATCATGAGGTCCATGAGATCGTTACGCTTGATTCCATTGCTGCGCTCCCGTAACGCCACTGTTTCCTCTAACAGTTGCGAGAAGAACTCGATCACTTCGTCTCGGAATACTTTCAATCCAAGCGCATGACCAATCCACGGGTACAACCTCAACATCATACTCACGAGCTGTGAATGTCGCGGATTTTCAAATGCCAGTCGACCGGACCGTCGAAACGCGCTATCCGGATCGCGAAAACTGTTGCACTCAACGCCGAAGGCGCAGCTCCCGATGTTATCGATCATCATTCGCGCACTGTAGTCTTTCACATCGAGCTCGGCCCCATGCTCGCCGACCTGCATGCACAGGAACTGCTTGAAGTTCTGCGCCACCTGCTGCAGTATCGGAAAGATGGCGCGCATACGGCCAGCCGTGAACGTAGGCGAGAGCTTCGAACGGGTTGCCTTCCATCGAGCACCTTCCATGGCAAAGAGGTGGGCAGAAAGAGGGTCCACACTCTCGTTTAGATATATACCGTGGTCCGGGAATGTCGCAAAGTCACGTATCAGCACGGTTTTGATGAGTTCGGGATCGGTCAGCATGAGGGTCGGTTGCAGCGTTATGAAGAGACCGTAGAACCGGTTCCGAGGATCCATCTGATGGTACAACTCCGACGATACCTCGGCCGGTGACCTGTACCTGAGGTCTCCAAAATTACCGAAAGGGAACGAGGGCTCGAGCGTTGGAACATTTCGATTGCTCCAGTAACGATAGTTACGTTTCACTAGGGCGTAGATTAGCCCAATAACCGCGCAGATCAGCGCTAATCCTACTGAAAACGCCATCAAGAAGATAGTAAAGAGAACACTATACACTGTACTGCGACAGTTGCGATGCTGCCACGGTGCAATGATCGCACAGACTGACAGCAATGCACCGCTGTATGCACTTCGTGCACTGGTTGCTCAAGGTGATCTGGCCTAGTTGATCAGTTCATGCGCATGTAGTAGTACTGCCGCTAGACGACCAGTTGCATTGTGTGATTTGCTCTTAATTGGATTGCACTTTCCGATAACACTCAGATTGCATCGCACGGTGCATCGCAAAATGGTAGTAAGGATTATATTTTAAATTTGGCACAACGCTGATAAAAACCGAGTTGTGGTTGTGATCATAAGGCGTTGTGTTGTGTGTAAAAGAACAGATTACAAACAACTAAGTGATGCAATCATCGACTCATCCAGCAAGGGTCTAGAGTGTTGATATTGATTGGACCAATGATGCCAAATCAAACAAAACCGCTGCAATTTCTGCTTCTAAAGGGCCTACATTTGCTATGTTGTTTCATCAATCGCAAAAGAAATTGAATTTCAGAATCAGGAAAGATGAAGACATCAAAACCGGGATTGTAGAACTTTCGCTCACCAGCAATACAATCAAGAATGGCAATAGCAATAACTCAAAAATATGTTATCGAAAAGTTTATTATCAATTGCTGCTGCTGAACAACAAACAGCTGGTTTAATTCAATTGGATTGCAATGCATGTGGCGCATTCAATCAACGCTGACGAAAGCAAGTTGCATCCCGCGAAGTTGAATAGCGAGATGGATTTGTTTGTCAGAGTTGATCGTTGTCGCGGTGCAACACTGAACCCGAATTGTGAAAAAGGGGTTTATAAAAATCGAATAGACTATTTGAGAAGGGGAGAGAGCACCATTTCGGGCTACGCGTCGCTCAACGACGGATGAGACGAAAAAATGAGTGAGCGGCCGTGCGCGCGCTCTTTTATCTCTTATCAGCCGGTGAGTGCGGTCGCGTGCCGGCACCCATAGGAAGCACACTTACGGCTGTCCAGTTAGCCGCACTTTGGCAGGGTTCAGTACGACGCTGCGTGCGTTGTACGGTGCACAATCGGCTCAATGGCAACACTAGCCAACCCTTTGCTGTCATTTAGTCTATCGGTTGCTCTCGGTTAGTGTTAGTGAGTTAGTTAGTGTAAAGTTAGTGGACCATTTTTCTTTCATCTCTCTCTGAATTTCCTGATAAAACACATTGATGTGAGAGCATTAATCCTTTCACTTTTAATCGGCATGGTCACACACGAACACACCTGCTGCAACTGTAACTTATTTAACTACTCAATCGTCCCCCTTTGCCTCAAGCGGTTCGAACTGTAACATCACTGAACCCCGATTCTGGATGCTCACCGAATCCTTGGCGTACACCAATGGTATCGGTGTATTGGGACCGGGTCGGATACGAAAGTTGGCCAGTACCGTAGCCAATCCAACGCGCGCTTGCATCATCCCCAACCGTTGACCGACGCAGATCCGTGGTCCCTCGCCGAACGGAAGGAATGTGCAAATGTGACGTCCGGCAATAGCTTCCGGTGTGAAACGATCTGGATCGAATCGTTCCGGATCCGGGTAGTAGCGAGCATCACGCTGAATCGCATAGATCGGTATGAGGATCTTCATTTTCGTTGGTAGAATTACGTCACTATCCGGGATACGGTACGGTTTACAGGAGGTCCTCTGCAGCATCGCTAGTGGCGGATACTTTCTCAAGGTTTCTGGAAACGAAGAGAGTTCATGAAGGATAAGTGTGCATGCGGCTCTTGAGCTATCTGATCTTAGTTACCATTGATACAACGATCGAGGTATTCCATGTCGGCGATCGCCTCGTACGTCATGCCACCGTGCTTCTGTAGTGCTTCCAGGACGCAGGTCCTCGCACGCTCTTGGCACTCTTCGTTTAGTGCCAACTCGTACAGACAGAAGGTCACATTGGAGGCGGAAGTATCGAAGCCGGCTACGAAGAACCCGAAGGTCTGGGCCTTCAGTTCATCCATCGAAAGACCATCGTTGCTACCATTCGCAGAGTCTCCGTGTGTTGTTAGCTCTATCATGAGGTCCATGAGATCATTACGCTTAGCTCCATTGCTGCGCTTCCGTAATGCCACCGTATCCTCTACCAATCGCGAGAAGAACTCGATCACTTCGTCGCGGTACACCTTCAGTCCGAAAACACGACCAATTGCCGGGTACAGCCGCAACATCATACTCACGAGCTGCGAGTGCCGGGGATTATCGAATGCCAGCTGACCCGACCGCCGGAACGCGCTGTCCGGATCGCGGAAACTATTGCACTCGATGCCGAAGGCGCAGCTCCCGATGTTATCGATCATCATTCGCGCACTGTAGTCCTTCACGTCGAGCTCGGCCCCATGCTCGCCGACTTGCATGCACAGGAACTGCTTGAAGTTTTGCGCCACCTGCTGTAGTATCGGAAAGATGGCCCGCGTCCTGCCAGCCGTGAACATAGGCGAGAGCTTCGAACGGGTTGCCTTCCATCGAGCACCTTCCATGGCAAAGAGGTGCACAGAAAGAGGGTCAACTTGCTCGTTCAGGTATATACCGTGATCCGGGAATGTCGCAAAGTCACGTATCATCACGGTTTTGATGAGTTCGGGATCGGTCAGCATGAGGGCCGGTTGCAGCGTTACGAAAAGACCGTAGAACCGGTTCCGGGGATCCATCTGATGGTACAACTCCGACGATACCTCAGCCGGTGACCTGTACCTGAGGTCTCCAAAATTACCGAAAGGGAACGAGGGCTCGAGCGTTGGAACATTTCGATTGCTCCAGTAACGATAGTTACGTTTCACTAGGGCGTAGATTAACCCAAACACCGCGCAGATTAGCGCTAATCCTACTGAAAACGCCATCAAAAGATTGTAACGAGAACACTATACTGCGACAGCTGCGATGCTTTAACGTCGCCGTTATCAGAAAGACTGACAAAAATGCTCTGTTGTATGCACTGGTTGATCAAGATCATTCTGCCATCAGTTGGTCAGTCGGCGCGTGTGTGTAGTAATTGGCCACGCGCTTTTTTGTGCAGTTTGCCTTGGGTGGAGCCAACACTGTGAGCGCACAGATAAGACGCAGATCGCATCGTATGGCGAGACAAATGGGGACAATGATTGCTTGAATTTGGCACGATGCTGATAACAACCGAGTTGTGGCTGCGACCATAAGGTTGTAAAGTGTAGCCGAATCTAGCAGATGTTTTATCCGTTTAGGGTTTCGGATGGTTTATGACCACTAAGAATGGCTGCTCGAGTTAGTAACAGGAGTGTTGTTCTTGATTGAAGAAATGTAACTTGATATCTGAACACAGAAAATTTCTACTGCGAAATAATTTACTTTAGCGATATCGTCGCAACAAAACCTATTTAAATGTTGAATAACTTCGCCAATAACATTCTCTTACCAGCAAAACAGCTTATGAATACCTTATCCAAAAGCTAATAAACAAACTTTTATCCACATCACTTCGTGCGTTCGTTTGAATCGATTGCATTGCAATGCATATGGCGCATTCCATCAACGCTGACGAACACATTGCATCCAGCCGTCCTCCAGCGGCTCGATTCATTAAAACATTTCGCGGTTCATTAGCGCGCGATTCCCATTCCGGCGTTCCCCTGTCACCGGCGTCATGGAATCGCGAAATGCTGGTATTCAGTGCACTCCGTTGGTGCGTTTAAATAGCGGCCCAAACCCATATCCAACGAATTTGACTAGCGATATGGATATGTTTATTGCGCAACATAAAAAGTGCTCAAGCTTGCTCAATGACAATATGGTACAAGCCAAGCATCGGTTCGGTTCAATCGTTTGGCGATGAGTTAGTTTAATTAATTTATTCTTTTCATGCGACTCATCACACTTAATGGAGGGGGAGGTTGACCGTTCTTGTCGTGCAATCAAGCGCACGACACCAACCGACCGCAGAAGTGTTTCATTAGGGAGGAGTTTAAGCAAAACGACGGTACTTCTCACAGCTCATTGGAGACGGTAATGTGATGGATGGTGATTAAAAGACAAAAAAAATCGCGAAATAAATTGCAATGTGGGCCATTTTTTCTTTGATCTCTCTCTCTCTCTCTCTCTCTCTCTCTCTCTCTCTCTCTCTCTCTCTCTCTCTCTCTCTCTCTCTCTCTGTGAATTTCCCGATAAAACACGTTGATGTGAGAGCATTAATCCTTCCATTCAGTTTTTAATCGGCTTGGTCACACACACACACGGATACACCTGCTGTAACAGTAACTTATTTTACTGAACAGTGTTTGCTAAACGATACCATTTTCCATTTTCGCAGCTCGCGAAGATGGACCGATCGTTGGGTTGGCGGCGTAGGGAAACCAGCATCATCACGTCGCATTATGTTTAATGTTTGCCCACCATCATCATTGTGGAGAGAGGAGTTGGTTCAAAAATAATTATAATTGATTTATATCAATGTCAGCACTCGACCCCGGGCGTCACCCTGCCCCATTGTCCATATGCAATCGATTCACCGAGGCTCGGTGGGGCGGAGAATCGTTTGAAATCCGTCCCGAACCCAACGCATACGGGTTGACCGGTAAGCATTTTTCCGGCTGAAGCAATAAATTAAATTCGAAATAATAATGCCTCGCCATCGACAGCCACGCGCAGCATACATGCATGTGCAGCGCCCCCAGGTGAGTGTCAGATGATGCTGATGTGGCTTTCGATGCTCTTTCGAGCGAACATCAACGAGTCGACTATGTGTTTGGGGTGGTCGCAAGTGCGCGTCACCTAACGGCGATCAGTTTTCCGGCCCCTTGACCAATTTTTTGCTACTTTTCCGCGCAGCAGAAAGGGCGTGAGGTGGTCGTTAAAAAAATGAAAACAAGCTCCCCATCCATCAATTATGATTGCAACGGATCATCGGGAGGATGGAACAATTTTTTGGGTGGGTTGGAGGCCCATCAAGGCATCCAATCAATGAACCGGTGCAACGGTAAGGGTAAACCATCTGAAACGGGCATTTATGGATACCTTTTTTAACGTTTAACGCATAGGCCAGAAGGTTCGGTTGAAAAATTGGGACAGTGCGTTCGAGGCAGTATAAGAAATGGATGGAGCTTACCATAAAGGATTGATAGTTGATGTTGCGTTCCAATGGAAATTTGAAAAATGTATCGAAAACATATTTTGAGAACGGTTCAAATGGCACCGGAAATTGATGTTTTACATTCGAAAAAAGAAGAAAGAGAGGCAGCATGATGGCAATGCTGGATTACAGTCAAACACTGATATGAATG
>NC_064875.1:5362500-5367500 GCF_943734745.1 Anopheles darlingi | reverse complement strand
AACGTAGAAGAAGAGCTAGATAAAAAGCATCGACTTACAGATGTTGCTACAATCCCAAGAACAACCCTTGAACAACCTCTCAATGGTTTGGAAATTACACGAATCAATTGAATCGATTTTATCGTTTTCGAAGGTTTTTTCGCTCACACGGAGGTTTGTCCAAATCCACCGCTAGTTGCACCGGTGAGTAGAATCCTTAAGCATGCCAAGTCGTCCTGTCTGAGCTCTTCTAGCAAGCTGCAGCTAGAACCGTGCGCTTGGAGGGAAGCAATAAGCACAGTTTTGCGTCCAGCGGATTGAATTTGCATTATTCCCGGAATCCCGCAGTAGAGCTGAGCTGAGCAACCAGTCCCCAATGTTCGCCTCGTTACGTGGGAAGCAAAGTTGAAGCAGCAGCAGCAGCAAGGACTGCAGCATGACAATTCTGAGAGCAAATCCTTTATCCCTTACACGGGGAGTCGCAGCAAGCAATGATTGTGAAGCACTATGCGGAGAGGACTACCGTAGCGCATCCGTAATGCGTGGTAGTAACCAGTGGTTGCTATAGTGCTAGAGATGCGGATGACCATCGCCTGCTCGGTTGGTCCGGTGTGTGAGTGTGTGCTCGAGTGACTTTCTCCTTTCCAATTCGAGTCGACAGAGCAGGACAGTGGCAACCGTTGGCTCGATCCTTGATTATTTTTTGCGTTTCCCTCTTCTTTTTCTTCTCCTTTTCCCTCGATATAATAATCATCCCTTACTCTCGATCCACCAGCCAACGTACGGGCAACAGGCGGAGATACAGCCTTCTTCTGGCATCCTAATCCGGGATTCCATTTCAACTCCTCCCGTACGTACTCCACGTACGTACCGCACAGTACCAAAGGGAATCCCCTTATGGTGATGCCGCTGTTGCCTCGGAGTGAGACAATAAGGTACGGAGATAATCCGCTTTGTGTGTTAAATTGTTAAATAATATTAAATTAAATCCTTTTTATGAATGGCTTGACCTCAACCGACGGTTGGGGTTTCGTCTGGCGGTGAGTGAACGGTTGGAACCTACTGGAGGATATGATTGCGGTCGCCATGCGGTTGAATTATGCTCACTCCCGAACTACTCTGGCACAAGGTGGGCATCAACGGGACGCTGGTCAGAGTTAGCGACGATTTGGCCGCTGGCAACTGTCGAATGTCTTCCCTTTGGCGCAATCGTTGTCCCTTGTTGCACGGCCAACCGGCGGGCCAAGTGCGCGTGTCAATGAGGAAATTATCTTTCTCCAACCATAATTACATTAGCCGCCACCACACAGTCTGCCCACTTACCACGTTCCGCCTGAGGGTAGGGATGAAGAACTATCGCATGGTGCTCAGCAATTGTCGCGAGGAGACGGAATGGCGAGCAATATGAAATTGGCTTCGTGGCCTCGCGGCACTGTGCGGTGCTTCTGATGATCCCCGGAGGTGGCACAAAATTGAGTACTGGCGTTGTTAACGATGGAATAAATTGTACCACAAAAAGGGGGGTCGGTTCTACACACGCGTTGAACGATAATAGGAAGCTTGTAGGAAGGTGCAATACAGCAAACACGGAACCGAACGTCTGAAACCGCGAGAACAAACTGAGATCAACTATCAAGTACCATGTTTACTATGTTTTTCTTTCCAGTTACTAGGATTAGCCGCATAGAAATGTTTGATGTAGAAACGAAAGGTTTTCAATAGTCGCATAATCGGCCTACTATTTCACCGCCTGCGATTCCGTGGCACGCGATTGATGCACTTCTACGTGATGCATTTGGACCATGCAATCAAATGCAGTTACTTCTTGTACTACCGTCACTACAGCAGCAATCAGCAACCGCAAGCCGGTAAAACGCTTCTGCAGACACTTATTTTACCGCGGTATGACCGTGGACGATTTATCTTGAGTACAACCACCATTCTTCCGCATCACCATCAATCATGCAAAATGTCATCATTTTCAATGATTCGTACCAGGATTTTATTTCGTTTACACTGCAGCAACACTGATGATAAGTACTTTTATTGGTAATTCAAATCGTGGGTTACGCGGTTCCACATCCTTCCACGTACCGCACAAAACTCGCTCTTCTCCATCGTCCCAGCTTACACTCAATTGAATAGTTCAGTTCCAGTTGGTTAAGGTTTATGTGTTCGCGGTTGCGGAACGCCCACGTCTGGTGGCACGACCACGATCGCTTTTTGTTCCTTCTGTCCTTACGTTTAGCCGTTTGCCTCTTCTATGTTTAACATTTTATATGCAACCGATCGAACGGAGAAGGGACTCTAGCAGTTCTCTCGTTATTTTATTTGCCTCTAGTCCGGAACGTGGATCGCTGCTTTCCAGCGTTGCGCGTGTCTACGTTGAGAATGTAATGTCGCTGGGTGTACCATGCGAACATGTTTTTTTTTTCTGTCCAGTTTTTTCTGACCAGTTAGCGATAATGAAATGAAGACAATACAGCATCTCGAGTGTAGTGCAAAGAGACGTTCATCCTTGCGGAAACGCGCGAATAGGGAATGGAAAGGGCAATGAAAACCAAAGAACCCGCAGAGCAGACCATAAACATCATAAGATGATAAATTGGGAAGCAAAATCATCCGCGGTTCCTATCTGATAACGCAGTGATCGGAAGGAAAATGGTTTCAATGCTTTACAATTCTCGCTCTATCTCTTTCTTTCTTTCTTTCTTTCTCTCTATCTCTCTCTCTCTCTCCCTCTCTCTCTCTCTCTGTCTCTCTCTTACTTGTTTTCTTATTATCAATTGCTGAATATCCGCTGCATCCCTGTACCATCATCGTGCAAGTACAGCTTTATTGGTTTCTGCACTTTCATCAAATTAGATATATTTACAATAGAAATCATACAATCCGATGAAATACACGCACACATACACTCAAGGATCCACACATGCCGGCTGCTCACACACACACATACAACTGAGGTATCAACCTTATCATCATGAACTTACGTATCAAAAGTTGGGATTAAACCACTCGGTGTTAAATGTTAAAGATCACAAAACAATATGCTATCGCTCGCCATTCTCAATTCTCCGTTCCCATCATCTCTCTCACTAAATGTGTCATTTGTCAACCATTTTCACAATTTGCTAACCTTCGTTTCGTCGCCATTCTCACTTGCCCTGAGCAAATCCAACAAAGATCCGTGGTTATAGCTACAGAAGGAAAACCTAAAGAAGTACTGCAAGCTTCCGCTGAACGGGTTTCCTTTACTTTCCCTATTGCGTTAGTTGGTTTGTGGTTGGGTTTCACTACTAGCGAACCACTAGTGGGCCATACAGCGAGGCCTCTCTTCGGTTGTCCCACTATTGCACTATGTGTGTAAGCTAGTTGTTAGTTGTATCATTTAGAGTCTATTGGCGATTACTAGTCCATCAGATCGAACGGCAGAGGATCATGTCCCGTCTGTTATGCAGGCTCTAGCACATCGAGGGAAGTACCGGGGTATGTTGAATAGGAGGATTCCTTTCCATTACGTTTACTATTTTTGAGACTTTTTGCTTTACGATCTCCAGAGCTACGAGAAGGTGGAAACATCTTTAACGGGAAGGCTAGATCACTATTGGAAAGTGGCGTGCAGCAAAGCGTGAACATTCGGAAAATGAGTTTCAACATTATAAAGGGAGGAAACATACCGGGGCCTAGTGCACAGTATTATCCAAAAAATCTTGCTTCTCAATCCTGTTATAATGCAGTAAGGTGCACGATGTGCGAACACAAAAAGGGGACCGTCCGACTCACGAGAGTGAGTGGAGCTATTATTCTAAGAAGAACACATTACAAGTTCCAGTGGTGCTCGGTGCCAATCTTACTAACAACGCGAGCGAGACGATCTCTTGCCTATAGCTACTTCCTTTGCTAGTTCCGGTGACACTCACGACGTTGACGACGTAGGTGTATAGTGGAGATGGTAGTGCCTTGACGGTGCATGTCTTTACCAGGGACAAACGCTAACATGCTGCTTTACTGCTACCCATGTCCTTCTTTCTTCTTAGAACAACACACACACACACACATACACACATACACACATACACGCAGATCACATGGCTTCCAGCTCCCTATCGAAACGAAAAGCCGGTGGATCGAATTTGTGAAGACAATTTATTTTCCCTTTCAGTAACACCGTCGCCATCTCGGGGAGACATATTAAAAGTGCGATCATGAATGGGTTCGTGGAGAACTGGAACACGATCGATCTTCTGCTAGTTCCTTTCTCTTCTTCTTCTTCTTCTTCTTCTTCTTCTTTTACTCATCCACTTCTTCCCTATCCCAACCGGCACTACGCGCATAATATTGAAATCGAAGCGATGCTCTTGGATAAATAAAACAAGTTCTGTAGCGGGGGATGAAGAGTGGTACAAGCTAGCGGAGCGCGAAGAGAGAGCTCCTGCCTCACGCTCACGGCGCTCACGATACCTTTACAAACGAAATAATAATGCGTACTACAAATAGCAATAATAGCAATAATAATAATAATAATAGTAAATAGTAATCATAATAATAATGATAATAATAAAGGATCGTTATCAAAACTAAGCATCGAAGGAGTAAGCAGAACCTAGCTTCCTGGTTTTTCATCACTACACCAGACTGACTATCTGCCTTCTTCTACTCGTGCGTGCGTGCGTGCGCCGTTCACCACACTCGAGAGCACGGTTTAGATTTTGGAACCAAGACGAGTAACGCTAGCGCATTTAACAGGTTAACACAGTAGTAGTTGTTGTTGAGTAAGCATTTTACCAGCAAAAACCAAATGAGCAAAATTCGTCGGATAATCACCGCACAGCAACACAGGGAGGGAGAGTTCATCAATCTTCCTCGTGCAGACGCATTCCGCACTCGTGATCGTGCGTTGGCTTCTACTCTTTCGCTTTCTTCCCATTACCTCCTGTTTTATCACTACCGGTAGCCGAGATCGTCGCGTCACTCTGTTGTTTGATCGACAGTTTCTCCATCGAGTGAGTGATTTTATC
>NC_064875.1:5320000-5355000 GCF_943734745.1 Anopheles darlingi | reverse complement strand
ACGTTGGTGAGAAGCTGTCCGAAGCACCGAAGAACTTCACTTGACAACTGTCGTCTACTGCTGCTTCTACTACTGCTGCTGCTGCTGCTGCTGCTGCTGCTGGTCATCTTGGCTGTTGGAGGAAATAGAAAACAGAGAATCGTTAGTAAAATCCGTTAGTAAAAGTGGAAATAAACGTTCATTAGGATCGAAGTCGGATGTGGCTAGCGATAAGCCAAGCACCTTGGATAAGATACCAGCGACACAAACATCGCGCCGTCAGCAAATGGTCGTAATCGACAAGGTAAAGGCAGCGTGAACCTAACCAACCATTCGCCCCACGAACCGTCTCACACTGACTGTGCTGTTTCCATAGTGATGCTGGCCTGCCTGCCTGCTGTGCTAGAGCTAGCGCTCTCCTCATCACTTTGGCTCGTGAAGATGAGATGGTACGATGTTTTATGGTTCGTCATCTGAAGGCCATGCACTTGGACTACTCGGAGATTCTGTTCCACATTCGAAGATCATTTGCCTCTCATTTTACTATTCTATTTCAACTGCTCAACAGCGGGTTAAAGACACAAGCAACAAGAAAGAAGGGCCTACTTTGGCTAGTGCTCTGGTGATTGGCAAAAAGGTGAAGGTGACTCGTTCGCTCTCACGTAATTCCCAAAAAGTTTGATGAGCCACTGCGCAAAGATCACGATCAAACGACCAACGGGGAATGGATGATCAATATTCTACTTCATCCAGAGACCCATCAGTTCGTAACCCTGAACGATTCCAGAAACTGATTTGTTTGGAAAATGACGGAATCCACGACGTAATACAGCGATGCTGTGATCTCGCCAGGAAACTCGCCAATGTGTGCGCGTTCTGACTCACTTTCCAACTCAATTTTGTTATGTTTCATCGCACGCGATTTCGACAGCTTCCACTAGCCGCCGCGGTCCATATGATGATCATCAGCAAACACACGTGCTGCGCTCACTCGGATCGACCTCTGATCAGTGTCTGTCGATCAGCTGTGATCTGGCACTGTTACTCGGGAACGCACACAAGTGTTTGCGTTTCGTTCGTGTCGTTGTTTCCAACTTTCTATGGGAGGCGGCGATGACGAATGCGCTGCAAAGCACATGTGATGTTCATGGTTCCGGTTGGTCTGGTTCGTACACACTGCCTCGCAGCAGGCCGCTTAATGGATATTAATGGTCACCGTCACCATCAATTTCAAAACATATTAATTCTATACGATGCTGTTCGGTCATTGAAATGCGACAAAGCCGAATTACTAGCAGAACGTTGTCCTGTTCGCGGATTTTGATAATTTAAAAATTTATGTGAGGTTGACCATGATGGCGGCACACAATCCGCTGACAGCTCATGGGTTACTTAGTTTTTTTTTTTCGTTAGTATATAAACTTCACCTACCATCACGCAACTCAATAGAAGATCGCAACAATGTGCGTCTATGCTGCTACGCTTCCGGTTTGTTCGCGAATCGCGTTTCATGCTCACGCACCGCGCGCAATGCCGGTGGCCATCCATCAGCAAACGGAGGCAACAGTGCACAGGGTGAACAATAAAAGATTTTAACTTTCAAAACGAACACTTCCGTTGCGGTCAGTTGAGTCGGGCACACACCAACCACAACCAGCTCAGCTACCAGCGAGATCGAAAGTCGCGGTCATTCCGTCCTTCGGCGGTATTTGCCGTCGACTCATCTGGACTCAGCTGGACCACACCGTTGGGGTTGTTTACACTCGCCGCATATTGAAAGTTTATTTTTAAAACCAAGATCATATGGTCTACAAAGAGGAGCGATCTAGACCAAATGTTCTCCGTTCTAGCCTATCTTGGTAGGACCGTAAACAAACTGAGCAAAAGAAGAGGAGCCAAACAGTGCATACGCCCCCCTGTTTCTGTGATAAGGAGTAATCAGTTTGTGCAGCTGATAAGGAGCAAACCACCGCACCGAATGTATGCCACGCGACCGCAGCTCACGCTATCACGAGGGTAGCGACTGTCTGGCCTGTTACGTTACACGTTTCCATGGGGAGGTAAGTGTGCGATATCAATCCACTTCTCCACGCCCAGATTTCCCAATTTTTAATGTCGAGCCCGAGTGTGGCCGATCGAGACGCGGAGAAACATCTCAATTGCGACCACGTGCAACAAACGGGCGAGCGCCATCGCCACTTGACGGTGATATAAATTAATTACTGGAAAGAGAAGAGCTAGCAATCGAACTGCAGCGATCGCCAACGCGTGCGTGTGTGGCTTGGTGCGGCATCATTTTGAAAAGTTTTCCCTTTTCAACATTTCAGCGCGCATCATGTACGTACGCGTGATCGCGCTTCTATCTCGCTACCTCTTGTTTGGCGTGTGAAGCACCCGGTGGTATCCGGAGCTTAATTGCTTGGAAATGGTTTGACGAGAGTGTCTTTCGCGTCGACGCACACTCTCACTACTCGCCCCCGTTCGCCGATTTCACCTCCCTCTCGAAACTACTCTCTCGACTGGTGGCCTGGCCTGGGCTGGCCTGGTCGGTGCACGAATGAAGGAAGTGATCGGAGGTGTGTGGTGCTCACATTTCCTGCTTCCTCTGACCATGAGGAGGTAGCCGGAGTGTGAGGGTGATCGAAGCTAGCAGTACAACAGTGTACAGTCCACACTGAATGCAAGGTTGCATACACGGTACACGATCACGATACCGAGGCACCGCAGCTCTTGTTGATCATCATCGTACACCGAGGCACCTGCTCACGTTTGTCCGCACGGTTCGAGCGCAGATAAGACCACAGGGCGAGTAGTACTGTGGTGCTGAGGGATGGTCTGCGAACCAGCGGACCGACGATAATTAATACATTAATGCTCGCAAAATCCCAAACCGAAAGCCCCTAGCCGGTAACTGAGACGTAGGACGCAGATGATCCGTCCTTCGTGAGGAGAGTTGGAGAGCTCTATTCGGAAGTTGAAAACCCACGAACTTCTGTCCATTCTCAGCTGGACCAGTCCACTGCGTGGTCCAGAGAGTGCAAATCGAGTGTGTCCTTGTCGGATGACTCGGTCTTTGTGTGTGTGAGTGTGTGTGTGTGCCTCTGCGAAGCCGACATTTAAATACATTCGTGGTTGGGGTTCAGGGACGTGATCGGTGTGCGCCGATGGAATTGTGCTACCGGGTTTTAAGGTCTCGGACCGGCCGGTCAGGCTCTGCTCTGAAGGATTAGCTTCGTCTAGCTGCAGGCTCTATATTTATCCCACAACTATACAGCTACACAGGTATCTCTACGTAGAGCAGGTAGCTGAGACAAGAGCGCGCGCGCGCGCACGCCGACAAGACAATAGAGACATCTAGTAGGTCTTGACGAGACACGTTGCCGCATGTCTAGCGCCCCGGGGGAGATCGGTAAGGGGGTAAGAACGTGTTCACGGCGCAACACGCTTGCAGCACACCGCGCTATCGTTGTCCAGACACACAGACCGCCGAAAAGCAAGAAGAAAACAAAAAAAACGAAACGCAAAACCTCCAGCAATAAAGCAATCGAAACACTTCCTCCGGAGCGACCGAGAGCGCACAGGGCACACGATAGACGTGACGGTTTCATGGTTCGACCGTCGGTCCGGGCAAGGTTGTGGAGTTTCGAGCGCGGCACTCGGCGGCGCACTCTTGAATAATTACGCACACCGGCGGCACACACTATGCGGCTTGCGTGCGTGCCATAATCGCTGGTTACGGTCGGAGAGGTCGGTCGTGCGAACTACCACCAGAAACGCGATCCAATCGGTGACCCAATTCGGTGTCGAAGCTGACCTCCTCGCCCTGTACCCAACTCCAAGTATGTGTACAAATGCTCATTCTGAAGCAACAGTTCCCTTTTCGCTTCTGCTCGAACAATGTCCTTTGTCGGACACCTCTCTCTCTGGGAGAAGCCGGTAGTCGACTACAGCACGTGGCATATATGTTGGTTGCAGCACAGTTCAAAGCCTGTTATCGCAGCTATCAGACTGGAGCAGCGTTTCACTTCAATAGAGGCACAACACGTACGCTGACCGGATATATCTCATTGAGACAAGCGACATGCGCGCCTTGATGGTACCACGCGATGCCCGTTTTCATTCGTTGTGTCAAATTGATAATGATGCTGCTGCTGTGAGTCAATTGGAGCATTTACCGGACGTGCTGCTACAGTTTCCTCTGTAGAAGAAGATCGCAAACCGAGGGGAAAAAGTCCGTGAAACCCGGATTACACTAACCATAGGCACGGAATGCCACGAAATGTGCTCGAATGACTAGAATCCTCAAAATATCTTCCGTAAGGTCATGGACAGCCGAAGGTGATCGGCGGACCTTCGGTGCGGTGGTTAACGCAGTTCCGTTGGCAAGAATTTTATTCCAACAACGATCACACGAGGGGAAGATACTAAGCATCCGCGTCACCAGCTGCGTGCCTTGCGTTCCTCACTCATCCCTCCACTTCTGCTCAGTTCAGTCGCATTCGGAAGGAAGCTAAAAATACGATCACCAAGTGAAGATCAAGTTGATGAAAGAACGGCGAGAGGGGTGCGGTAGTATTACTCTACTAGACACCGGGGTTTTGTTTGTTTGTCAACTTCTGCGCGCTTCGCGATCCCATCACCTTCTTTTCTCGCACCAGAGTTCACACCTTCCTTCCTCTCTCCTGTTCGAGTGCACAGACAAGAACCAACATTTCACTAGAGCGAGACGCGGGCCCGCACATAACAACAACAAACCATTCGAGCAGCAGTAGCATCACCTTCCCCATGTGGTTCTCGTTCACATTCCTTACCAGACGGGGAGAGGTGCTACCGATCTAATTCACTGATCAGCCACAGCTACTCCCGGTTGCTCTAGCAACATCGACGACGGTGGCGGCGGCGGCGGAAGTGAATCATCTCTCGTGGGTTGAGTGTTAGCATTCCCCGTAGAGTTGGGTGGTGCCGGGATGGTGATCGCGACGAGGTGTGACCGAATGGTCAATGCCAAAGCAAACATTCCCGCGCTTATTCTCGACTCGAAAAGGCATCCGATCGCGCCGGCCAACTGGTCATTCGGCCAACAAATCCACCCAAACACATGTGTCCGGGATACATTACTACCAGGCGGTTGCCAAGCAAAGTAGGCACTTTGTAAACATTTAGCATTTGACCGCACCGCGCGGAGGTAGACAATATGCTTTTAAGGTAGTGGACCAAATCCGCGGGGCAGGGGGCCAATCCAATCTACCGCCACGATGCGAACTATTAACTTTGTGTTGTGGTTCTGATCCCCCCAAATTTGAATTCGGTTGTTGAAGTCGAAAATGGAAACAAACGAACCGATTATGGTTGACGTTGCGTTGCGTTGCGTTGCGTTGCGAAGCGACGGCGGCGGCAGCGTGTCTGTAGAAGGCGCGCCCGTAGAACAGAGAGTGCCATGAACACGCCGGTTCGCGTATTTTTAGTCGTTGGCACGCAACAGGGTAACCTCTCCTCGCACACCCTTCTTCGCGTCGCTACCGTGTCTTCTAGTGACCCAGAGTGCACCAACCAGTACCGTCTCCCATCGCCTTTTCGCAAAGTGGCCGATTAATCAAGGGCATGTTTTGACACGAGTCCATATTTAGCGGAAAACGGACAGAAACGATCGCGCGTCAAGTCAAAGTTGTTGGCGTAAGAGACACTGGGTCGAAGCGAAGCGAAGTGGATACGCGCTACACGGATGCGGAGGACTCTGCTGGCTGCCAAATCAGCAGATGAGCCGAAACGGAACGGTGATTTGTGTTAATTAAGCTGTTTTCGTGAGTGGCCGGTGCCGGGCGTTGTTTACACAAGGTGATCGTACAGAAGAAGATCACTCGCAACGCGTCTAGTCGCGCGTTTTAACCGACATGATTCCGGCCACTCAGCTTCACCCGCCCCTTCGAGCCCTATGCGAGACGGCAAATCGTGTGACTGTTCCTCTCGTGCTGTCGAATGATAAAAATACATCATTTGGGGCTCATTACCGCCACTACTCACTCTTCCCTTCTCGCGTTTGGGGCGACGATTGGTGCAAATTGGTTTGCCGGTTGACGAAACGATGCAGACAAATTGGAAGCCACGCGCACCGTTCGCTCGATCGCTCGCACGCTGCTGCTTTTCGATGGCTATTCGATGGTCATAAACGTGCCGGCCCCGCCGGTTCGCTGCTGCTGATCGCCACTCGGTCGTTCTTCAGCGCGTTGCAATTAATGACCGCCAAACGATTTAACGAATGCGACATCAAAATACCTGGGCCAGATGCATTCCACCTTCTCGAGCGCAGCAGAAGCTTCATTTCGATGTCAGAGTATATTAAGGACACCGGAGGCACAGGGAAATGCGCAAGATCAGCTGTCCGGCTGTTGAGCGACAAATTAGAACATCGTTCTATGCTGTGCACCGTCGTCGTGCACGGGTCATCTCCTTCGACAGAACAGTCCTCGATCATAGTTGTGCTAGAACTACGCAAGGTACATACACACTCTGCTGAAGGTCTAGCGACGCTGTTTGTTTCTATAGCTTCCCATGCATCCGCCTCAAACAGGTGGACACGAACGTCAGCAGTTTGTGATCGTCAAGTGTCTTCATAAATCCGACAATAAATTGTCACCTTCAGAGTAGCAGTAGCGGTAGCAGTCGATCTCGATCGTGACACTTGGGGTTCGAGCACGAACCGTGAGCGTGCAGCAGGATGAGCCCGTTGAATTTATTTTCGCGATCACGAACCCCAGATGCCGAAAGGCGTGACTTCATCCGACATTCATGGCGACGATGGATCGAGGATGGGCACGAGAAGTGGAGGATGACAAAAATAATCTCTAATTACTTGACGCGATGCGACCAACGAGCAGCAGCGAACACGAGTCGAGGGGATGATGATGATGACGATGATGATGATGATGATGACCGTTAATCCAAGGTTAGCCCAATTCAAGGGCCACGCGGTGTGACGACGCACATGACACGGTGGTGGTGGTTTCGGATTCGCGGTTTTCAGCGACCAGAGGACACGGTTGTCAAGGTGTACACATTCTCCCTTTCCCCCCTCACTCTTTTTCCACTATTTTCAGCTAATGCCATCTTTATGTGCGAGCCGTAGAACAGCGCATGTGGTCGATGATCACACGTCCGTGGATGAAAGTGAAAGGCATGAGGTGAGCGTGATCGGTAGATAGGAATCTTTAGCTAGGTATTAGAATGGAAGAATTCCTACAATCGCACTAGTGCTCTAAACAAATCTTTTGTAAAGTTGCACCATCTGCTGCAATGCATTATCGGGGGAGAGGCTTCCATCCAAACTGTTGATCTAGTAGCATAAACGGTCGCAAGCGATCGAACAGTCGATTGGCAGACGCTAGGCGCGGTTCAAGATTAGAGTTTCACGCAAGCTCACCGATTCGATCGGAACCTTTGCCGTTGCCCTTTCATCATCACCATCGCCATCGTCGTCATCATCATCAACATGATCGCGATCGGCCTTTGACAGCGCTTTGATCGGGGTTGGCTTGCGTTAGCCGCAGGCAGGCAGGCAGGCAGGCAGGTAGGCACTGGCACTGATGGTTTGCTCGCCACCGCTGATCTACTTTCATTTTTTTGCGGCCTTTTGCAGCACCCGGCACCGTGGCGATAGAGCCACGCTTGCCGCCGTAGCGCGATCGTCGACTTCTCTAAGGGGTGCCCCCACCACCGCCACCACCGGTAATGACGGCGAGCGCTCACAGTTCTCAACGCGCGCGATTGCGGTCAACCGCGACAATCCGCGTCCGTTCGTCTGGAGGTGGATCAGCGAGAGGCGGTGTGGTAGAGTTTGATTATTCAAAATCAACCCAGTCGACCACGGCACGCAACTCATGGCTGCTGCTGCTACGTCAGGGCGTAGCAAAAGGCGTAGCGTCATACACAAGCGCACCTCGATGAGGTGGTACTGCCAACCCCAACACTACCTGTGCTGATTGCCGCAACAGCACCACGGGGCCTATATGGCAATCGTGTACCTCCCTCCTAGTGCCTATGGCGTGTGTGGCGATGTGTCGCTGTACCTTAGGAGGTATACAGAGTGGTACAGCAGCTGGAAAGCAGTAAATTACGCTGGTGCTGTTGTTGCTGTTGCTGCTGCTGCTGCAGGCATACTGTGTATGTGTGTGCGTGTGTGTGTGTGTGTGTAGCGGCACCACGGAACTGACGATGGCACGAGACACACCACGGAGACACCCCGGGGTTTTGCCCATATCTAGGCATGAGCCAGCCCTCCGGTACGATCGCGTTGCCTTAGGATGCTGTGCGCTCTCGCGGCGCAAGGTCATTGGAAACGCTCTGACTCATCGCAGCGCTATGACACATCGGGTGCACCCCGTAGCACACCGGCAGTTCCTTCTTGTTGTCCTTCTTCTCGTGGACAGCAGAAACAAGCAGCTGTCCGGTGGGAAAGACAAAACTCCCGACGGAATGGCCACCGAGAAGGGGGAGTACCATACCGACACTTGATCGTATGTGTCATCCTGCATTGTCGGTTGCCCCGAATTTGATCGATTCATCATTCACCGACGACGGATCGTGGTGGTGGATCACGAGCTGTGGTTGTGATTGGCTGCTTTGAATTCAATCAGCGTGCGTTCCTCCTCTCCTGTGCGTCATCGGTATCCAATTCACGGAGTGCCGCTGGCTAGTTTGGCGATAGCCACGAAAGCCGAGGTGTCTTCAAATGGGGGGGGGGGGGGGGAGAACCGCGGACGCTTCGAGTCTTCGCTTGGCGTGACCAAGATCGCGACGACGTTCTACGGCCCATACTTGGACTTGGAACCTGCAGCGCATCATCCGGTGTCGGTTACGCGCGTTATGTAGGATACGTTATAAGACTTCCAGTCGTTTATGGTCTCCACAGACGGACACCGCCGATGCGCGCATGTGGTTCCTCCCTCCGTCTGTTTTGAGAGATTTCAGTTTTGGGCCTCCCCTCGTTTGATGCCGCACCCCTCTTACGACCAGGACGACACGCTTGCCAATTTCGTTTTATGATCATTCCGTTCCATCGCATCCGAGAGCTGTGCTCCTATTATTGCGCCGGTATATCTGACGCGTTCGGTGATTCAGATTCCTCTCTCTCTTTCTTACTCTTTCTCTTCCGCGAAAGTGTGGCCCGTTCCGTGGCAGGATCGACCGTCGGACGGGCAGCGATCGTGCAAAATAAACAGATAATAAACCTCTCGGTCTCGGCAGCAAAACTGAAAGGAAGAAAACCGGAGTGAAAATGGTGTCTCGCGTATGGTTACAACGACGCGAACGGGTGGTGTTCGCCTCTCTCTCTACCCTCGAGCAACGATAGCCGGACGGACCACAAACGGAGTCAACAAACGCGCGATGCGTTGCGTGTGTGTACTCTCCGTACCATCCCGAGACGGCCGAGGACTTTGTTTTTCTTTTTCTCGCATGATGATAATGATGACGCGGTCTGGGACCAGCCGATGATCGTGATGATGATGCTGCCTGCTGCTGCTGCTGCTGACGAGGATCACGAGGAGAGTCGAAAGTAGACGGGAGGAGTTCTTCTTGCGAATTGTGTTTTTTTTCCTTCCGCCTTTTGCAGGCCCTCCTCTTTTGTTGCTTCTTCAGCCAGACGAAACAACGGCAAAAGGTGCTGGTCGGCTAGCAACCAGACAGGCCTCCACCGCGGTTCAGGTAGAGTGCGTGCACAGTGAGATTTTGATGGTTAATGTGTTGGTAAAAACCCATCCAAGCGAATTTATCTCGAAATATTAAGCACGTTAAGCATTAAATCCGATCCGATTAAAGACGAAGAGTCTCCTCTGTGTCCTTGTCTTTGTTTTGTAGGGAAAAATACCATCTTGGGACGTGCGTTACGCTCTTAAGCTCTTTTTCTTTTAGAGTATGATTCAAATGCATCAATAGATTGCCCGTACGACTCACCAGTAATTGTTTCAACAAGAGGGTAGGAAAGCACAAGTTTACGAAAGATTAGAACGATCGAAAGTAATAAGACAAAGCGACAAAGACAAATTTTGTTCCATCTTTGTACGGAGATAGTTTCCAATTTCTAGCCACCAAGGCGTTCAAGGAGCACCAGTCCTCCCTTAATTGATTGTGTCCTACTCTGTGTGTCACGGGAATCGATTACCTTCTTCAAACCTGAAACGACTATCATTCTCTCGTACTATCTTGTGGCTAGTGCTCCCGGCGCAATTATGGCTTCCACTTTATTGTTTCTCCTTCGCGTGCGATAAGGACTCGGTGGCAGCACGATTAAACAAGCCTGCCTCTCTTCAGTTCCTTGCACATACACCTGGCGCACGTCCTGGACGTGTACAAAGCAAGGGTGCGTCCGCTTTCGTTTGTTAATTTAATTACCTCGGAGGCCAAGGAGCTCAAGGAGGAGCTGCTGGAGCACCATACGCTATCGATTGACGGTGGTGGAAGGTGGCTAGCGGCGTTGTCATGCTCTGTAGGTCAATGAACAGATTGCAGGATAGTGGAAACGCCGAGGAAGCCCTCGCTGAAAGGCTCAGGTACAAAACAAACGGCGCGTGGCGTACACAAATCACCCCGGAGAGTGGGTCATGCCTCCCAGGAAGTGTAGAGCGCCATCGTCAACCCTCAACTTAACGTGGGTTTAGCGGACAAATTACGACCACCGTACCAACTCACCGTGCCTCCACCGTCGAGTTCGGTTCGAAACCGATTGGAGCCAGTTACTGATTCATTAGAAGGTACGTGCGGCCGCGGCCACATTGTGCCATTCGCCATCCACTCATCATCGACTGACCATCACCGACCAAGGGGTGTGGTAGGGAGGGGGTGTGTGCGATTTTTCGTTTCCCTTCTCCACGACGTCGTACGCTTCGTTCGCTCCACCGTCCGTTCGTCGTTTAAGGGCCCACCTTTCGAAGACACGTGAATCCCTAAGCATTCCATGGGTGTCGCCGGTTTGGCCTCCAGCGGCATGGGTTGCCGGATTTGCGTTTTTGGTAGGTTAAGGAAAGGGCATCCACAGGGAAGCTTATGCCGGGCTCCCGGGCCCCTGGGCCCCCGGGTGTTGTTGCTTATGAATAGTGGATCCCGCACTCCCCTTTTTGGCGACGAATCGGTGGTCGGACGGACGGACGGATGACGGTGACGTGGTGTACACACTCCCCGGGGCGGTTAAGCATGTTCACTCGTTTATTAGTTTTCGTTCCGTTTGCCGTTCGCCGCTAGGTTCGCTCTGGTGATCCATAATGGAAAGCGATGGACCGTCCATTGGTGAGCAGGTCAACAGGCACGGATACGCGGGTCGGGCGCGATCGATCCTTCTACCCTGAGCTCAAACAGTGGTAGACATTCGTATAGCCACACCGCTATAGTAAAACGACAATCAATTACGAACGGATGTATTATTTTACGGTATCAAACAGTTGTTGTGTTAGTACACATATGACTAGCATGCACGTATAATTTTAATTAGGTATGTTGGTAATTGAGATCTCTGTGAGCCAAAATGTGAGTAATCGTCAGATTTCAGCTGTTTTAAGCTAGACATTCTTATTTCATTTCTGCGCATATACTTTTTATATTTTTTATGAGTGCTTATCCTTTCAAGAGTATTGCGGCAACCTGGATAAACATATAATTCAACAAAAAAATATTGATTTGAGTATTTCTGACGACCCGGCACGTGGCTGCGATGGGCACCACAAAAAGTAAAATTTTGCAAGCTTGCCTTCCAAAATGGGGTGCCATGAACGTAGTTTTTAATCAATCCCAAAAAAACAAAAAATCTTGAAAAGTTGTAGTTTATTATGACATTATTTTGAAAAATAAAGTTGAATGATTTGTTCACCAAAAATCGTCAAAAATAAGCCTTTTTCTGACCCGAAATAAGCAAGCCCCAACCCACAACAATGTGGAACTTCCACCTACTAAACCATTGGCTTGGTTCCTTTTTTTTTATAAGGATCAGAGAGACTTTGGGCCTCTGACCTATCGTTCGTCTTTCCCATATTGTCTAGTGGTTAGGATATCCGGCTCTCGCTAGGTTCCTGTTACCTCAGCTTCGCGGCTATCCTCTTTCGAGATTACACACAAAGGAGAAGAAGCACCAAGAAACAACCGTCAAAATCGACTTCTTTGGCATTATGATCCAGAGAAGAAGTGCGACTAAACCAATGTCTATGTGAATATTTTTCTCATATTAATTCGAAAAAAAATCCCGTCCGTTTTTCGTCAATCTGTGTGCTAAACAACGATAAAATAAACCGTTAGTATTATTCAAAATGGAAAAAGGATGGCTAGTTTGAGAAAAACCTCGAAAACACTACCTGCGACAGTACGTAGACATTCTGTATTTGACAGACTGTATTTGGGTTTCGGAAGGAAAATCCCCGTTTTACGCAACAGCTGTGACTGTACCTTGGTAGGCCTTGAGCCAACTTCAAGCCTTCGAGCAAGCGTAGAGGAGAGAGAGAGAGAGAGTTAGGAGCGCGTTGATTGGATGGTAACGGTTCCAGGAGTCAGCAGGAGTCGAGGTCAGGTGAAAATAGTAAACACAACAAATTTTCCTGCTCGTGGAAAACTCCTCGCAGAGAGGAAAATGGTCTCTCTGGCTCTCTCGCGGGGTTGCTTACCTCAGTTACTCGTTTGCGTTGGGCTGGATGATGTTATGGGTTCTGTTGCTGCTACTCGTCTCAGACAGGATACTACTACCACACCCTTCCGTTGTACACTCGCTCGCACACCAACAGCCCTATGCTGTTCTGGGCCCTTCTACTCCAGTAGGCGAGACTCTTCGCTCACACACAGCACACACTCGCAAACACACTTTCCACTAAACGCATAGTAGGCCTTGCTTCGCACAGCCAACGCGATGTACACAAAAGCACCACCGGACGGCTCTCTGCGCTTTCACGCAGCACCCTACCCCAGACGAGCGAACTGCAGCTGCACCTTTAAAATCGCACCTCGTCGTCGCCGCCCTGGAAGAGGTGCTGCTGTCGAAAGACACCTAAACTGCCCATCTCCTCGGCGTCGGTTGGTCGGTTTTTGATCGGATTTTGCTCGGAGTTGCGATTCCGACCGACAATTTTCAATTTTCGCTTCCACCAACGTCTGCACACGTACTTGCACACGCACAGAGACACAGACACAGAAACACGGCACGCAACTCGTTATGCGGTCGCTCTTTTTGGGGTTTAATGAAGATGGTGACCGAGGACGACAACAACCCGAAATGGCATTATTCTCCGCTCGCGACAACAGTTCCAGGATGTCCTCTGTTCGCCAGGGGAGGGGGGGAGGTCTCCTTTCTTATCGATGAAATTGATTTTCTCCCAACACACGCAAGCACGGACACACCAGATTTCCAGAGACACAACCAGATCAGCGGACGGAGACGAATCGCAGAGTTAACAGCAGCTGCCTCCGCTGGCGGCTCGGTTGTTTGTCGGCCACTTCATCTTTTCGCGACTCCACCATCGCCGTAGATCGATTTTTGCTGGCCCTAAAAGAGACGGATGAAGGCGGAGGTTCAGCCACCGCCGCCGTCGTCGTTATCGCACTACTCAGTCCGGAGGCTTCCGTTTACCCTCGTTGCCACGGACGATTTTCGAATTGTGCTGGCCACTTCTTCTTACAACTGCACGAGTTGCAAATGATGCCAATGTGTTCTTATCACCTTCTTCATCACGAATTTCACGGAATTGTTCAGAAAACTTAAAAATCTCCCACTTTTTGCTACGTCAGGGTTGTAGCCCATTTTACCAAACCAGGCACAGGGTTGTAGCCGATTTTCACTTCGAATTTTGATTCAGCACGCGTTTTTGCGGCAGTTGCGGCCGATTTGTGATTTTGTCGAAATCGACAGCAGCTTCCGCATCTGCCGTAACTGCCGCATCAGCAGGCGGTCTGAAGGGTCTCATTGGATCACGTGTTTGACAAGTCAGAAAGGAGTCCGCAGTTGCCGCATCTGCCGCAAGTATCGCGTGCTATGTGTGACAGTCTTTAGCCAAATTTATTATTATGCTCAAGGATTATGGCCAAATATGATAAACTATTCTCATATTTTATCGATCATCAAGCGCCAGATAAGCGTCAGATAGACGAGCGTGCGATTGTCGCGCTGCGATACCAAAATCCTTAAGCCGTAGCCACACGGGGCGAAAACTCTAGCGCAAACGAAAAAATTAATGCCAAAACTTTTGCGCTTCGATATGTTTACATGGCCGGGTTGAGGAAATTAAAATCGTTTTTTTGAAGAAAAGGATTGAATACACTAGCAATGATCACTCACTGTCGATGTAAACCACAAAAAGAACATATTGTGAGCCCTACCGTTTGCAAAAAGCTTTTACGCTAGGTTTTACGCTCCACGGACCAATAATCGTTTGACAGCATGTAAACGGCAAGCGTAAACGTTTTGGCATTAATTTTTTCGTTTGCGCTAGAGTTTTCGCCCCGTGTGGCCACGGCTTTACAAATTGGCCCCTTTAAGATGGCGGCTGCGATCAAAATGTGTGGATTTTAACATCGAGGAGCGCCAATAGCACGCTCGTCTATCTTGCGCTTCGCTGTAAAATGTCAAACTCACTGAGCTGAAGCTGAGTTAAATCTGAAGCGCGCTTTATAATTTTGGAAAAAAATTATTCTTTATTTTATTCTTTTTACTTTTTACTTTTGGTACTTTTACTTTTACTTTTTTATTTTTACGTTTTACTTTTTTCAAAAAGACCCACTAGAAAAACAGATGTCACAAAAATAGTCAAGAAGGGTACTTGTATTGTATTATATGGAAAATTGTATAGTTTGCATGGTTTTCTCTTCAAAATAATCAAATAATAGTTTTTTCTCTGCATTTCAAGGAAGCATTTCAGTGCTTTAATCTCACGCGCATCTTTTAAGACCCTATCGATGATTATCGATCATTTCTGCTGACCTTGTGCTCCTAAACTTATGCAATTTCATGAACGATTTATGTAAGGTGAGTCATCAGGCGAAGAACTTGGTTTTAATTGCATGTAATTCCTTTATTGTTTTGTTGCTTCTGCATGTTTGATCAACTTCCAGCTGGTTACGAGTACCTTTTTAGTTTTCTAACGGCCAGAAACGATAGACGAAAGAAACTATAAAATGCACTTATGCGTTTGTTAATGAGAGTGTAATGAAGTGTAATTACGAACAAGTACTAGCGCCTCCATCATCTCGGATGCTGTATCGATACATTTTATTGTTGATTGAACACACACAGATTCAAAGAAAAACACACGCATGTATGTGATCGAGAATAAGGTGCCTATTCCCATCAGGCGTTGGTTGACGCCTCAGTCGTGTTCAACGATTTTTTGAGGTTCGTCGATTATTTTCCCGAACAAAACGTCTGCTGTCACCAACAAAAAAAAAGGATCGCCTGGGTGATTTCCTTTTGCGATAATGAACTCGAAAATGAACAAAAATGAATTTGACACCTGACGGGAATTGGCACCTAACCTTTTTCCTCGTATCATAGAAGCAACAAATATTTTCTTCTAAGTTATGATTTAATTAGTAAATTTATTATAAGAAAAATAATAATTTCAACCGAGCGTCCATTGCAACAAATAATTCTTTTCATGAATAAACTAAATACTATGCTATCTTATCAAACTGCATACTATCAAATTGAATGGGTAATTAATTAATCCGTTCATTTAAATATTCCAATCTCATTCGCTTAATTTTTTTACACCAAATAGCTCAACTCTACTAGCAAAATCCTTATCTTCTGGTCGATGTATATATAAATATTTGTTTACTTGTTTATGCTAATTAACCATAATTAGCCACCATTCACAACCCACAGGGACTGAGCGTTCCCCAAGAGAGGCTCGTTCCAAGAAAGGGGAAAACTGGAGCCAACGGTTTAAATTCTAAAACCTGTCCTAAGCACCTCCTCTCGGAGGTTTTCGTCTTGGGCTCCCCGAGCCCCGACCGTGTCGTCTTCGTGGCCGTGATCGGTCAGTCTTCGGATTGATCGGCAGCAGACGACACGCGCATCCGCATTAAATCGCTTTCGCGCATCCGCATTAAGAGCAAAAAAACGCTAATCTCCAAATCAAGTTAATTTTGTATACTTTTTATAGATTGAAGTGTGTTATTTTTCACATCCAAAAGTTTGCTATCGATTAAGGTAAGTAGATATGTGAATAGCATGGTTGTGGACGAATTACACAAGCTTGTAGTGGAATTTATGTGACACACCGGCCGGCGCAGCTGGCTGGAAGCGTGCGCATGCTGCTTGAAGGGGGTGTGTTGTGTTAAATATGTGTGGGTGTATGCCTTTCGCACGGCACGAGGCGCTTCCGTTGGTGAGAACGGCTCACGTGACCTCCGTTTCCTTGTCGTGCGTACCTATTGCATCAGTTATGCTGCATTGGTTCGGAAGTGGGACACACACGTTTTGGTGGTAGTGGTGTTTGAAAAGGAAAGCATGGTTCGGATTGCGTCATCGGATAATATAGCGGAAACATAGGAACTGTTGTTCATCCAGTTTGATTCGGAAGTTCAGCATGATTCATTTTGCCGTGATCGTTAAACAGTGAAGCCACCGAAGAACAAAAAAATGTATATTTTAACAGCTGATCACACATAAAATCAGTAGCGATAAAATGATCTCCATCAATGATCATAAACCTCCTATTAGTGGTCAATTTCGAATTGATAGCATTAGCGGTACTTTTGTGCGGAGAAGTGTGCAGAAAAGTTTAAACTTTTTGCGACGGCAATCGCTCTGAGAAACAGATTACGCATTCGCGAGTACCGATTATGAAATTGATTCGACGATACGACTGAAGAAAATTTCCACTTGCATGGAGAAACCGAGGCAACATCGTAGACTATCTGTCGTTGTGTGCCTGTTTGTGGTGATTCTGTTAGTGCTGGCTGATCTTATCTTGTTTCTTCCTTTTTCCTGTGCCGGCGCAGCTGGCTGGAAGCGTGCGCATGCTGCTTGAAGGGGGTGTGTTGTGTTAAATATGTGTGGGTGTATGCCTTTCGCACGGCACGAGGCGCTTCCGTTGGTGAGAACGGCTCACGTGACCTCCGTTTCCTTGTCGTGCGTACCTATTGCATCAGTTATGCTGCATTGGTTCGGAAGTGGGACACACACGTTTTGGTGGTAGTGGTGTTTGAAAAGGAAAGCATGGTTCGGATTGCGTCATCGGATAATATAGCGGAAACATAGGAACTGTTGTTCATCCAGTTTGATTCGGAAGTTCAGCATGATTCATTTTGCCGTGATCGTTAAACAGTGAAGCCACCGAAGAACAAAAAAATGTATATTTTAACAGCTGATCACACATAAAATCAGTAGCGATAAAATGATCTCCATCAATGATCATAAACCTCCTATTAGTGGTCAATTTCGAATTGATAGCATTAGCGGTACTTTTGTGCGGAGAAGTGTGCAGAAAAGTTTAAACCTTTTGCGACGGAAATCGCTAAACATTTTATGAGCCGCAGTTTAGGTTCCTCTGAGAAACAGATTACACATTCGCGAATACCGATTATGAAATTGATACGACTATACGACTGAAGAAAACTTCTGCATGCAAGTGGAGAGACCGAGGCAACATCGTAGAATATCTGTCGTTGTGTGCCTGTTTGTGGCGATTCTGTTATTGCTGACTGATCTTATCTTGTTTCTTCCTTTTAAGACGGAGTTGACCATAACGGTTAACGTAACGGGTTAATGTTACGGTCGCGGGTTGCGTCACTTCTCTCGTGGGTTCTCGTTTTACTCTCACTTTCGTTGATCTATTGGTAGTCTCTGATTGTCTTAGATCCCGTACCTTTTGTTATAAACCGAGACGATGGCGATTCCCTGGAACAACGAAGCCGAGGATGAGGAGCAGTCGCGCAAAAATGTTGACGTCGAAGCAGCATTATGGGAAACTCAGGAAGGAGGATGCAGAAAAATCACTACGAATGGTATGTATAATATGCCTTAACACCTGACAAATATTTTTCGATCATTGACTAGACGAGAGCTGTCTAATATTCTGGTAAATCTCTTCTATCAGATAGAGGAGCAAAATCGGACAGCGAGGGCGACGATGATGGCAGTAACAACGATGAGGACAGCTGCACCTCTGGTAGCAGTATCGTTATAGATGCTTCCACTTCCGTTGCTAACAATAGCCCTACCACACACTGTCGGGACAGATCTACATTTTGGGATCTGGCGAAGGAAATTTTCGGCTCATTCAGCGCCGGCTGTTTGGCCATCGGGCTCGACTTTGTTAAGGTAGGTCTGGGCTGCCCAACCGTATCTTCCTAAGCAATCTGCGTTTATCCACGCGCGTAACAAAGAAAAACATTCGAACTATTAGAAACGAACTATTCGAGACAGAGAGTTTTTCTTTCCATTTTCACCAGTTTCTATTGGCGTCTGTTGGGCTTTCGCAGGCGATCAGCTGATTTACATGTGTTTGTTTGTCTTTGCGCGTATCACTGATAAGGGCCAATGAGCCACGCGATTCCTGACCCTGATTCCTGACTCTTTAGTGAAGCGATGACGACGCGATCAAATGAAAACCTCCCGGAGTTGATTAGGCTGGCCGAGTCCAGATCGTTAAACGTGTCGTTACATGTATCTTAGACTGTCGACCCCGGGGGAGGAAGAAGAACATGCAGGTACCCAGTTAATGGTGCACACAGTTTTTGCTGTAGCATCAGTTTTGGCTATCGGTTAGATTGTAGCTTCGGGTTCAAATGTTTTGTTTAGGATTGAAATTGAATTTATTACATACACACCTTCATACACTTCATTGATAAATGTTAGGTTGTGGAATAAGTAATGTTGCACATAAGAAATGTAATGTATTGCTTTGTACATTTCAATCGCTATATTTATTGCTTGTTTCGATCTTATGTTGTGTTTAAGAAATACGATCACTGCAGTAATGCTTCATGCTAGTTTGCCATCTTAGTTAAACTGCACTGCTCACCCCCTTTTGTTGAGATTTTTTCAGTTGCTTATGATTTGTGTATAGAATGCTTTTTTCTATCGTGTTCCGTTGATCCTCTTTTCATTTCACCTGGAGTGTGTCCGTTTAGAAGAAGTGCTGACTGAAATAGGATAAAAAGGTTCCTCCAGCATTGTACATCGCTAACTCTAGCCATATTTACCATATTTTTAGCACGATTAGTTTTCAAGCACGCATAGTTTTTTTTAACATATATAATAACGGGCGAGCCGTATGTTTAAAGCACGCATAGTTTCTACACGAAATTGATTGCCTGTTTCATGCATTAATCTTGAGTTATTGTGTTCAACTACCATGGGCTCGATTGGCTTTATTTTTATAACTCCATATTAAATTTCTGTTAAGGGGTTAAAAGTCTGTGTGCACATTTTTTGTTCTAACTTTTGGTTTAACTCCATGGGTACGGTTTGTTTATTAACATTTGACTGCTGCTTTATAACGTGATTTTTTCGATCGTCTATTCACAGCACTCCACCATTTTCAAGCGCTTTCCTGAACTGATTATCTTCATGATTCCGTTAGCAGGGCTTTTGGGTAGATTTTGCAATTCGTTGGCGAATCGATTCCGATTGAATGATTCGATGCCATCCAATATCAACGAACAACCCAGCAAGCTAAAATTCGGAGATTACTGGTCGCCCCGATTTGTACTGCAATTCGTTGCTGTTTTGATCATCCAAGCGGTTGTCGCCTTCAAACGAAGGCTCAATGTTGCTGAGCCAATAGTCGTTACAATGAATCTAGTGTTGATTTCCGGATTCGGTGTGTTCTGTTCGTATGTTTTGATCGGTGAGTTCAGGAATACTGATTGCACATTGATCTAGCATTCAATTTTTGTTATTTATCATACTCCATTTCATTTAAGGTATTGTTGTGGTTGTTTTTTGTTTAGTATCACCCTATGTTTGGCTAATACCGGTCATTCTAAGCACTCAGTGGTGGGCAACGATATGGACAGAACTCTCGACATACCCTTTCTCGTTCATTATCGAACGTCTGATTGAAAACATAGGTAAGTGACGAGAGCATTGGGCAGCTTTCACTATTCTAGACAATGCAAGCTAATTTTCACCGGATTTTTGCAGATATGCAATGGTGTTCATGGGCTGGGATTGTTTACCTTTGTTTCTTCGGTTTGTTTGTGTATTGTCTATTCGTAACAATCAAGAAGGAAACTCCGCGCGCCTCATTCAAGGAAATTGAATGGATACCAATGCTGACCACTTTCTTTACACAATGGTAACTCCGAAGGATCTTATTAGGCTTCAGATGATGATCTTGAAAATTGAAATGTAATTTTGCTTTCTCTCACACACAGTTGCACCGGACTGCTATTGTACGAGGCCAGCCGTCTGTTCGAAGATGTGGAGATACTCTATCAAATCTCAACAACTGTAAATGACTACCACATGACGTACGTGAGCAATAAAATAGCAACGATCTTGAATGAAGGAGACAATACATCAATCAGTCAAGCCGCACCATCCTTGAAGAAAAAGGGTTTGTACCCAGTTTAGTAAGTCTTTCGACATGCAGTACTTGTCTGCTTGCTAGTTTTCGCAATGTGCTCGTCCTATAATCCCTATCGCCAGTTTTGTCCCACGCCTGAAACAATGCTGTATGCCTTAGTTATAGTTGGGGAGGGGTCCAGCTTTGCACAATAACTAGGAACATAACACCAAAACGGACGATCACAACTTCAGTTCTAACTACGGCTACATTATGCTTTACACAGGGTGGTGGATTGGACTCACGACGGTGGTGAAGTCAACGTTGGTGTATGGACTCATCTTTCTCATCAGCTACCTGTGGCTAATTAAGACATATCGCTTGAACATCAAGATTTTGACCGCGTTTTACTTCGCCACCACACTCGGGGTAAGGCTTACGGCTCTAATCACATTCAACAGCAGACGACCTCACCATAATTAATGACTTTTTCTTAACCACTTTCAGTTAGTCTTTCGCTTATTCGTGACATTTTACGGTACCAAGCTTATACGGAAACGGAACCTAAATCTAGATAGCTGGAGCCCATACCTGAATGTGCTTGGCGACTTCATCACTATGATCGGCTTGGGAATCCCGCTGCTCCTGTACCCGTTGGCTGAGGTTTCTTTGCTCGAACAACTATGAGAAAATGAAGCTACAAACGAACGGACGAGTTTTATGGTTGTTGTGGAGATGCTGAAGCATACATTTATTTTGCATTACCATGAACTTATTTTGTAAACTTTTTAATTTTTTTTGTAGCAGTAAGGATTATTGTCGTGGCGAAAGAGTTATTAATTTTAATCTAATGAATTGCATTTATTAAAATGATTAACATATTTGCGCTATTGGGGGCGATTGAAGGCAAGCTAGTAGGTATTAAACAATACGTTTAAGCTTTCGCGTTCACCGTCGTTCTCAATACTTTACGAATATGTATACCTAATGATATATCATTGTCAGACAATTGATAACAAAACAAAACTGCCTAGATGTGCCTTGATTACTTAGTTTGTGCCTTTTTCCACATAATTGTCACATAGTTGTCATATAGAAAAGAGAAAAAGTAAATGACTGAAGCGAAGTACGTGAGTCGTTTAGTATTGAACGTTGTCACGGTTACGTTTATCAACCCATACCTTCTTGGGTTTCACTTCTCAGTTTACAGTATCACAAGGCCATAGGAACCAAATCTATAAGACTTCCACTGCATTGTAAACGTATGATAAGAATCAAAAGTTTATTGACTTGTTCTAAAATAAATTCTGCTGTATTTAGTATTCACGTTCAGGTACTAGACATTTCTGTTTGATACCTCGAATAAGTTGTAGTACCGATGGGAATCTAAAACAATGGTAATGATGACTTGTTTAAGGTGGAAAATGATTCCTCTCATCCGCACTTCATTTCACCAATTTCTCAGCATTTCATTGCAGTACCTGGCCAAGGCAAGATAAGACATTCAGCGTTAGTGGTGGATGGTGAAACCATCCCTCAGGATCGGATTGTGTCTTAAGGACGCCGCTCGCTAAGATGCTAAATCACACGAACCAGGGAAGCCACGAACCATGAGCAGGAGCTGCGGCAAAATCCCTTCGGTGGAGTGTAAGAAATGGAAAGGGAAAGATAAAGCGAGAAACAAGAGCAAGAAAGCCCGTGCCGCTCTTCTTTTCAATTTGCACAATCACTCGAGTGCACCGATTCAATCTAATTGGATTGGTACTCATCCATATGCATTCACCGCTTCCGTGTCCTTGCAGTCCATTTTCTCGGCGCTCGGCCACGTTGAGACCCTTCTCTCACGATGTCAGCACGATCCCGATCCCGTATGTGTCCGGAAGCCGAAGCACGGCGATGGTAACGATCTTCTGCGGGAAAAGCAAAGGAAACGGAAAGATAAAAGAGCTTCGCCGGCGTGGGTTCTCTCTTTTAAACTGCGATAAAAGAAAACTTGGACTTGGGTTGGGAATATCTGTATGCCACACGGTGGTCTACCGGGGTATCAAAATAAAGAAAAAATAATTACATTTCTACATTTTGGAGAAGGCGGAGCCATACGGCGCAAACGGTGCACCCATGTCACATTGCGGACACCTTAAATGTCTCCGTATAGGAAGTGGCATTCTGGGAGGTAGTTGAGCGAATTTACATTTAATTTCGTCGTTTCAAAGGTGTTTTTTCCATTTTATTTCCATCCATATAATGGTTCGGGTTGGAGGTTTAGTTACCCAAATGCGACAGTCCAAAAAGATTCCAGATAGAGTCATAAGTGAGCATTCCTTTTCACAAAATTTGTTTTTCCACGAAGCTGTAGCCGGTGAAACCTGCTGCCTGGTGCCATTTTTGCTAACGTTCACACTGCCACTTTTGACTCGAGGTGCACACTAAGCCCCGACTAAGAGTCAACATTTGGTGGCCAAGTTAGAGCAAAGCACGCGACGTTTGCCAGAAATGCGCTGATGGTAATGATGGGCATAAATAAGTTGAGCAACTTTAATGGAACCATTCACATCAGCAAATTCGAGCAAGGTTAGTGGATGTGTGTAGACGAGCTCTCGTGGCATCTGGTGAGTTACATTTATTCAAGGGAAAATGGCTACACTGCGGCAGGCATGCATTGTATACCATTAGAAGCCGTCGAGCATCATTTCCTAAGAGCACCGCGAGCTGAATACTACTTTTTGATGCATCTAACCTGGAGTCTGGAGCGTTTCAGCGAGAGAGCAAGCAAACGAAGATGCATCTAGAGCATTGGTAGCGTCAATGCTTTCTGCAAGAAAGCACATTCTAATGATGGCATCCTAGTGGTATCCACACACCACCATCTTTGAAGAGCAACTTGAGACGCTTTAGAAAGGGGTAGTTGCAAAAAAATAACGTAGAATTTCTTTTCAATTTTTCCACATTCACCACTAGCCTTTTGTCTGTTTTGATGTGCAACAGTGCGGTACGTCGCAGGTATAAGTAAATAATGATGCGAGTCTATGCGTACGTGTATGTGTGGAGGTCAATTTTCATTTTCATTTGCAACATCTCCACCTGAAGTCGCATCTGCCAAACACAGTGTGTGAGAGCCAACTACTTGCCGACTAGTGGCAACCGCGGCCAGAAGGAGAGCAGACAGTGAGGCCTAATTGTGATAATTGGCCAAACGAATATGAAGACACGATGTGCCGTCTAGCGGTCGTCTTCGGTGCTCACCGGTAGCATAATGACGAGTGACGGAAGAGGCTAATATTCATTAGAGACGTACCGGAGGGAGAGAACCGGAAAGAGTAAGCACTGGACCGTCTTTGTGGTGACCACGGAGCCCTGAGCGCATCTGCAGCATAATAGACCCGTGAATTGGTTTGTTGTGAATGCTTACCTGAGAGGTGCGTTTTTAAGCATTAATGTGTCAGCATTATATAGCTGGCCCTCCTAATGGCGCCCAGGTTAATTGTGCTGGCCGCAGCTGCGTCAAGTGATCCGGCTCACGGAAAGTGAGTTGACGTTATGTAAGCGAGTTGAGGTCAGGTTGATGGAATGAACGTGTAAACGTTTCGACGTTTTATTTTCGCAGTAGTCGCACGGTTACCACCGCAACGCAAAAAGGTAATGGGGATCATAGATTCGCATTTTGATTAAAAATTATCTACGCCATCGATGCGTGCGTTCCACGGTTGTCATTATTGATTCCGGGGGAGTCTCGAGAGAACCTCTGGATAAAATAAATCTCACGTCCTCTATGTACGCTCTAAAAGCACACCGATGAGCCGGCGTTTATTAGTGTCGTATCGCAACAACAAGCAGCAGCAGCAGTAGCAGTGGCAGTAGTAGTAGTACTACCAGAAGGCTGCCAAGCCAAAAGGACATTAGATTTATAGCGAGTCCCGGCGAAGCAGAACACCGATACGCATCAACGGTCTAATTGAATCGTTCATGACTTGTGTTCGCAAGCCGGAACCCGTACTCACACCAAATCCGAATCCGACCAAGCAACCCGTGGTGCCCTTTGACTTAACCTAACTTAACCGTAATTGCCACCAACCGGTGGCGGCGGCAGCGGCGGCGGCAATGTCGTGACACCGGCCGATGCGATGCGATGCGATGGATGAAGCGGATTGGATACTCATCCTTCGGTTCGGGTTCCCCTTTTTAGCCTTCTGTTATCGTAAGCGATTTCCAGTGCTCGCGAGGACGCATGCACATACACACATACACACACGCATGCGAGATGAGATAATGATCGAGGACCGCGTCGCTCCCGGATGTCGTGCACACCGGTCGTACCTCGTCGTGCTCTGTGCCAAAAGCCAAGCGAGGGATGAAGTTTTATGATATATTACTTTGCCGTCAGCAGGAATGTAAGCGCAGCGCAACCCGGCAACTCTGGACCTAGGGACAGACTCGCTAGCTGCCTGGCTGACTGGCTGGCTGGCCGGCCTGGTGTACGCACTCACTCCAACGCGAGGACCGTACTTGTGCTAGCCAATCGCCTTTTGATCGCACACGTAGCATGCATGTGGCGCACCAGACGGCCGGTGGACACCTGGTTCGATGCCATGCGCGCTCCCTGGTGCCCCGGAACCCGGTGGACGCGGGCACACGGGCCAATGAAACAGATGTTAATTAATAGCCTTCCTGAGGGTGATTTATGGTGACCGTTCGTCGAAAGTGAATGAATCAAATTAATTATTCCTCGGGATTTTTTTATCCATTTTTTTTTACCAGCTCATCGCTCCTGCCGTGCCAGGCTGCAGGATATTCAACGGGTCCAACGCGGGCAAACGCGAGCATTCCGAGAAAGGGATGCTTTTTTTTGCCCAAAAACCCCCTTTATACTCCGTCCGCGCTTTCGAATCACGGAACGGAATGTGAGGTTATGTGAGGTTGTCTGGTTATCGATTACGCAAATCAATTTAATTGCACCGCCATTTGGCAAGCATTCGTTCCGTAGCCGGTGGGGGACCATCCAGCACGAGGAGGAGGAAATTATAAAATAACCCCCGGGCCACTGCCGTTGGAGCGGAAAATGAGAAAATGACAATGAGGTGACTGATTGCCCGGTGGAAGATGATGAAGTGACCGGGACCGGCAGCCATGTTGTTATAAATCGCTTTACAGGGGCACTAATTTGTCACGAGCTCGAACTCTAACCCGGATGGTCGTCGTCGCGTTTGGGGCCACATTTCTCAATTTCGCGCGACCTTTTCCCTCTCGCACTCACACTCGGTCCTCATATGCTCCCTTTCAATCGAAATGCAGTCCACGGCAGAAAGGGGTCTGGTGCCTCGTGGTCGGCGGTTAAAGTTGGTTAAGACTTTAAAAGGGAGCTCACGAAGGGCACATCACATGGAAGGAGCAGACAGACACCGACACAAGACAGTGCGATCGAAAATGCAAATAAAATCAAACACGCGAAACCAGACCTCGGAAATGGGGGGGGGGGGGGGGGGGGTGCGGCGGGGAGCAAACGAGGTAAAATCCCGATGCACCAGAACCACCATTGGAGCATTACACTTTCACGCGCTCCATTTTTAATGAGCCTCGGTAAAGTGTTTTCCACGCCAAGCGTCGAGCGCACCTTTCAGTCCAGCCTTCCGGGATCCTTGTTGTGAGGCCACAAAGAGAGGAAAAGGAAGGAAAAAGCTCCTTTTTCCCACGCTGTGCTCTGTGGTCGCTGACGCAGACGTTCGGGCGTTTGCACCCGAACACCGAAGAGAAGGTGATGCCGCAACAAATTGTACGATCGGACGAACTCCGCGCGGTTGCATCGCATTAGAATTGATAATTTGCTTCCCATTCGTCTCCGGGCGCGAAGGGAAGGAAGTGATTTTTCCAACCCCCCGGACGTTTCTTATCCACTTGTACCATCTTCCCAGAGTGTCCCGAGAGGGTCCGGTAAAGGTCGGGTTCCGGCATCCGTCGGGCCGGTGTCGCGACAGTCGGACGGATATCGATGGCGTGATTTAAGGTGGAAAATCTTAGCGATTTGTTTTCGTCCGTCGTTCCGCCCTTTCGCCAGAAGGTCCAACAGGAGCTCACGCCCACCAGGTGTTTCAACCGGAGTGAGCGACCGATAAAAAAGCGTTTTTCCGTTAGAATCCCCGGAACATAGAACCACAATCACTGGTAGAGGAATGAGTGTGGAAGGAACGAACGAGTTCTCCATTTTCGTCGTCATTTTCGCTGTCCTCGCTGGATGGCAGACGGATCGTATCGAAAGGATCTACAGGGAGGAAACCCTTGAGTTCATGTCAGGCCGACGGCCATGTGTTTGGGCGACACATTCTTTCCCTCCCGATGGTCGGTCGGTAGAGAAAAGTTGATCGAAATTAATCAACAATAGAACCACTAATCCGTGTTCCACTTTGAGAACTGTCTCTCCGGCCTGGAGGATTTTCCCTCGTTTGGCTACGTTCATGGCCACTTTTCGACGGACCGGCGTTCAAGCTCCCGGTGCCAACCATTTCAATTGTCACGGAGAAAAGTTTAATCCATTTCCGGGATTTCCCGGAGTTTTTGGGTTGGAAAAATCGGGACTGAGCTGGAAGCCCTTCCAGTCGCTGGTCCTTCAGCCTTTCATGGCACACAGTTTTAAGCCTTCCTTCTCTGCGCTTCATTTTTGTATGAGTAATCTGTCTCCTCCTTCGAACCATTTTCCGCCTCATTATCGGGGGGTTTTAGGGAGGGGTTTTTCCCGGGAACACCATTCTCCACTTCCTCCTTATCATGATCGTCGTGGAAAGCGGTCTCGCTTCGCTTTGTAAGGATTAGAAAAGAAAGTTAGAAGACGTGCTCTAATGTGAGTGACGATGACAGTGACAGTGACGTTTGCAACGCTCGGTTTTGATCTTCACTTTTCCAATTGTTGGCCTTCCGTCCTCGAGAGAAAAAAAAAACTAAGATCATTTCCACACCGATTTCCCTTCGGTGTTCGGCGTTCTGGTGCATCCAAAGAACATGGTCTCCGATTGTCAAATGCATGATGGAGTGCAGCATTCAATGTTGCTGCTGCTGCTGCTTGCACAACCAATCCGATGCAACGTACAATCCGTTCTCGAGGGGGCCGGAGAGGTGGTAAAATTTTTCCCATTTTCACACTCAACGAGCACCGACAACACTCGGCGTACGGATGGCGGCGGCAGCGACGGACCAACCGACCGACCGGCACGCCGTGCCTTTGCCTCGGAGGCTTAGGAACAAATTAGTTCATTTTCATTATAAATTATCACCGAGGCTGCACTTAACGTAGAGTAATTATTTTCATTAGCATGTCTTCTGGGAGCAAATTATGTTCGCAAGCCAAGCGGCGCGCAGAGAGAGAAAGATAGAGAGAGCGAGAGAGAGGTTAGTGTGGCCCGGCAAACGAAACGGCAGGCCAGATGCAAACAGATGGAACCGGCGACGACAATGACGATGGCGTTGGCACTGGCACATTCCCAATGGGACCATGGCATTCGTTCAGAGCGCTTCTGTTGCTGCTGCTGCTGCTCGAGCTGGAGTGCTTCCGGTTTTGTCCCTTATCCGCATTTTCTACATCTCTTCGTCTCTCTCTCTCTCTCTCTCTCTCTCTCTCTCTGTTTTATTTCAAATTACCTTAGGCCTTGAGGCCGGTCATAGGTCACGGTGCCTTGGTTGGTGATTGTGGTTTTGTCATTTTCTAAATTCGATCAAATCAATAAACTCAATTGACAGTCGCGGAAAAACGGGTGGAAAAGGAGGGCCAGTGGAGGCCGTGACGCTGACTGACCTAAATCTATTGCCCGATGATGCCGATGATGCCGATGATGATGATGATGGATGCGGCAGTTCAAAGCGTTCACACAAATCATAATCAATTTAGGTGTTATTTAGAGAGAGAGGTCCTTTTAACGGCAGCGTCCAAACGCCAAAAAGGCCCGTTCCAGCCGGCAATGCAATTTCCCATCTTCTGCCCGTCCTTTAACCTCTCCTTTAGCCATCAGGATGGATTATCATAAAAGCCGGAAAAGCCGGGTATCGTTCGCCGGGGGAAATGGTGCTCTCTGTCCTCGTCTCTTGTTCAATAATGAACGTGAAATGTAAGCAAATAGCGTCACGGCATCATGTCGGTGCTCATCGGTAGCGCATCAGAGTCAGTTGATGGCCGTGAGTCGAGTCGAGGAAGAGCGGGACGCATTTGAATGTGAAATGTGACAGATTAGCGGAGTGTGTTTTTCTTTTATTTCATTCTATTGAAAACTTTATCTTTCTGTTCATGACAGATGAATGATTTGAATTATTTGAAGCGATGATAAATCATGTATGAGTTTATGAAACAGTCTTTTCATTGTTCTGGAATATTAACACTTGTTTATATGTAATCAACTGGCGTGATGCTTCCTATTTTTTATTCTAAAATAGACTAAATTTCCCTTGAAGCGAGTTCTCAAAACTCCATTTATGAAGTCATCAATTTGAATGAACAACCCTCGGATTGCACTTTACAGACCTTCCACCGCCTACTGTTGCGCTTCTTCCGTAGCAACCAGGATACCGAGCGATAATATTGCTTCTCCACCATTCACCTTAAACCATAGTCTACTGTGTGTGTGTGTGTGTGTGTCTCCCTGTGCATACTCCATTGGCTCGCCGTTCGAACGTTCCGACGGGGTTCGTTGCCTGTTCCCTCTCTTTGGACGGTAGCATATTGATGACGTTTGCACAGACCCGCTCTTCGTTGTCGTATGCAAATTCAGACCATTTTTCTCCTTACTCATGCGTTTTCATTCTCATTACAAATCATTCACGGTCCAGCGATGCTACTCTATCGCCGGGATGGTATCCTCTAACGGGGACGAGGAGCCAGGACGCGAGTGTTGTCGATGTCGGAAGGATTTAGGAGTTTCCTGTCTTGCGGATGAAGTTCATTGTTTGATGTGAGTATTAATCGTCCTAGAGGTAGATTTATGCTGGTAGAATGTAGTTTTTTTTCTCTCAATAGTTTATCTTGCGAAAAAAGGGATTTAAAACAGAAATTGAGAGCTGCATCAGATGCCTAATTATGTTGCGCGGGATTAGCGGACTGTAGGTTTTTGAAAGTGTGTGTCAATATATCACTTACCATTAGGATAGGATCTATCGTGAACGCCACACACGTTTTGTGGTCGCTTTGAGCAGGATTCGCTTTATCATCGTCAAAAGTGAGCTCATCACCATCATCAGCATCATCTCTAGCAGTCACTGGCAGAGGTGAGTGGCAATATCCTATCCTGCCCGTGACGCCATCGATTGCGCTTGATCGAGCATCCGTCGCACGTTTTCCAGCGTCACGGTACCGTGTCCTCGATGGTGTACCGTATGACATCTATCTCACTTCCGGCACTTTTAGCGCTCGCGGACGGGATATGAAGACGAAGGAAGCAGCGAGCGAGCGAACGCCATCCGACCGAAAGGCAGCTGCAATCTTTAACCATCATAATTTCTCAATCGCTCCCTCGGATTTCCGATACCTTGGAGTCGATAGACACGCCCAAGTCCCCAGTCCGGATAGCTGGCTAGCTTGGTTGGGGTGCTGTCAGCCAGGACAATGTCTTTGCATTCTGATGAACCACCGGTATTCCCAGACATTCTCTTGAGCTCGCGGCTACACCCCCGGGCTGCCAGCAATTCGCAATCGAAGCGAAGCAAAATGTTCAAACACCAGTTGTGGTGCGGCAGCCACCAAGATTCAATGAATTTCCTTTTTTTCTCTCTTCTCTCTTCTTTCAATGAATGGAAAATTGAAAGGAAAATCCGTCATCCATTCCGTGGGCAACTCAAACGGGGCAAATGATAAGATCTCAAACCGCCCCTCCCCCCGCCGAGTGAGAAGCGGGTTTTCGGTTTTCATTTGTGGCACATTCCGCAGCTACCGATCCACCGCACGGATTTCACGGTCGGGCACAATCAGATCCAGCACTAGGAAAACTCGCTGCTGCTGCTGCTCTAGCTCCTGATGATCAAAGATTTTGAGTTTTCGCTCGTATGTGTGAGAGCCATTCGATGGGAGGATCCGGTGGCGAGAGGAAGCTGATGTACGTCCGTACGCTGACAGAGAGCGTCTGGCAATTTGGCAATGCACATCGTTACATCTGTACCATCCGGTTCCGGTTCCACATTTCTTCAAACGAATCGACATTGTTCTCTTCCCACCAACGTCACCACTGCTGCTGTTGCTGGTGGTGGAGGATGTCTTATGGTGCATCCTGGGAAGGGGACTATCCTGGAAAGGGTACCCGTGGAATGCGTCTCGAGTTCTTAACAGCCCAATCGTTGTTGCATCGTCGTATTCAATTATTAGTGTCTCGAAATCCGGATGCTCACACTGTGTCAAATCTGCATTTAAATGAACGACTTCGAGGCACACTTGGAGATGTGAAGCTAAAGATTGCTTGAGGTGAATATTCGAATCCTCTTCTCTATCCAGCAACCCTTTTCGGTGTCATTGTCGACAGACAGACAATCAGGAGAAATTAATTTCTTATTCATCGACGGAAGAACACGAGGGAAACGGTTTAACGCCTTTTGTCAGATGAGTACTAAGTAACCTCCTTAAGCTCCTCGAATTATGAAATTGAATTAGAATATCGTTCTAAGTCTTGGGTATGTACTTCAAGCATTCCTCGGGCCTAAGCAAACTTCCGGCACAGTCTAATCCTGCGTCAGCAGTTAATCTGCTTTGCGTTACTTACAGCGACACCTACACAACACGCCAGCCAGCTCGTCACCTTCCGTCGCCGTAATCGCATCATCACACGGACAATCACCATCGCCGTGAGCTGCAACCCCTTCTTTCCGGTGTTTAATTTCCCGGTGAGAAGGGCCAGCTGATTCACGATTCACTGACCATCCGTCGCCATCAATCAGGGAACAGTTCGCAGCTGAACCGTGGCGCTCCCGATCGTGGAAAACGCGGGCGTCGGAACATCCAAATGAACATCCGAAGGGCGGGGGGTGTCATGTCGCATTAGGCGGGATTAGAAACTAAATCTTCCCCGCCACGCCCTGGTTTTCCCTCCCCCCCCCCCCCTCGGGTTCATAGAATCATCACCGGAACTCATCTCATCGGGATCGAACATCATCCAGCGCTTCTCCTTCTGCTGTCGTTTGTCCTGTTCGCGCGAATGGGTTTAAAGCGGGAGTTAATAACGTCCTCCGTGTCGCGGGCTGATCACCAGGATCAGGCTTCTGCACCGGCTGGCTGTGGACTGTGTCAGCGTTCCTTCAAATTAACCCCCTGGCAGGCGGCAAACGCACCGCCGGTGGACAGACGGACAGAGGCTCAGGCCCAGCGCCTGTCGACCTTATGCAACATAAATCTCACGCACCTCGTGTCCACCTTCCAGCCTCGTGAGGGCTGCGACAGATTGGGGATTGGGTGCTTCATGTAAAAACAGCCGGCAGGCAGGTCGAGAAACGTGTAACTACTTGTCCCCGTACGTCAAGTGTCAAATATCCCAGATTTATGGGCGATTGGTTCGCCGGACACCGGACCGGGCACCATACGCAGCAGTCTCCGCAGTCGGATGGTCTCCTGTCACACCTCTCTCTACCCCCTGTTTGAGGGTGGGTTTACGATGGACGTTCCTTGAGTGTGCACCGGTGTGCAGTGTAGTGCAGTGTGAGTTACTGCAGTTCGCTCTAGAATCGTCGTATCGATGGCCGCTGATCGATGTTCGATGACTGCTTCCTGGGCACCGAAGCTGGTTTATGGTTACAGTGCTGCCACTGCTTGCGCATTGCATTGGACAGTTTGACGCGCAATTGGCGATTGGAAATTAAGGGATAATAAGTGAAGTTAAATTTTATTGTTTTCAAACTCAGATTTACCATTTTGAGGATTATTAGCTCGATTGTCTAATTCTTTCCTAATGTTTAGTTATCTTTCATAATGAGTTTATGCCTCTTTTATGGTAGTTGCTTATTTTAGGAACATTTTCGCGATTATTTTATTGCATAAAACATGAACAAAAGTTTCTTTTATTTAGTTTCATTTAATATTTTCGTTAAATCTGAAAATCGTATGGTCTCTACTGTGAACATGTACAAGGGTTCGATTGGGAAATCTCCAGAAACACCACTTCACCGCACCTGTTTAGCTAAGAACATGTAATCTCCTGTATCGATCGCCGCATCTTGGCACACGCACAGCAACCCCCTTTCGGCTCTTACGCACTGCACTCGCTGCCAGCCAGCCAGCGGTCCACCATTGAACACCGGTTCGACAGTTGTTCAATGCGCACTTTCGATCACCAATCGGAGGGTTTGCTGTACGTCTCAATTCGGGTGCACAAGCGCCGGCCCCTTGACCGGGGGGCTCCGTGGACCTTTTGACCATAACAACCCATTTCACCGTCACCGAGATTGGAAATGGTCGCTCGAAAGGCGCCGTGGGTTTTGGTTGTTCAACACAAGTTGTTCGACATCGTCGTGGCGCCTAGTTTAGGTACATTCCAATCACCTCCAAGTCTTGCAGCAGTAGTTCACAAATTCGATTCGATTCCGCAACCAAACCGGATAAACTAAATAGAGCACAAGCGAACGAACTACGAACTCGTCAATCGTCATAAGACTTGCTCTCTCTCTCATCGGCAGCTCTACTGCGCCAAATGGAATGAAAACATGCGTTAGCGTGTCCAGCATCTGTTTTTTTCTCCCTATTTCTCTTCTGAAAACCGAAGGATCAAAACAGATGTAGTGCTGTTAAGTGAACGAAGGGGTGCAGCTCAAGTGGTAGCAACAGGGCCGTCAACAGCGAACGAATGGACAACCAATCGTCGGTTGCTGCTGCTGCTGCTGCTGGTCAGTGAAGTGGTCACGGGTATCGCAACACATCCTCATCCTGAGGACCCAAAAGGACATCAGGACCAAACCGGTTGGAATATAAATTTAAAATTTGTGCCTATTTGTTTGACGCCCGCGAACAAGCCCGCCACCATCATCCACCATCTCCGTTCGACGTTCGTTCCGGCGCACCACATACCGAGCGGAAGCTCAAATTAATAATTTATTGGTGGCCCCGGGCGAGTGCAAGAGTGCCGGATGTTGCCCCCCCCCCCCCCCCTTCAAACCCCATCGTGTTGCCCCATTGGAATTCGGGATTTTTTTTGCGTAGGATTGGCCCCGCTTTCGGGTTGTTTTACAGCGCGCGTCACGCAGCGTTAGCTTTGATGGAGGCGCAGCGTGTGCGTCGAGTTGTTGATGGTCGAGGTCGAGGCCACTGCCACTTCAAAATGATAAATACTCGAAAGTGGAATAAAATATGGATACTGCACGGGATAGGGCTGCTATCAAATCGGCAATGTTCCGATACACTACTAAACCTTTGGTGTTTCTGGTGGAAGCGGAAGGACCGGTGCAGGGCCCGGCATCGTGGTGGTAGACCATGGTGACAAATGCATCGTTCGGTGAGTTGAGCAGCGTGGTCGATTATTGGCATGCTGACATATGTTTCATGGCTCTTATCATATTTCGATTGTGATGTTCGATTGTCCGAGTGGACTGGATGGTGTATTAGAATTAGATTGTTTTTGGACGCGGACGGCTGGAACACGGTAGAGAGGGGTGTCCCTGGTGCAACATTATGGCAGATTGATTGGCACTCGTGAACCCGCTTGTTAGGGCGATGGCCGATGGCCATTGTTAGTTTATCCGCATTTGTCAGAAACGTAATCACGATTTGTACAAAAATCCAGGAAAAATACTGTCAGACGTGGATTGGTCGATATAGGGTCGGTGTAATCAATAATATCAAGTAATATGTCAAAGTCTGCTCAATATCTACTCTATAATCCAATACTGGTGCGTAGAAAATGATTCTACAAAATGTTTTATAACAACGCAGCATTTACGGATAAGTTTGAGCAGTACTTCAAATGGCCTATCAAGTCAGAGCTCCAATTTGCGAGACTTATGGATCCACAGCAAGTAGCAGCTCACCGTCTAAAGCCAAAAAGTGCATGCATTATGCTCGCAAGATTCTCCTCTACCCCCGGGTGGTGACAAAACAGTAGATGAAGTACCAACGGGGCCACATTGCTGTCAGCATCTTCTACCACCGTTACGCAACCAGAGCGCGCAACGTTGGATCCACGGTTCACACTCGCATGCATAGATGTACATATGCTACGGTACGTGTAGGCCACCCGGGACGGTACTCAAGCATCAGGTCGTAAAATCTGGAATCGTCATGTACGACGACGCCATAATTGAAGCCAATTGCCCCCCGCGCGTACATCGTTCTTGGCGTTCCTGCGTTTCGAATTCGTTCGTCGCCGACCACCGACGCCGACGTAACCTCGCACTCGCACACTGCAAGCAGGTAAAGCAGCAATTCGACAAACAACAAACACGGCCCCGAGTTCCGGTAATTAAATCCGAAGTAATTTGCCCCGTTTTGCCCGTGCTTGCGTAGAGTTTGAGGTCGGTGGCTGCTGAGGAAGATGCTTCCCCAAGATCTGCAGCTACTGCAGCAGCTCCACAGTGGTCCGAGTGCGAGGTAAACGCGACTTGTTCTTC
>NC_064875.1:5240000-5315000 GCF_943734745.1 Anopheles darlingi | reverse complement strand
CGCGGAGTGAGTACAGGACCGACTGCAGGAGTTTTATGTTGAACATTGTTGCTCTCGTAAATATGTGCCAACAAAATCCTCTCTAGTGGTTTTTGGGACGCACTCTTAGGGACCGGACGAAGACTTTTAATTATATTCCGGATCGAATGACAAAAGGATCTTTCATTTGAAAAGGAAAATCATTTTCTTCTGCCCGCCTCTCCGTACAGCGTCAGTTCTGACGGACGGAACTGTCAATAGGTTGGAAAAATATTGCAAAAAGAAAAATGATCAAAGCAGGCGCTGGGAGCATTGTCAGCACTGCAGCACTAAGCAGGCCGTGATCGGGGTTTGGCATTCCATCACTGCACTGTATGCAGGAGCTTCCCTTAATTCGATTTAAACGTCCGTTCGTTTGCGGCAGTTTGACTTTCACACCAGGAAAGGAGGTTGGGCCTTTCAACAATGCACACACCAGGCCCCCTCTACACGACCATATGTGTACCAACGGCTAAACGGCATGCTGCACAATGGCGCCGGTGTAGTGGAGAAGTGAGCTGCTGGTGGATGAGCTCCTCTATTCATACCATCCGCCCTATTTCGGTAGTACTTTCGAGGGATAGAGAAGACGATAGAAAGCCTGCAGCCTCAGGATTCACGGGAGTGTGCAGAGCTCCAATTGAATGACGCGAACAAATCCTTCCACACAGTGGAAGGCAGCAAGCTCCCGACTTTTCCGGGGAGGAGGACCAAAAAACTAAAAAGGATTACGCCCGGACCCCGGAAGAAAGATGAAAAAGATTTATCTCTTTGCAGCGTTGGCGGCGGCACTGGTGAGAGGATTGCTGGATTCTCGAAATGAAAGTCTATTTTATTATTTGATTTCATAACATTATAACTTTTCCTGCCAACTTCCCCCCCTCCCCGGTAGAAAAAGGGGTGTGAATGACGGCACTGGAATGACGCAGAGGCCTGTGACCTGTGAGGAGATCTTCGACAGGGGGGAACCCGAACGGTGGGTTGGCTGAGATTGCATTTTCTTCTTTCCCTTCGCTAGTTTCGCTATTTACCCGACGGGGAGGAGGTTGATTATATGTTTCACCTCACTGGCCGACGTCACCGAGGGCGCTGGCTTTCTGCATATTTTCATCTTTGCAGGTGAAAGTTTCTTCCTTGATTTTCCCGGGCCTCATTTCCCCGAATTTTCCCCGTGCAGGTATAAAGAGAGGGGTGGCAGGCATTTGGTGCAACTGATTGGATTGAAGGAAGTGGATGCGGAAGGCGGAGGAAGGGGAACTTTGAGGGGCACTGTCAGAAAGTAGTTTTGGCCCTCCCTTCTCTCATCCTCGAGTGGGGCCTGAGAGGGCCGGAACATTTATGGGACAGCGCGCGACCGTTTGCTTCCGCCTCGGAGTCCGGGTCCGATTCCTTTCATCTCGCGGACCACCGTAATGTCATCAGAAAGGGGAGGGGTGCAGGGCGAAATTGGCAGACGCATAGGGGGGACGCGGAAGATGGACAAAAACTTTGCCGCCACTAGGGACGCTCCTCCTCGCGGGGGATGGAATCGATTTTCCGATGAGCTCCCGGACCAAAAAGTGTATCCTGCGACTGTTTGTGCCAAGGAATTGCCAAGAAAAATACGCTCCCTCCCTCGTGCTGGACGATTTAAAATAAAAACACCCTCGCCACTCCCCCTTTTTTGTATTGACCCTGCCCTGCCCGATAGAATCACATATTACATCCTGGCTGGTCTTTGAAATTCTTGAAAGTTTTCCACCGGACACAACCACGATGATGGTAACGTCCTGGACAACGTTGTTTTCCACCTGATTGCGAGTGAATGGGAAATGATTTTCTTCTGCTTCTGGCCACGATGACGACGTAACTGCATCGTGGTCCACGAAAACAAGAAATTATGGTGACCACAAAATGGCCAATGGCGGTTGCGGTTGGTCGGCGCTTTCGTTGTCTCTTGTTTTGGAAATTGTATCCCGAAAAGCAATAAACGTGTGTGTGTGTGTGTGTCGTTTAGTGTGGTCAAAGCATCGATACAATGTTTTCCTTCCACCACAACTGCATCGGATTCGAAGCATTCTCGACCGGATCATCAAAGCAACAAAAGCGCCACTCTTTCGTTTTCTGCACCATTTGCCGCTCATAATTTCAAAGGCACCGACCACCAACGAGCCTGGTTTAGGGTGGGTCCAAAAACACATTTTCAACCTAATTTCGGGTGACCAATTCGATTCCGGCCAATTTTCCACGCCCTCCGGTTCCCCGCCACGTTGATCTTCGACATTTTGCGCTGCTTGCGGTGCGGATTATTGATTTTTCTTTTCGTCGGGTTTTTCGGTTTTGTGGTGAAGTGAATTTCCTTTCCTATTTTCATTCCAGGCTGCCCATTAGGCCTTGTTTGCAAGAGGCTGCCAGAAACATGAAGGACAATTTTGTCGCTTCTAGCCATGGGTTTGATTTTTGTGACGGGACTTCCTGTTCCGGTGCATATTTTTGCGGGGGACCCAAATGTCGGTTCCTCCCCAAAAAGGGATCGAAACTAAGAGGATAAAAGAGTTCGTCGTTAAAAATTGGATCAAAAGGACGATTTTCCATTATTATGTTGGCTCGTAATGCGCTGGTATGATTTGCAGATAAACGAGTGATCCTATTTTCCATAACCCTTTTACAATAAACCATCTTCAGCATCTCAATCGGCTATCTTGAAGTGAAAAACGCTTCTCATAATGGGCGCCCAATGTCACCATGGAAATGCATGCCAGCTCTCTGTCGTACAAGCATTTGTCTTCTTCAATATCCAACATAATTCCAATTTCAAATTAAAATAAAATGTTGACACATGTTATCGCAGTAAATGTGGCCACACACACCAACGCTACTCACAAGCCGTAATTCATCAACTTAACCACCTTTTAGTAACGGAGGAAAAAGGGAGCGAAAAGAAACAAACGAAGCAAGCGGCGCCCCGAGTAATAACTGTCACGAACGTCGGTCCCATAACGATCACATTTCACACCGTTTGAAGTTTGAGTAGCACCGTTTAGCAACAGCATTTACTATATTTACCCTCCGCTCCAGCCACCAACCCGTCCCCTATCGTCCTGCATGAAATGAAGAAATTAAATAAAAATAGCTGCATGCCCGCATCGAAGCTTTCTGCCCTGGCACTTTAACGTGTCACGGAGAGTGGCGTTGTGTTCGGTGCGCCAAAAATGCTCCAGCACTGTCCCGTGCTCACGTGTTTGCGTGCGAAAGAAAAAGAGGAGAGAAAAAACAGGAGGAAAATGGCACCGATCGTGTCGCTAGTGTCGGTGGAAAGTGAAACAAAAAGTGAACATTTAAAAACATTTTACCACCCCTTCCAGCGCTGTGAACATGTGCGTGTGTGTGTGCCCCTGTATGTGCAACGGAACGGTCCACGGGAATGCTCCACAAAATAAAACGGGAAAAACGAGCAAAACTGAAAACACAACCTGACCAGTTTTTAAAAAGGGATCCCCCGTCGTTGATGGAAAACCGAAACGACGTAACGACAACAAAAAAGGAAGGCACACACACGCACACACACACAACACACACACACACACACACACACACACAGGGTGCCACTGACGTCGCTGCAGCAGCGGTAGCCACCACCCTGTGTGCAGCGATAAATCAATCATCTGGTCGCGCGCGAAACGCGAACGCATGGGAAAACGAGGGAAAAGAAAATGGGAAAAAATAAAACGCTTTTCCTTTTCCTAGCCGCCCGTTCCCCCACACTCGAAAAGCACAACAGGAGCCGCGGTTCGTTCCATCCGTTTGGTTCGTGACAATTCGACTAATTTAATTTCCCCGCTGGGGTTTGGTGCGACTTGTTTCGCGGGGATTTTTTTCTCCTCCTATTTTCCTCTCGAACCACGCCGCGAACCACCCATTCTCCAGCATGCACTCACACGGGGACACGGTTTGTGTGTTCCCTCTTTTTGAAACGGATGCATCATTTATCATATTAAAACGATTGCCGGGCAGGGTTAGGACGCTCGAGAGGACGTGTGTGTGTGTGTGCGTGTGTGTGCAGGTGATTAAGCCCATTTGGTGATCGATTATAGTAGCCAGCTTCTGCTGGTTGTGCAAAAAGGATGAGACTTTTAAAGATTTTTGGTTAAAATATGTTTGACTAACTTATTACTGACTTCGTTAACCACTTTCTCTTAATCAATCAAAAGGTTTTCTTGAATTTTTACATATTTCTATATCTTTTGTTAACAATTTACCAGTCAATAGATTTGTTTTAAAAGTTACTAGAAAGTTAGGCGCTCTGTTAATCCAGTATCATTATGTTTTGGTAATCGATAAAAGCTGCGTCATATATTGTCATGCATTTAATCCGATTTTGCAACTCCTTCAAAGAGGGAGGCGATAATGATGCTCGATGATGCTGCATAAAAAAGGCATTGCACCACGTTTGCATGCATGCACGCAGGAAAATGCTCATCCTGCTCAAGGGCATTATGCCCCGGGATAAGAGAGAAAGGGGAAAGGAGAGAGAGAGAGAAAGAGGCATCACTATCCTGCCGCACCATTGGTTATTCGCTCGTGATCTCGCGCAGCAAAATTAATTATATGGTTCAGTGGGTTAATTTGATTTTGAATTTTCACCCCGCGGGGGAAATCGCTTCCGGTGCTTCGTTGTGAGTGTGTGTGTGTGTGTGTGAGTTTGAAAACGCGAAAAACTACGCGCCTGTTTTCCGTTCGTTCCGCAAAACATGCGAGGGAAAAACTTTTCGAAATGGCCAAACCGTGCGAATTCCGGTTCCGCTGAACGTCGTTTTTCCCTTTCCTGGTGTGCACCGTCGTCGTCCTTGTCGTCCTTCCTCCCCACACGATCATTGTCCTAATTGAACTGTCAAAATTAGTAATGACGTAGAGAGAGAACGCGAACGAAAACAGCGACGCTATGGCTCGCGGTGTTGAGCCGAAAAAGGACGCCAACCGCTTGGGTCGCAACCTCCGGGCACCGTTCGTGGAAAGCGTGTGAAAAATCGATCTGCATCATCGATTCCCGGGGTTTTCCGGGAAAACTCGGGCCATGCCATGAATATCGCGTCGTGGTGTCGTGGTTGGAAAACTTTAAAACCACCATCATTACCACAACCACCATCGGTTGCTGCTGTTCGTGAAATGCATCGACCGAGGGTCTGATTTGGTCTGTGGCGTAGAAGGAGGGTGCAGCACACACCGGAGCAGATCCAAAGCATCCCCAAGAACCCCCTCCCTGTGCACCTTTTGCGCTATGCATAAGTTTATCAATGACAGCATAATACATAATGCCATATTGGACATGTCAGATGTGATTATGTGATTATTATTTTCCAAATCGGATTTAGGAAGCCAACTTGTAGGGATGCGAGGAGGTTAGGGATTTGCGTGCATCCCGGGTGCTCCCAAGGTGCAGCCGTGGTGGGATTGGTCGGTTTGGGGGAAAAGGGAAAGTGAAAATACACTTACTCCCCGGGGCGCTTCCTGCTCCGAGGACACTCGACACCGGCATTCAGTCCTGTAGAGTCTGTGTGTGTGTGTCACTGTGCCGGTGTATGTGTGTTGCCGGTACACCAGCGTAGCCACAGCGCAACCATCGGCGCTCGATGCACGGCGGTGGATGATGGTTTTTCCATAAATATGCAACACATAAATAACACATAAATATCGCTTGCACTCGCCTCGACTGCCGGCTTTTGGTCTCTCGACCTCGATGGCCTGGCCTTGGCTATAGGGAAGAAGGGCAGGGAGGCAAAGCACCTGACACACCGGCCATAGCACCTGACCAATGTCAGGCACGAGTGCGCTTGTGATGCTCGTGTTGGTTGGACTGTTCGGGAATGTCGGGAAAGTCCGGGCTAGGCGTAAGGATGTTTACCTTTCTGCTGGGGTGCTGATCAGCCAGGCTGGCGGAAGGAAGAGAGGTGAGGGTGTGTGTAAGGGAGGTATTGTTGAGCCTCACAATAAATTTGCTGTAAATTTGTCCGTCCGTCCGTGCCAGGTTCGGGTCATTGGTTGGTTGGTTGGTTGGTTGGTTGGTTGGACTTGGGCGCTCGCTTTCGGTCAGGTCAGACGAACCGATTGGAACCGATTTCCAAACCGACAGTTGATTGCCCCCTTGCCAGGACCTATGGCCAGTACCTGTCGATGCCTGTATGTGTGTGTGCTTTTGTGTACGTGTGCCAAAGGGGAGTGAACTGAAATATGGTTCAACATAACGCGACACAACTGGAACCGCCATGTTGGTCGCTCAAAGGGAGGGGGAAAGGACATCACAGTGGGGGACAGACCTTCCTCTCTCTCTTCTGCTACTGCTACCGGTACATATGTTTTATGCTTTGCCTGACGTTCGCAACCGGAAGTCATTCTTCACGACCCTGACCCGACCGTACTGCTGCCGTTCCATGGAGCTTTGGAGTTCCGGGGCTCTAGGACGGGTGACCGCCATTGATTGGCCTCTGGACGGCCTCCGGTCAGCGTGTGCCACAGACATCAATTGCTCTCTCTCTCTCTCTCTCTCTCTCTCACACACACACACACACTCCAGCACAAACCCTTCCACCAACTAAGCGACACGAGGTAACGAGGAACCGTCTGGGGAGTTGTTGTGGAAATTGGGAGAACTCCAGGGAACACAGCAGAAGGCCACACCGACCGTGAGCGAATCACGGATTCCGATTCCGTACCGAAGGACCTGTCAGACGAAGAATTGCTGCATTGGGAGCTGGCTGGCCGGGCCGGGCCGGGCTGGTCGTGAGGGTCTCCTGAGAATTGGCGACGAATCCGGACATTCGGACATTGTGTCCGAATTCGGAGCCCCGGACCATCCGGCAATCGGGGCATTTGCATACTAATCATCAATATACAAATTTAATTATCGACTCTAGTGTGCTCACACACACACACGCAAAGTGCGGCCAACTGGATCCTCTGGAGGGCTCGCAATCACCGGTTTCACAGCACATCGACTCCGATTCCGACTCCCTGCTAAACAGCTGGCCACTGAAGCTGTTGAAGCCCACGGGGATTACACCCGGTCTGTACACCGTACACGTCACCGTGTCGTGTGCCCGGTATTGACACGTTGCCAATGCTCGGTCAGCATACCATACAGCACACGGGCACTAAGAGGCATATTAATTTGATCTGCATTGTCGGCAGCACAAGATGGTAGTCGGCAGATTGGGGATGTTGCGACCAGCCCTCGACCGGTGCGGTCCGGCGCTCGCTCGCCTGTCAACGAGTGCACGGCCAGAAGTGTGTGCCGTGTTGTGCCAATGTGCATAAAATTAAGTACAGTTGTTCCGTTGGCTGCGTTGACTAGGGACAGGTGCTGGAACTGGCTCTGGCCCTGGCACTAGCTGGTTGGCTTGAAACTTATGATACAGGGCAATTACCATCAAGCAGACGCTGTTCCTTTGAACCTCCGGTCTGGACTTTGTGGTAGTGTTAAGGGGTTATTGATGTTTGATTGCGAGCCCTGCGTGTGGTCGGTGGTTGAAGAGGTAGAAGGGGACCGTGATGGGTTGGTAGATGGACATTGTTGCTGCTGCTGCTGCTGCTACCGGAGACTGTTTCGATTTGAGTTGCTCTGTTCCCCCAAAAAGGGCTTAGCGTGCGTTCCCTTGCAAGGTATGCAATACATTTGCACCACTGGAGTACTATTTGCATAGCTTCAGGAGTAAACTACGAAAAGAAATATCAGGAAATGTGCTAACAGATAAGAACTTACGGTGCTTGCTCTTGCACAAGAACTAAAGACGGGATTCCATATGGAGTTGGATTTTTCCCTAAACTTCCCTCACACCGAACTGTCAAGGCATCTTTCCCGGATGAAGTGATGCGGAAAGAATGAAGTGTCATGAAGGTAACATGCAATCGGCGTTTTTTGTTGTTGTTCATCTCCCTCTCAATCAAGGGGTAAAAACGTGCATAATCGAGGAATGACAATCTCTTACGGCCCATCGATTCATCAATCCGGCACCCGACAGTTCCGATACGGATACGGACGGACGAACGAACGAACGAACGAACGCATCGGAGATTTTGATTTTTCTTTCGTCCCTGGCATCGAAGAAGCTGCCAGTACTCAGCACCGTAATCCGCACGTCGTTCCGGAGGGGTGACACCTTTGTCACAGGCCGATGATCGAGACCCGGCGAAGGGGACGGGGGGACGGGCTCTGGTACACAATTTTCCATTCGAGTTCCCCCGGCCATCGATTTACCGGCTATCGATGTCCATTTCCATACTCATCACCAGCCATTCCGGGCATCCAGACACCGACACTTGCCGGTGGGGAGGTCCCATAAATTGTGCAACCCATTTTAGGCAGCTTGGCAGCTGGGAAAATGGCCCTCGTCCAGTCCAGTCCGGTCCTCGGTCCATCGGTTTCTCCATCGTTCGGATCAATCACGGGCCCCGGTCTCCGTGTGCGTGTGTGTGCTGCTGTGAGCGAACCAAAACACTATTCATGCTTGACGCTGACGCTGCTTCGACTCCGCTCCGACACCTTGCAAAAGGTTTGATGAAGAACTTGAACCAGCAGCAGCAGTGTTGGTTGCGGTCTTGTCCGCAGCACCAAAAACCTCAACGAAAACATGGGAACCTCGGGGCGCGTAGGGAAAGGATGGTGCGCTGGTGGTGGTGGTCGCGATCGCACAACCGACCGACCGTGGTCGACACTCTAAGCCTCATTCGTTTGCTAGTTAGTCCTATTAGAGGACCGGCCCCGGCCGGGCACTGGCACCAGTTGGACAGAGTACAACATCTTGCCGAATCTCTGCCGTTGGTTGGTGTTTTGGTTGATGGTTGGCGTTCCGGTTCCGGTGGCTACGGATCCGAGGGGTTTGTGTCTCCCGGAGTTTGTCGAAATTGTTGGACCATGAAGCAACGAAATCCGAAAGGAAGTCGTGGCCAACGAAGCACCAGTTACACAGCTGGCAGGTTAACAGATACCGACCGGACTATTCGGAGAGAGGAAGGAAGAGAGGACTAGTAAGAAGGAAATGTCTGGCGTGAAGCATTGCGAGAGGACGATAAAGTGTTACAGCAATCGATGGTGGTAGTGGCCCTGTCTGCCAATACTGCTCAGGCCTCCAAGAGCGTTCCAGGGCTCAGGGTCCGGAATCCATAATTAATAGTGCATGTTCGCCCCCTTTGGGGGCTCTGCACGGCCTGCCGCGTCCTGTCCTATCACGTCTGATCTGATTGAAAATAAATGCCCTGTCCAACTGGCCAGCGGGCCCTGGTCCTAGCCCCGTAGTCCCAGACCACCGGCACGTACCGAGGGGAGAGGGTTCAACAGGACGACGTGGTGTATGGCGAGTGATAAAAACGTGTGACCGTGGAGCTGGTGGAACCTGGAAAGCCCATCGGAATTCTATCCAACGGTTGGTCAAGTAGGCACTGAACGTCTCTTCGTCTGCTAGGGGTTCCGATAGACCGGACCGACCGACCGAACCAACCGACCGACCGACCAGTCGATTCATTGAGGATGGTTCAGGAATGCAAATCTCCTGAAACCGATACAGGACACTACTCAAAAGGGGCGGGAGGAGAGGGAACAGGGCAGAGCAGCAACAGAGTCATCTAGCATGGGATTAAGGTACATCTCTCCCTCTCTCTCTCTCTCTTTGTGCAGGTTGCGAGAGCCAATCAAAAGCAGAACCCTGGTTGCTCTGATCAGTAGGCTGGAAATTGCTTTTTTGAGTTTGCTGCAACAATTCAAATTTAGAACCAAAATTTTTGTTTCAAAAGAATTCCCCCAAATCTGGAAGTGGAAAACAATTTAATAAAAATACAAAGTAAAATGCTCGAACGTTGATATCAGCTCCCACCGGAGCCGATTATGGACCTACCTTAATGCCTTTGGTCTGGTGCATTATCCTCTCAGAACAGAGTCCCAGAATCCTCTGGGACAACTTAGTACCCCAGTCACCACGGGCAACGCTTCGTTGTTCCGAGAGACCGGCCGCATACCGGACCATGTTGTTGGATTAAGCTTAATTGACGCCAGCTACCACGACGAACACGGTCTGATCCTACAATGAGACATTGCGAGTGCAATGAAGCGCTGTATCGATGCTACTTCAAGAGAGAGAGAGAGAGAGAGATGAAGCGATCAGTGCTACTGGACCAGTGCTGATAGTGTTGCATCACGCAGCATAGCACCGTACAGGATGTGAAGTGGGGTGGGGGTTTTGGGGGAATCGTTTAGTCCGCCTGTCGAGTGGCCGGGCGTGCGCCTAACCACGAAATCGAAATCGAATTAAGACCCTGCATTCATAATTAATTAATGTTAATCAGGCTCGAAATGTCAATGCTAGCTGGCTGCCTGGCCATCCTCGGCGTTTTCCCGGTCCCGCGGGGCAAATCCGGTCCCCCTGCCCTTGGCCACCCTATTGCGGCAGCTATTAATTCTTACAAACCAGGGCGCCCATCCGGCAGGGATGTATGTGTGTGTGTGTGAATGCCACTCCAAAAACCGATCGATCCGACCATTCGCACGGCTTTTTGGCGGATATCAAATCGATTCGAACGCGTCCGGAGCATCCGGAGTGAGGTGTGCAAATAGTCAATTTGCTGCTGCAGCGTGCATGTGGCCACTTTTGGGGTGTGCGGGCGTTAGATTGGTCGCGAGCCGCGACGCTGGTTGTGCGTTAAAATGTAATGAAATATTGGCCAGGTTTCGAACCCAGACCCAGGTCTAGGACCAGGTGACCTTTGGCAGCCTTGGAGAACCGGCGTTGTTACTCGAGTCGTGGTAGGTGCGGTTGATGTAGAGGTCTAATTAGAGGCTCGACGACGACGACGACGACGATGACGGTATCTCTCGCTCGCTCTCGACTTGGTGGGTAACGGCTAATGAACGGCTTTTTAATTCGTAATTAAGCTGTATGGTGGTGTACTCGGTGGTTCGCGAGGCCTCAGCGGCTGCCACAAGTTCGAGAGCAAATTGGTGGCGACAGCGAATGGGCGCGAGTCACGTCGTGCCGATTTGTGATGCAAATCGATCAGTCATCGAGGCACGCGCCGCGCGTGGGCTCCCGTTATGGTCGCATCGCATGAATAAACGGAACGGATTGCTGTAATGACACCGTTTTGTTAATTTTTATCACATTTTTAATGCCTCCGGGTGGGTGGGTGTGTGTTTTATGAGGTAATGATAATGATTTTATAAGGCCTAAAGCATGCTTTTTGATGTGCTTATCGAATTTCAATGCAAATAATTTATGTATCTGGGATATCTTTTCGTTGTTGCTGAATGTGGCCTTCGTATAATCAGTAACTATTTGCTAAAGAAATTTTTTGTTTGTGTTATAATTTATTATAAAAAATTATTTTGTGTATATAATTTATTATAAAAAAGTCTACTTTCCCAATGCATATTGTGATTTAAAATCCAATACTACCTTCCACTGTTAGGTATGTGTGACTTATAGACATATTACGACGTTAGCATACATTTGACATTAAGCTCTTCTTTACAGGAAGTCGAGTCATCCAATCGTTCAGGACCTTAGGAGGCGTTGCGTATCCTGCTGTGTTACTCAGACCCGTCATCTCTCATAAATCCTGCTAAATTCATAACACAAACCATCCATATCCACCATTTCTAGTGCGTCGACACCACGAACGCCACGGTTGTTTGTCCACTCCCGGGAACGCAGGACACACTACGCCCCATGAACGGTCCGTCTGCTGGTGGTTTTAACGCTGGATAAACATCGTCGTCAGTCCTCCTCCAACCCTACCCCCCATATTTGAGCACAAATTATGAGCTGCATGGTGGGAAAATAATTCCTCCGATTAGGGACCGAGCGATGGTGCGGTCACTCGGTACCATCATGCCCGCCATCCTGCAATCCCTGTCCGGTCGGTCGGTCGGTTGGTCGGGTCCGACCAGCGACATCCTTTATTGGTTAGCTCGGTCAGCTAATGAGGTTGACCGCGCTGATTAGAGTGGCGTTGGTGTGGTTGCGAGGGATTTATTTGCTCCAATACCGTGGCTAGCGAGCGTTGCTTTGGTAACTCGTAAACATTGGTAGCCCCGGGAGTTATGGTTGGTTAATACGCCGCCGTCTGGTGTTTCATCGTTCATGCAGCGGCAGCAACAGCGCCGTGAAAACATCGCAAAGTGGTTATGAACATATTTATGCTAACCATTGGCATTGCCAAAGAGCATAGCGTACTTGAAAACAAACATTAAAAAAAAACATCTACGGTTTTACTACCGCAAAGAAAAGGTCAACAAACTGCATTATTTATAAGGATTTATTGGGTCAAACGGCAGCGCAATGATGTCATTCCACGACATAACTTCATTTCTGCGTACAAAGGCAGGTATGTTAACATGCAATCACACCCGCTCCAAAAAAGGTGCAGATTAAGACATGCTTTCAGCACCAACATCACCACTGGTCACTGTATTTTTGATTTCCTGTGGCATTTCATTCAATTCACCAACGCACCGGCACCAACGACAACGGCGTTCACGCGGAGGAAGTTTTATGTTTTCTCCTTCTCGCGAGCTCGACTGCTGCTGCTGCTGTTGCTGTTGCTGCTGATGATGTCACAATAGACCGGCGCTGCATTGTTTTTAGCACCCCCCCAAACGACGGGTGGGCATTCGCGCATTACTGATTGCCGGGCACGGCTTACGGCGCTCGGTGGACAGCTAATCGACGCACACACCACGTAACACAATGCCGAATGGGTCCGAAGTTTCCCCGTAAAAGGTAAGGGTGAAAATGGAGCCATAAAATCCCATCATCAATATGGACAAGGGCGGTCAACTTTTCACCATTTTTCACCTTGAAGTGTGAACCAATCGGAAATGCCACGCGCCCTCCCCGGGAATGCCACGGACAGGTGCCGCCGATGGATTGATGCTGGTGCGCGGGTGGAGCAAAACAATTAAAGATAGATTTTAATTGCTTCGTGTGATCGAGATCCTGATTCGATCGGTGCGGGTGGTGGTAGACGAAAGCCTGGTGCGCCCTGAGAACCTTTTGCTAACCATCGGTGCACAACGGATTTTGCCAATAATTGGGAAATAAAATTTAATTATCACTCTCCGGCCATGTCTCGCTCTCCTTCACTCTCTCTCTCTATGGATTCACGTCTCTTACCAGGGAGCAGACGGTAGACCAGGCCAGGGTTGGCGTGGTTGCGGTTGAAAGATTCTTTTCTTATCTCGAGATTTTCTTTTCCATGTTTTGCTCCGTTCTTGACACTCTCTTCGACTTGGAGTTCGTTTTTGTTGCTACGAGCTTTTCTTGGAGAATTTTCCTCTTTTTTCCAGGGACCTTCTGCCTTATGATTCCTGTAGTTGAGATGTCCGATTATGAGGTGGAAAGACGGACGACGGCTGGCTGACGTAATTATGAGCCGAAGAATGTCGGACATTTTCTTTGTTCCTTCTGGAGTGTTGCGGACATTCTTTGGAGCTGAGAATTCCTTTCACCATCAGTCAAAAAGGGCGGTCGAGGACACTGAGTTCTTTTTGACTCCTGCTAAATTGGGTGTTCAGCATCAGATTTGAGAAATTCCTTGGCCGCATCAAGCGAGAAGATTGTTCTTTATTGTCTTCAGGATCAGTGACAAGCAAGTCGTCCAGAGTACTAGATCCCTGTCCTGTCCAAGAGTTCGTCTGTAATTGAGACACAACGAGTTACGGGAAAAATGAAACACATCAGCATCGACGATTTCAGTTCGAATACAGGATCTTCTAGGACCTAACGTGATGATGCAAGTCCACATCCCAAGTATCTATTCGGCCTAATATGTTTTCTCGTTAAGGTCATCTTCAAATCCGAGCTCTTATCACTTGATTAGACACGTTCTTCAACACGTCAGAGCTCAAAGGGCCAAGGTGACATGCCGGTGGTCCTCTGCCGGTCTGCCGGATCCTCCAAGAAGCAGATAAGCCAAGATGATGGTCCGAGTACCTAATGCAATTTTGATTTCGACGCCGACAACGACGACGACGACGAAGGCCCCGGGCGCGGTGTGAAATGAAAGCCGGAAGCGAATTCGGAACCCGGTCCGAATCAGAGGCGAAGGTGATAATTGATATTTACGCCAGCCATACCCGTCGACCCCTGTGGGGAGTGGTCTACCTTTGGTCCGCAAAAGATAGGAAAAAAAACGGAAAGGAACGAACATCAAACATTAAACCGATCGGACCGTGTGCGTTGGCGTACGTAGGGGACTGGATGAGAATGGAAAAAATCCAATATCGAGACCTCGGGAATCCCAGACTCTCCTCCCAGACTCTGGCTCCCTGCTTTCGGCAACATTGAAGCACTGGAAGAGATTTTGAGATTGATGAAAAGGTCGATTCGGAGTATTCTCGGATCCCCGGGTGCTTGCCACTCGACAGCGTCCCTCCTAATGATAATCGAGGTGAAATCAATCTTTGTTTGTCCGTCTCCCGGGTTTGACGGGAGCTTGTTAGCGTGCGCTAGACCGAAAATGGAAATGTATTCACCGACGCCACCGCCCGGGAAAGTATTGAAGAATGATTTGCCTTTGATGGAGATTAGTTTCCCGGAGCTTGAGGTTTGGTTTTGGTGGTGCTTCGATTCGATTTTCTTCTTTCACGAAGAACAGCATCTTTAGTGGCCACACTAACGCAGGTGTGGTGTTTGATTGCGATTCAGGATTCAGGACCTCAACCGTGGAGTTTTGGTCCTTTCCTCTCCCATTCGCGACTGCCATGTCAAAGCCAGTGTCAGGAACTGTCGTTGCATTTTGTGGCCATGTGATGAAGAGCAACGTTCTTAATCCTCGACAATTGGCTTGCCGTGAGCCGTGTGGCGAGACTCTCGAGAGAGATTTCTGCAACGTCTTCGCAGTCTGTCTGTCTGTCTGTCTGTCGTCGCAATCCGGTGCGGTCTGAGTAGTGATGCTGATTGCTGCTGCTGCTGCTGCTATCATTGCCCTTTCCCAGGGTATTCCCTATCTTCTTCCTCTTTCTTTCCTTCCGTTTCCAAATCTGACTGCAATACAGTTGCATGCGGCAGTGACGACGTCTTATTGCGTCGAAGGAGCTGTGGGGGGAAAAAACGGTGGAAAATCCTTGGTGCCTCGAGCATCTCAGAGTCGCGCGTATGGTGCCGAGAAGATATGCCCCAACCTGGCACATCTTTAACATCGATCTCGACGTGAGTGTGTGTGTGTGTGTGCGAGAAGAAGTCGGAATGGAAGACAAAAAGAAGAAAAAAAACAGACCAAGTATCATACATGCAGCAGCCAAGTAATGCTCTTACGGCCAATATATTTCATTCGACACCAGGAAAGGAGACGACGAGCGCAGTGTCGTCGGCCACAGGTTGCATCGGTGGGAAGTCGTCTTGGAACTCGTCCTCCTGGCGACCGTTCGGTGGAGCTGCCTTCCAGCGGTCGATGAATCCTGATTTATGGGATATTAATTTCCCTTCCGGAGGAGTTTTTCTCCAGTTCTTAAAGTTCCATTTGAAATAGTGCCTCAAACGGTGCGTGTGTGTGTGCCTTCTGCTTGATAGTGTGGTGCACGAATCTGTTATCGGTTCGCTTAGATTTGAAAGGGAAAGAATTTCGATTCTCTAATGGATTCCGGTGTTGACGCACAGAAGAAGGTACGTTCTTCGTCTCAGACGCTTTTCCACGTTTTCCGCTTTCCCAACGCTCAACAACTTCATCATCATTCGAACCTAGCCCCGGGTGTCTTGAGCTGGTGCCAGGCATATAAAAATGTCAATCGAATGTAGAAAGAAACGCGCCAGGAAGAGGAGAGTCTGCACACACACACACATGCAGACCGCGGTTCCGTTTATCGATTCCGCATTGACGTGGCGCAGCATGTGGCGAAGCGAAGCGGACGAGGAAGCACGAGGAAGAGAATATTTTAAATTGATAATATTCATCATGCTGTAATCGGTGAACTCCCCAAATGGGGAACCGTACGTAGTGAGGACAGGCTTCCCAAGTTTGTCATACATTGTGGCTGGCTGCCTGGTACACACACACACACACACACACACAGCAGATCGATCCGGTGGTTCTGGTGCGGTCTCTCGAGTGACTTTTTCCCACACTTTTCCTTCGTCCACCGGTGGCCCGATCGATCGAGAGCCAATTTCACTTGAGAGCTGTCCCACCACCACTTCTTCCCCCTTCTCTAAAGCCTCCCTATCTTGCCCTGGCGTCACCACTTCCGGTTGGGGGGTTGGTTGAATCTCTGGCACGAGTGCCATTGACAGGAGCCTTTAAAAAAATCCATATACAGACCGTGGCTGGAGCTGGAGTTCTGGTGGAAAAGTCAATTTGTTCTACCATCCCTGGGACCTTCCTTTCCGCCTCCAAATACTCCATACACCCCCCTCCTCACAGAACCCATCGATGGCGATTATGATGCCGGTCCCCGGATTGCGATATGCGCCATTGGCGCGTCTTCTGGCCAAGCGATACGGCGAGATGATAGCGAGAGTTTCCCTCCTCCCTCTCTCGGGGGGATTTTGTGGTTGTGGAAGGAGGCCGGGGACCGAAAAGAGGGTTCCTCAAATTTCCTTATCCACCTCGCCAGGACCGGGAAAAAGGTAAGAAAAGTTTCAATCACAATCCAGCGCCAGACGAGAAGAGAAGCGCCATCGAATCCTGGTAACCGGCCATTCCCTGGTGCATGAGGTCCAACGACATCCGACAATGTGGAAGCCGCAGTAGCTGGCACCGGTAGCAGTCAATTTCGCAACACGGGGAACGGTGCCAATTGTAGAGCAAATGTTGCGTCCCTCGAGTGGGGAGAGAGAGAGAGCCTAAAGGGACGAGTTATGAAAAAACCGATAAACTGCTATCGATCATTTGCATTTGGCGCACCAGCGCCAGCGTTGTGAAGGAATTGGAAAAGATTGCTTCAAGCATCGATTTGCAATCGATTTGTGTGCCGCCAAAGTTTGTCGTACTTTAAACAGTATCTTGGAGAGACCTTAATAGGGGAAAAAAGACGGAAAGCGAACCTAGAGGACGCTTTTAATGTGTTCATCGGGGGGTGCGCATCATAAACCCAGTGGATAATTAACTCCAATGGGCAGTGCCTGGCAGGAGGGTGGACAACTGGCAATTATTAAACGATTTCCTCCCACACCTTGACGCAACGCATCAAATCGTGTGACCACCAACGCGCGAAAGAGAGAGAATGATAGCGTGGTGTCCGTTTGTGGTGTTTCTCACAGTGGAAGAACCATTTATGATTTGTTTGTCTCTCTGCCTTTCTGCCACTCCGACCCAGGGGTGGAAGGGTCATCACGATTGAGGTCGATTTTAAGTGCAGCTGTGATGACCTCTGGCTGCCATCAGAGAATGGGAAGCATAAACAAAAAAACACCGGGAAAAGATCATATCCAACACCCCGGGAAGAGTAGTTCTCAAAATGAAGTCTCGAAATGGCCGCGGTGTGCTCGATTTCGCTTCGTTCGCCATTAGTTGGTCCGAAAACTCACGACTTCCTCCGAAAATTACACTTTTTCTAATGAAAAGCCCTCAATGGCCATTCCACGAAAATCCAAGGCGAAGGAGGGAAAAATATTAATCTTTTAGAAACTCATTGTACAACTTTGGACCAACGCGGCACTCTCTCTCTCTCTCGTTCTTTCTGAAGGAGATGGCGATCCGGATCATTTCGTGATATCGAAACGAAACTTTTACAAAAGCCGGCGGCCGAGTCGACGTAATGCAGTTTCATAAATTTCGCTGGCAGCATGCCTGACGCGGTGCCCAACACGGAGACACGCGCCACACCGCCTGGAACTGACTTTTACAAGAGCGTAACAGACGGTGGTACTACTACCACTACCACTACCGATAGCATTGGCAGAAGTTATAACGATCGAACCAAAGGGAACACGAGGGAATCGAATGTTCTTTTCGATTTTTCAAATAAACGCAAAAGAAGCTAGAGCTACACTTCCTTTCGGGAGCAGCAGAAGGATCCGGGAAGCCCCACCGGGAAGAAAAAGTACCATCATCAAACATATGGTGGCGAATTAATAAAATTGATTTGGTCAGCACTCGTTTGCCGGAGTTTCGGAGTGAGTCTCGGGCCATGCTGCGAAGATGTCCTTCTTCCTGTTGCAGGTTGCAATCGGAGGTTAATCGAATACCATTTCTATATGCTGGACTCTCTCGCTCTCTCTCGCTCTCTCTCTCGTTCTCTTTCTGTCTTTCTCTCTCCAAAAAACCCCAACAGCAAAAAAGCGGAGAAACGAATCCAACAGACCGTTCTGGTAAATGGCATGTTGTAGCAGTTTTTCGTTCGATTACATTTGTCCCGGCGCTAGGAAAGGGACACATTATTGAATTGACGACCAAAAGGTTGTTCAATTCCGTTACATTTGTCGCGTTGTTAAGCAAGATGGGGGGGGAACAGGAGGTAGATTATGATTTTGATTCGGTGTATTAGGAGGTTTCGATACCGATGCATGGTGGCAGCAGCTTTAGATTGGATGACCGAATTCGAAAGGGAATAAATTCGATTTTTGGGATCCCTGCACAGGATCAGGTGTATCTTGTGCATTAAGATATGCAACATTGGAGAAACCAGTTTGAGTTGTTTAACTTATTGTGCTTTGAATCATCTTTACACAAAACAAAATTAATTCACCATTCGTTTACCTTTCTTATCTGCGGTTCTTGCATTCAGTTCGCGAATTTGGTTTATTTATTCATATTTCATTTGCAACATAAACTCATCCCGATGTACGAGTGTGTTGTTTCGATTTAACATGATTTAATTAACGATCACATCCTTCCGGATGAGGGTTGGGTGGTGCTGTGCATAAACAACCGTAATGGCATTCACCTCGCGACAACACACGTGAGCATCTGATCGAGTTGATGGTGCTGCAGCGGTTGCCAAACAATTTATGTTCTAATGTGTGTTTCGCGTTTTCGCTACTTTTCCCTACCGGCGGGAGCGAGAGCTGAGCGTTTACGAGAGAGTGTTAGCGGTGGAGGGTAAGGATGATAAGCATAAATTTATGAGTCACATCCGCGAACTCCACTCCAGCCACAGTCTGGCGAGACGAGGACGATGGAGTGATAAAATTTTATTGAATAATTGAAAACTCAATTGCTTTAATTCGAACTTTCTCCGTAGTGCCCTCCCTTCCCCTTCACCTTTTCCGCTCATTAGCCATAAGACACTCGAAGGATACGGTGCCAAGGCATCATCCCGGTCGTCGACGTCGTCGTTGTCTTTAAAGGACGCAGACAACGTCAGCGGTTAGCCCGTCGTGAGATGACGTTCGAACTTGCGAGTTGAGAAAATAGTCGGTTGCGGTTCGTCCGAAAAAACGAGTTTAGAACGGTGAGGAGCGGATAAGCGACGGGAAAGGGAAGGAAAGCCGCCTGTTAATCGCTTAAAAGATGCATCCCTCGTAGTCGAAGGCAGTGAGTTGAGCAATTTAATTAACAAATTTAATACACGAGAACAAATTCAAGAACAACCCGAAAGTCAACCCGACGAAGGTACCGTCGAGCGTTCTTCCGGAGTTAAGAACTTTGGTCTCTCAGACAACGACCAAGACGGCGGCGACGATGGCGACGACTGCGACGACGACTGCGACGACGACGATGATGAAGGAAAGTTAAGCTGCCGTGAGCCGTGAAGAATTGCCAACCACCGCCGTGAATCGGGCATTCTGCTCCTTGGTCCTTGGATGCAGTCAACTGTGTCCCTTGGTGTGTTGTTCCCGGGCCCGGGCTGGGCATGTTCAACAGCGCAGCAAGCCACAGGAACCACAACAAGTGAGCTGCTGGCGAGGAAGCTGGTGGTGGTGGTGGTGGTATCGGTTTTATGTGGAATTAGTCGCTCGGTCGCTCGGCGATTAAGCGGAAGCGGAGGGTCGGATGAGAAAGCATTAGTCATTAGCCGGAGCCAAAGCGGGGAGCTCTTTTAAAATTACACATCCCGATGCGTCCAATTTGGTTGTGGCATGCGTTGGTGATGCTCCCAGCAGTAGCAGCAGCAATAGCAGCAGTAGGCGAACGCACCCTTCCATCGCTACCGTTGCGTTGGAAACTAACTTTTATTGTGAGGTTAGGGATGCAGCAGCATCATCATCGTCATCCCCTCTGTGAGCCTGTCCTGTGCTCGATAAATGGCAAACGCAACGATGCCTGAAATATGTGCTCGTTGGCACCGTGATATGATGCTCACTTTAAAGGGCCAATTACATTACACGGATCGTTTATGAGGTCCCCTTCATTCACCGGATCTTTGCTTATACTCTCAGTGAAAGAATGTCAAATTCGTTCTCGCCACGTAATGTCCGTTTTGAGATCTCAAGCGCCTGATAGGATGTTTCCACATAAGCAGAGAAGTTTTTTTTGTGTTTTGAAGAGCAAGTGCAGTGTCGTGCAAGATTTTTTTTCCGAAATAATGTATGTTTTAAGGGACCAAAGCTATGTTTTATGCACTTAACAAAACACCATCACAAAACAATGTTTGTTCGCTCGCTGGAGCAAACAACTTTCTTCGCAACATAAAAAAAACACAACAAATGAATTATTACCCACTGGCAAGTGGCCAATCCTCCGCAGCATCCACTCCTCCCGACAACCGGGAAGCAAATTAAGAGCAAAAGATGAAGACCAATCTGTTTTGTGGCGCGCACGTCAGAGGCTCCCGAATCTAACCTAATTACCATACTGAACGGTTTTATGAACCTCTCGCGAGACTGGCCGAGCGTACCCGTGCACTCTAGTGGTGATCTCGTAACTGTGAAGCTCTTCTTCTTTACAAGCCAGCGATCCCCATTGGAACTGGGAATTAGTTCGGGAACGTAGAAGGAGGAGGAGGAGAAGAGGGAGCATAAAACAATATATGCAAACAACCCAATCTGGCGGCTTGCGTTTTGGGTTCGGTCAAGCTCATCGCTGGCCAGGTATGAATGGGATCCGTGAGATTCCCGGCACCTTCTTTCACCCGCTTTCGAGGGGGGCTTGTCTTGGGCGTGCGCTCCACGGTTGCCAGTATGCCACCTCCGTGAACTCGCCGCGAGTATTTTTTTTTTTTTGCTTACCGACGCGGTCAGATAACACACACACACACAGCCCGGGAATGCTGGCCACCGTGGGTGCCACTGCGCAGGAAGAGAAAGAAAATGAAATGATTTATGGCGCGCCAGATGATGGAAGGTATGAGTGTTTGTGTGTGCTTGGTGGTGAGCTTTTAAGATTTTCGTTACGCCATTCGCCCTCGCCCAGGGTGCACGGTCAGGGTTGGAAATGAAGTCATCGACAGTCCGGAGGATCCCGGACCTGCGATAGTGTCGCGCGGTCACTCCACGTTTCGCGGACTGGGAACTCCGATTCTGGCTCGAAGTACGGTTGCTGGAAAGTTTTTTGCAATTTGTTGTGCCCTGGGAGCGGTCATTGTGAGTCATCAGGGGTGCCGTTGCCGCTTGCAAGGGCTTCCAGTGGTCACAATGGTCAACACCAGACCAGGTTGGGCCCGGTTTCATAAGTGACCACTTCCGATCGAGCACTGGTTGTCTTGTATTTTTTGGGGTTCGCACACGGCGTTTGCTCTTGTCTTATAACGCTCCCCTGCCAACGTACCGGTAGAAAGTGTGGCCTCGAAGGAACGTTACAGTAGTGGCCATACAACGTACGGCGAATGGCGCCAGCAACCTCGGGGCCGGAGGTTGCTTTCGATAAATATTTTACGACTCTGGGAACGACCACTGGGCGCACCATCCGATAGGGGTGCAGCATGGTGTGGTCTCGGGGCATTTTATTTCCCCCTCGATTATCCTTCCTTCCCTCATTCACGGGGCCTGGAATTCCCTTTCGTCGGTGCCCGGTTTTCTTCAGGGGTGTTTCTGGGAATGTTTAATGTTGCGTGAAGTTCGGTGTCTATCGCGGCGCTCAAGTCACTTGAGATTCTTCTTGTTTCTGTTTTTTGGTGTTTGGGTTTGCCGGAATTTATTCCCTCAAACTAATGGCCGAAGGTAGCGCCACAGAAACACACCACAGAGCATTCCTTTACTCCGACATTATGTGGTCAGATTGTGGCTTTTAATGTTGCGCCACAATTTGAAATTACTTTCGGGAGTACAACCACCACCGGACAGGTAGAACGGAACAGAAGGTGGCACGTAGAGGCGGTCACCGTTTGGCCGGAAGATAAGAATCGATTCCGTGCGCTGACAAAAAGCGATCATCTTCATCGCGCGGAACGGATTAGACAAATGAGGCCACGTCGGCCGCAAGGCTATCTGGGTCGCTTGATCTATCTATGGCCGCATCTTGCTGTCAGTCGGACAGATCGGTGTCTGATCGCTTGCTAGAACAGATACTCCAAACACACCTTTTACCTCGGACCGTGGGATGAAGCTGGTATTTCGGCGGCGCTTGTCACGAGTTTCGCACGCCTGGGCCTGGAGTGGGACAACCATGGCACTGACAAACTCTGATACCCCGTTTTGCAGCATCACACACCGAATGGTTGCGGTTTGACGCGTTCTTGGCCGCGTGTCATCACGGCAGGTGAGCAGGTAGTGAGCGATGAGAATTTGCTTTCATTTCATCTGCTTGCTCATGAAAATGCAACACGCGGTTGCGTGCTTGTAAGAATTAAAGATCGCCTTGGCCTTGATAATCTGCAGCCATTGAAATGGGGAGCGAGGGTGTTAATAGGTCGTTTTATGCGGTTCGCGATGGAAGCTACCGTTTGGATGGCAAGAGGTGCCGTGAGACGAGGTTTATGTTGTCATGAGGGAGGGGTGTGAAACAGTTTTCAGAATGTTTTTTTTACGGGTGAGCTTTTGTGTATGTGTTGGTGTAAACATTTAGCGTGATGATGGGGTATTAGCATAGTTTTTTCCGTTGAAAGTGATGCCTTAATGATTTGGGTTTTCATCGCTGTCATTTATTTTGTCTGTTGTTTTAAATAAAAATATGTTTTTTTAGCAAAACTGACCGGGAGTGTATCTTTATTTTAGGGATATGGGAATGGAGATCGATTATCTTTAACTGATATGTCATTTTTGTCTACAAAAATAAAGCTTCAAAAATAGATTAAAGTTATTGTGTTTCAATATTGTGTAGCGCTTCAAGGAAATGGCACATTTCATGGGAAGAAGAAAACATTTGGAACACATACGCCTGATATCATGCGAGCATTAGAACATTACCATGAAGCACAATTAAATTCAGAGCAGCGAAAACGATTGCCATTGAAAACATTAACCTGTTTATCTGTCAAAATAATAAAAATATCGCCACTGCTTTATTATTTATTGCTTCTTATCTGATCATAAAACCACATTTTTGCATTAGCTTCTTTCTTCACGCATCAAATATAAAAACGTTTTCAATTTCACTTTAAACTTCAATGGTGAAATAGAATTAATTCCTACCAAAAGTTAGTTGAAATGTGCGTAATTAAATAGACAATGGTACGAAATGGTAAAAAATATTACTTAGAGCACTTTTTGAAAGCAATGTTTGTGTATCGAAAAAACGTTTCAAACCCGTTTTGAAAGATTCCGAGGAAGGAAATGCGAGCAGATGAATCAGCATAGCATCAGGTGTATACGACGCCCCTTTAATGGTAGCTCCCGGTTACCATTACCACAACAAGGTGTTAGATCAAAGATCCCAACTCGCACGCCCTGGACCGTGACACAATAATAGTTTAATTATCTTCCATTACTTTCCAAAAAAAAAACCTCTCGGATCTAAAACCACGCCGCCAGCCACTTGTCAGAAACCGATATAGCACCGTGGCGCCGCACCGTCATCAGCCACCGCCCGCTGGAAGAGAAACAATAAAGGGATAAGGGGGAAAAAAGGGCTACCCAGACCGGGACCACGGGTGTGCTGCTCACTGTTCCATTGCGCCAAGCATACGGTATCGGGGCCTGTGGGCCCCATTTTCCATTGTTTGCATTTGCAGCAGCCCCAAAAAGGTACTCCAATACAATTCCGTTGATTCATCATCTTAGACCCCACCGCGTTCCAATAGTTGTATGCGAGTGATCTCATTCGAGGGCGCATAAAACGAGTAATGCTATCGTTTTGAGCCGCAACCCACGAGTGTGTGAGGTAATGAGTCCGCAAAAGACCCGTTCTTTCGTGAAGCATCCCGAAAGCGGGGCTCTTCAGTCCGACGATCCGAGCGATCAATGCCTTAGATCCACTCGATCTCGACTCGAGAAGCGCCACGCATTGAACAGAAGAATGGAATCAAACTCAATAAGCTCCACTGCAGAAGCAGTAGCAGCAGCATAAGCGCAATTATGTTCACGCTCATCGCACAGGCAATGGTTGTTGGCAGTAGTGGAAGAAGGGGCCAGCATAAGGAGGATCGGTTTAATCGAAAATGGTTCGCATTCCGCTTCGGGAAGGGGCTTCGGTTTATTGATTCTTTCGTCGATCATCGACCATCGGCCGGGCTTCTCACGCCTTCCACTCTCCCGGCCTCCCATCATCTCCCCGGGGGGGGGTCCTAATTTCATGTTGTTTCTTCCATCTTTCATCGCAATCGCTCGACGGCGGTATGCGGCGGTAGCAGCGGTAGCCATTTTCAAAGCTAGGAACCGAAGAAGCGGAACCATCGAGTGGAGCAGTCGGAGAAGCACCGAAACACCTGTGCCGATACACTTCCGATCCGGCATCATGGAGCGTGTGGAACCGTTCGTCGGAACGTCGGGCGCCGCTCGCCCGCCAGGTGCTGGAAAAGTGGAGGAATCATATTTTCGATTTTAATTGAAAAATTCTAGCGCGAATCCATCATCCCGTTCACGGATGCACGGCCATTCCGTCGGTGTCGGTGTTGCCACAGGTGCCAGCGATCGGTGCACTATGGCTAACGCAGGCACCGGTCCGGAACGAACTCATCGGACTCATGGACTTCTCTCGCGGTTCTCGCGGTTCACGGTTCGTGCGGTCTTCGCTTCAGCCCGGAACGGAACCGATCTAGCGAAAACCCACCACGAACGTACGTTCTGCTTCGTCTGTGACCGGGGAAGGGAAAGGGAAGGCCAATAATTGAGGCCCCGAGATGACGCACGCCCCGAGAACACGGTTATAATCTTGGAGCGCCTGCCTTTGGACCGCACACACACAGCCACAGACAGACGCAGCTCCGAGCTCGTGGCGGAAATGATTGACATTCGTTTCGTATTCGATCATCGGAATGAGGGACGAGGTGGTCTGTAGGACCACCGGAGGAACATTGCTTTCCAGGTTATAGCGTGTGTTTGTTACGGCTACTGGCTTCTGGAATGCAAAACGACGAAGACGAGGGACAATACAATGTACGTCGATGGCGCACAGAGAATGAAGCAGAGTGCGCGAGATCGCACGAGAGTGAGAGAGAGTTTTATCTAATAAAATGATCATACTTTATGCCACCGACGGTCGGTCGGCCAGGATGTGGGTCGTCTGGCTAGCCTCGGTTCGATCGATGGTCTCGGTCTCGGACCTGTGAGCGGTGCGGAGTGAGGTGTGAAATACGATGGAATGTGTTGAACTTTCTTGAACCCTCTCTCGAGGGTCGATGAGTCATCGCGTGTGTGTGTGTGTGTCCGCGATCCGGCAAACTGCGTACCGAGCAGCAGGCCTTGACTTCTTTTCTTTCGCGCAATCTGTCAAGCGAACCGCACCGCACACTGTGATCGGAATACCAAAAGCCACCAGCACCAGCACCAGCCAGAAGATGGAGACGAAAATGAATCTTAAATGCCGCGTACCGTTAGATGGTAGAGGAGGAAGCGGAATAGTGGAGGTTGAGGTACATAAAATGTCAAATTTGAGAACGAGAATGTGACTCCAAAAATGATGATGGGCGTCCGGTGAGGGTGTCGGTATCAAATTCTGGATTCATTTTCAGCGCGCAGGTATTCGGCGCAAGGCATGCGTAACTGATATCGCAGCCACACATACACACACACACGCACGCACTCCTACTTAAAGACCATTTGTACTTCTGCTTGGAGCCGCTTTTGGGCATTCAAAGTGTTTCAAATCCTTGCACTGCTTGTTGGAAATCTCTTTCATATCGTATTTGATAGATAAGGTTCGCTGATAGCGATCGTCTGGTATGAGTTAATGAGAGCAGATAAGCGCTCGTTCATATTTTTACGACCAGAACGACCAAAACCGGGAACCGCCTGGAAGTCCCAAAATGAATTATTAAAACGTTCGTTCGAGTTCTCTGCACCATTCGCTTTAATATCTCCTCGGTCCACGCTAAGGGAATTCAAACAGCTTTTGATGTAACACCCGTGCTCAAGTGGCTGGATTACCACCATCTGCGTCTTCGAGGCGGGGGGAGGGGAAGCTACTACCAGGCGGAGGCGCTAAAGAGCGCGATGCCCAGCAGCGGATTGCCCTCGATTAATTTCTGAAATTGCCATAATCGTTCGTATTATTTCCTCGAATCGCAATATGTCCATTGTTTTCCAATTCCAGTGCCGCTGACATAATAGCCTTTACGGGGCCTTTCTCTCTCTCTGTCTGTCTCCTTCTCTCTCTCTTTCTCTTTTTCTTCCGAGACGCACGACGCGTTGCGCATAAGTTTTCTCGTCCGCCCAGTCTTGATCTTGGTCGTCGATTCCGATCGAATCGCTGATCGATCGATGCGTGAACAGTGGAAACATAAAACGATCGATCAATCGTGATCGTGAAGGTAGTGTGTGCCTGTTAGAGGAGGAAGGGTGGGGGGGGGAGGGATCTTGTGCGATGCGACGCACTCCGCAACATCGACAAATTATTATTCCGTTCACACCAAACCGTCAACCGAATCGCCGTGACGAACGACGACCATCGAGGCAGAAGCAGAAGAGACGCGAACGTCGTTTTGGGTCCCCAGTCAACGGTAAGTATCGGTTGGCACCTTCTACCACCACCGGCACCGGTGGTTATGCTCGTAACAAACAAGAGATAGAGAGAGGGCAAGAAAAAAATGGAATCGAAATGGTTTAGTCGAGACCGAAATGGAGGTGATCGACGGCGATTGTCTTGTACAGTGTGTGTGCGCGCCAATAGCGGGAACCAATCGGAAATAACCGTTTCCGTTTAGAGTGGTATTGTTAAACGATCGGAAACGGTGCCTCCGAACGCGAACAGCGAAACGATCGATCAGGTTTGGGGTTTTCCATTTCCTGACACGCGCCCTACTACCAACTAGCCTCGTACCGCGAGCTTTACGTTACGACGTTCGTGAGCCTCGAATTCGATTCCAGCGCAACAACATTAATGAATCGGTGGAGCAGTGGAACCCAGGAGGAGGAAGGGAGCAGCGGGACCCATTTCTAAATTAATAATCGTTGTTGACTAATGATGATGTTATGCAGCAGTAGCAGCAGCAACAGAGGAGTGGAGAGCAAGACAAAGAGAAAGAAAGAAATTGAAAAGTAAGCAGCACTAGCGCCTGGTACCAACGAGAGGTAGCAACGATGGTTAGTGGTCCCCGAGAGAGAGAGGGGAGGCCACAAATCAGGGGCACCGAGATCATCAAACTGATCCCGTGAAATCGTGTCGCCATTCATCAGGTACAACTATACCACCACCACCACCAGAGACCTCCGATCGATATCTAATCGATCAAACTTCAACCAAAACGGAGGCCAACCGGTGCCCCGGTGAAACTGGTAAGTGAAACGATCTCCACTTTAAGCGATCGGTAAGCCGAATACCCAACGCGAATGCAGGTACGACGAATCGTTTGCGACGTGATCTACCGGTGAGAGAGTTTGCTTTCGATGGAAAAACTCGTATCGACCGGTTCATCATCAATCGACGCATCGAGACGACTTACCAAGACATACATATGTTGCGCCGTTGTTCCAATGCATGGATTCCTACAATTATTTAAATCAATGTACGGCAATGCGCGGCGGCCCCGCGGTAGAGTTACTTTCATCAATGTCATTGCCGATGTCGCTGCCGATGATCAGCATTGACGATGATGATACTGCTGCTGATGCTGATGCTGCTGCCGATGACATTAAATGCCACCCCTAGCGGAGGGGGAGGAGAGGGAGGAGATCTTCTTTTTGTTTTCAATTAAAGGAGGCGCTACGCACTTACATGGAAGTGAGCGGCCAGAAGTGAGAAACGAGTACTTCCAGCACACCAAGTCGCCAGCGACTGGCTGGCTGGCCGGACATTTATGGTGCTGGTCAGAGTGAAGAGTCAATGGACTGGACTGCAGTGGCAGTGGCAGTGCCCCGCTTTGGTAAGTCCCACCGTGCGCGATCCGTTAGGACCGCGATCCGTCTGTGCGTGAAAGTTGGTCCATCGTTGCGTTGGCTCCGTTGCCGTTGCCGTTGCGTCGGGGCGAGGAAAGGTTAACAACAGTGGTGCCCAGAATGGTGCATATCATGTAGCTTTCGGTACTCAGGAGATGGTGGCGTGTGTGTGTGAAATTTAATTTTGTGTTTCTGATCGTCTGTCAAATTTGTCTGGATTTTCGTCGTCTGAGTCGAGGGAGGAACGTGCAAAACGCGATGTAAAGCATCATCGCGTCCCCCCGGCCAGTAATCCGCATGATTTGTTTGACAGAGGTCCGTCACCTCGCGCACTCTCTTTCTCTCTCTCTGTCGCTGGTTGTTTGGGGGGTGGACTGTAATTTACCGGCCACTCTCAAGGACCGTTCCATTGAAATCCTTTCCGTTTGTCCTCTCCTTTGGGGTAGGGGGAAAAGATGAGAGGAAAGGAAGGAGGGTAAGAATTGCTCTCGCACCCGTACGCGCGCCGCTTGTTTTATGGTCGTCTGCTTATTTTTTTCTCTCCCCCTGGTTCGTTTTCTGCCACGTTTTTCAAAAAAGTGAAGAGGAGAGGATCAAAAGACTTGAGGCGCATAAGTGACGAACCCTGTAGTTTTTTGTGGCCACGACGATGCCGATCGCCGCTCAGCCGTCGCTTGATGGGCTACGATATTAACCAAAAAACCTCACTTTTGACACACAAATGTTGGTGGCTTGTTGCGTGTTGCCAGGAAGAGTGGTGGGGGATTCGTCATAACGCACGGCGCACTTTGCAAGCGACTTCGAGTTCTTCGTTCCTCCGTTTTTTCTGCATTCACATGCGAGCCTCCTCCGTGGTAACCCGGGGAAACCAGTCAATCAACTCACTCTGGGCGGGCCTAGGCCGGTCCTGGCGGGATCCCAACCCGGGTAAGGGATGGAAGAATGCAAACGGAGGACCAGAACCAGAACTATATTGGCAGCACATTATGGGCTTGCTAATTATTTTGTTCTCAATCTGACTCGTGGAACAAGTCCCGCGACGATGGCACGAGCACGACGACAATGCCGACCATGACGACGGCGACGGTGACTGCGATGATGATGATGATGGTGATGGAAATTCTTGTTCAGCCAGAAGCTAATGGTCACCGCACCTCCCTGGTTCCCCCCAGCTCGGAAGGGGACACCGGTCGCCGGTACAAAATGGTAATCTCTGGAAATTACCGTTTTATTTTATCTGTCTTGATAAGTTTTGCGAGATAAGTTGTGTATTTGTGGCGTGTGCGGAGACATTCTACCGGCAGCAGCAGCAGCTCCGTTTACGACGACAACGACAACGACGAGGATGACGATGACGATGGTAATGGAAGTACGGCTTGTTGGGGCGTCGAAATCCATGTTTGTGGTCGCCATCGTCATCGTCGTCGTTGTTGGTTGCAACATTGTACATCGATTCTGGATCAGCATTTCATTCTTCTCCGTCGATCCAGTTGCTACTTCGAAGTTCGAGCGAAGGGAAGTGCAACTCGATGAGGGAAGCAACGCGTTGCCCTGTTCTAGTTCAAGGGTTGAACCATCCCTGGGAACCGGAAGTACCTGCCGGCACACAGGAAAACAAGCGATCGAGAGCAGCAGCAGCAGCAGCAGCAACAGAAGGGAGAATGAATGCTGCTTGCTACCATATGCGGCCAGGAAACGGTCAGAAGGGTGAAGCAGAGAGAGGACAGAGACAGAGAAACGAGTCGAGGGAACGACAAATAGACCTCAATGGAGTTTGGGGAAGGGCGAAAAAAAGAAAGAAAGGGAAAAGGTCAACATCGAACGGTCAAACACGTGTGTGCGTAACGAGGAACCCCAAAGAACGGGAAACGTTCCGTGACCAGTGGACCAGGTCCGGTAGAGTGATAGTGCGGAACAGGTAGACAAACACACACACATACACACCCAAAAGGGTGTGCTCTAATGTCGTCGCCATCGGCGTCGTTTGCTTTCAATTCTCGATGACGTTCGGATGATGGAATTTTGGGTTATCGGTGGAACTTTAAAAGCCAGGTTACATTGTTCTGTTCCCGGCTATCACGGGACATGGTTTTAGGGAACTCAAAAATGGGCTTAACAATGACGAAGAAATGCACCTTCTTCCAGATCAGTCCAATGCTCCATCGCTTAGTCACTCGAACGCCGCTCCGAGCGCCATTACCATGGCCTCGATCGCCGTGGCGTAAATGGAAGACACACTGTTAACACTATGGTGTGGTCTGGTGTTGTCCAACACTCTCTCGCGTGCTCCATCTCGAAAATCCCGCACTAAACGCCGCATTAGAAACGGGATTAAAGGTCCCCGGCGATCGGACCGGGAAGTGTAACGAAGCTGCTCGAGGGTCACTTCACTTTTCTTAAAGATATTAAGACAACGCCGCAACGCCGCGACTTAAAGGGCTCCAGTGGCCACCGGGGATTAGCACGCGGAGAGAGAGAGAGAGAGCGCACAATATGGCTGCGCGGGCGCGAAAAGTCAATCCGACCGCTGCATGGTTCCGTTGATGGGTTGATGGGTGATGATACCACGGCGGTGGCGATGGTGTGTGTGGCCGATGTGGTTTTCGCTTCACTTTTCAATCATCGTGTCCGGCATCATCGTGTTGAGCCCAAGGGGGGGAGTTGGTAAGACCGCGCGCGCACATCGTCGTGCACGTCGTCGTCGGCGTAATTCATTCATTTTAAGCAGAGCAGCGCAGTAGGCTTATAAGGTTGGCAGCATGCCCGGTATGATGGTTGCTATGGTAAAAGGCATCACAGTAGGCGCTGTTACGCTGGAGTCAGCGATGGTAGCTCTGCACTGCAATGGTCCGGTAGGGCTCTGGCATACAGCTGGTTGCCGTGCCGTGCCGTGCCGTGGACTGGTACATGTTAACATTTTAAGACTCGCTCTCAGCGGTAATAACAATAATAACGTGCATTACTACCCGACAGTCTGATGCTGTTAGCTTTCGAGCCCGGCGCGCGATATGGAGAAGACCTTCGGATCGGAAGCTCTTTCGGCGTTCGGCGTTCGATCGATCGATCGTTGCTCGCGGTACCACGGCACCGGCAGTAACGAGCCTGGGAATTGAGGCACGCGTGTGTACCGGGAGGAGGGGGGGAAACAGGGAATCCATTTCATTTGTCTGTATGGCCTTTAGCGTGCTTCAGAAAGGAGGTTCGTCGCTTACCGTTTTCTGCTCGCCGACAGAGCGATCATCGAGTTGTTGCCAAGATTTTGCGACGACCACGGACGTCGGTGACTAAATATTGGTACGGATCGATGCCCGATTTTGTTTATTGATGCCGCAATAAGTGTGCACGCGCCTGAGAGAGGGCCTCCCCACCAACAAGTCACCTGATGATGGACTTCAACGACTGGCAACGAAGGCACTGCGAAAGTCAGCGATGCGTGGCGTGCCCTCGAAAATGGCTGGCGGCGCGAGAGCGTGACCTAATCGAAGATGAGCCCTGTGGCCGTAATTAGATTTGTCGCGTTTTATTTTGATTTCGCCACTCCATTCACTCGCCACCAACTTCTTCGTTGCGCTGCCGGTGAATGGGGACATCGGGGCGCCCCTCCCCCCCGCCCCTTCCCTAGATCGCGAGACGCGTACTTTCCAAACCTTCTCTCCACCTTCGTTTGGACGACCCTGATTCGGCGACACTAATGGAATTTCGATGCACATCCCCCGCCGCGGTACCGCTCTTGTCCGCGTTTTTCTTCGTTCGATTAAGATGCTGGACCTCAATTCTCCCCCCCGGGAATGGGTTGACACTCGCCATGTTTTTGGGAGCGCCATTTTCGTGGCCACAGACGGTGTGTGTGTTGTGTGAATCCGTTTGATTTCCGTTTGAAGCGTCACAGCGGGAGGGAGGGACAAGAGGTCCCAATTGATTGATTGATCGGAGTGTTTTTTTCCGCTCCGTTCCGTTCCGAAATTAGCGAAGCAATGCTTTCACTTGCGGCTCACTTTTTGCCTTCTGTGTTTTTTTTTTGGGCTGCACCATTTACGAACCCAACAATAAAGGGCCTTAGCGAAAGAACGGAAGCGGCTGGTGAGCTGGTGAGCGCGCGACCGCATCATAAATTTGTTGATTATCCTTGACATAATTATGTGACGCACCAGCGGACGCATATAAGCGTCGAAAAGAGGAATGTGAAGGAAAATCGAAAGGATGAACGCGACGAACGCGTTCGCTTCCACAAATCATTCACGCGATGGCCGGTGCCGATGATGTCGATGTCGTAGTGACCGTTGCAGTGCCCTTTTTTCTCCCCCCTTAATGCCATCCACTTTGCCCGCGTGTTATGCTGCAGGCTGTCTAATGCTTATTTTTTCTGCCCCGCATTCCCCTTCCCCGGCCGGTTGCTCCATCTAAAACTCGATCGTTTAGTGGCGATAGCAAAGGTTCGAGCGAGCTCTTAAGAATTTAAGATACAGCGGCATAAATTATCGAATGCGCCGCTGCACTCGCAGCACCGGGACAGAGAGACACTCAACACAAAAAGAGAGAAAGAGCGTGAGTGACGATCACATAAGTTGATCTTCGGTGTTTGCGCGTTGCGCTTTAATGCTCGTGAGTTCCACCTCACGAGAGAACCGCTCGCGCGCGATCGTGCGCAAGAGGTTCGTCGCTTGCTCAAGTCTTTCGAACGGTCGGTTCGGTCGGTTTAGTGTTGCTGTTGCGCGCGAACCGTGCGTTCCGTTTTGCTTTTTACGCGTGCTCTTTTCGTGCTTCTTTCCGTAGCAGATTCCAGCGTAGACCATCACACCACACCAGACCACCGGTGGTTCTACAGCCTGTCAGTTGAAACACACTCTAAAATGTGTTGTTCGCGCGCACCATAGAAGGAGTCATTTCAAGTGTATGTGTTGTGTTGTGTTGCTTGTGGTATGCGGTGTCTTTCCTGCCCGCTAAACACCTGTTTCTGGCGCGCATTCTATTGCTAACGCGGGAACGTCGGGACAAAACGTTTCCGAAAGTGAAGTCTCGCGCCCGGAGTCTGCTTGGCTGGAGAGACATTTTGGAGAAAAAAAGAGGCGCTTTTCGGATGAAACGATTGATCGTTTTTCAGAAAGAAAACACACAAAAAAGTGGCAAAAGCAGGCTGTCGAGCGTGTGTGTGTGTGTGTGCCTGTGGTGACTTGTCCGTTGGCGAAGAAAACCAAATGCTGCTCTAACAAAGTGTGCTGCGGCGGCTGCTGTTGGTGCTGGTGCTTAGAGAGTGAAGTACTGGGCTTGGGGAAAGATCAACCAACCGATCCGTCGTGTGTTTGCTCGTTCGTTCGTTCGCTTGATCATTCGCTCGCTTGTTATTGTTTTTTCGCGGTCCACGCGGTCCCCTCTAAACCGTGCTCCTTCGTGCTCGTTCGTCTCGTACCCGGGGGCCTCGCGTCCATTTTTTGTTTTTTGTTGTAGAAGTGTCCAAGCAAGCGCTGTTGTGCTTCGAGAGCGGATTTGTTGCTTTGCGCCTTCATCTCTTCATTTCTTCTTCTTCTGTTGTCGATCTTTTGTGTTTCTAACGCCCGCACGCGTGTGTCCCTGTGCGTGTGTCTTTGTGCGCAAAGTATTATTCAAATTTAACGGTGTGAAAACGGGTGCCACCTAACCGCATTAGGAACAGGTCCGGGACCGGAATCAACAGCGGTCATTTAGTGGAAGACGATCCGTTCAACGTCGTCGTCTTCGAGCTCTCGCCCGCCGCCCCTTCGAAAACAATCGCCGCCCCCGGTCCAAAACTGTCCATTGGTTGCTGGGATCCGGGGATAGGGTGGACATTTTCACACTGGCAGTCAGGTCGGAAAAGCGCCGACGTTGATCTGAAAACTTAAAAACACGAAAAAGCAATCAGCCACGGAGCACAACGGCCGGTCGATTGTGAAGATAGTGGTACGACCGGACCCGGACACCCCCGGATGGATGGGAAAAAGAGAGAGAGGGCGGAAAAGCGAGCGAACGAGCGAGTTTTTCCCGAAAATAAATAGATCCGCACGATCGCTTCACACCAAGTAATTGCCCATTCAAAAAGCCCTCGCCGGAACCCTGGACCACATTTCTGTCTGTCTGTCGGTGGCTGTGATTCGGAGCGAAAAGCGATCTCTAACTGCTGGCGAGTCCGTCCCCGATCTTGTGGCCGCGAAAAGTGTGTCGAAGGTCTCTCCACCAAAGGGCTCCACCGACCAGGAAAAAGGTTCTGGGAAAAGAAAGGTGACCCGGCATGTGAGGCATCGTCGTCGTCATCGCTCGAGAAAGTGCGACGCAAAGTGAAGTGTGATATCATCATCAACCTCATTACCAGAGTGTGAGTGTGTGTGTTTGTGTGCTGATGTTAAAAAGGCTCTGATCAGGTACCTAGCAAGCTGAAGAGTGTGTCTGCAAACAGCCACAACGATCACCACAAGAAGCAGCAGCAGCAGCAAGAGCAGAAGCTGAAGCAGCAATTGAAGTGTCTGGTCTGGCACTTCACACACACACAAGGTGCGTGAGTGAGTGAGATTCTTAACGGTCTTCCGTGACTTATGGGAATTAAGTAATTAAACGCAATTTCGCCTCATCATCATCATCATTGGCGCGAGTAGGCCCAACGGTCACGCAGGCGCTGCTCGTGGTGCTGGACGACCTCGGCGTCATCAATCACGTCAGTAGCAGCGAGGACCTGCAGTCCGCTGGTTCCGCATAAGCATAACTGATGCGTGTGCGCATTGGCGTGCTAGTTACAACCGTGTGTGTGTCTCTCTCTCGCAGGGTGCGAAAGGGGGTACTTCAACCAAAAAAACACAGAAGGAAAAATCATCGAAATCAGTTTCATTACGCGGCAGCAGCAGCAGTAGACCTCGAAAGGCATCATAAACAACAACGAGCCTAACAACAACACGTTGTGACGATTACTACTGCTGTTTCTGTGGCTCGCGGGACGAAGGTAAACAACTGCTAACACTATGTGCTATGTGGTGGCGCGCGCACAGTACCAAGCACATACCCGCAATTAATGGTCAACGGCAGCTACCATCCATTGGGGTTTAACTTTCACGCTCGCAACAATCGATGACCGATGCTGGTGTTATGACGATGTTTCGGCTCCACAGCCTGCTACTACTACTGCCTTCAATGCCTACTGCCACCACCAATAAATGATGCACTTCTTCTCTCGGGCCGCTTAATTGATTCCAATATTTTATTTCGGAGTCACGGCAGTGCGGTCCGAGGAGGTGGCGGGGGAGCCGAGAGCGCGTAAAAACAGGTCTTCGGTCTGCATCGCGACTCGCGAATCAAGGTATAGCAGAAGAAGCTGCTGTTGCTACCTGTTGTTGCGCGCGTTGCTCTGAAAGCTCGAATCCAGAGCTTGGAGCTCGCGCTGGGTTGAATGAAACTGAAAACTGAATCGATTCCACCAGGCGGGAGCCGGGAGCGAGGGAATAACAGGTTGTGCAGGGAAGCGTCAGACAGAAGGCAACCACATGACCCAAGAGGAATGTCCAGACGGAGCAGAAGGAGCAGGAGACGAGGAGGAATGTAGTAAAACAAATAAGTCTAGAATCAATGACAGATACATTGCGGCGTGTAGGACACGAGATCGCCGACCGCGTCGAGGAGTTCAGCGCGCCTTGGCATCGGGCGTTGAAGTCACCACGGCGGGATTGAATGGAAGAAAAAAAACCTCGCGAACGACACAAACAAAAAAACGAAAACCCTTTCTGGAGCTGGAGGCGATTGCGCAAAGCGATCGTCATCGCACCATGGAGTGACTTGTGGGGCGAGGGGGAGAGGGGGTTGAGGCCTGCGCGCGTGTGGGGTCTCGCTGCACTGCACGCGAAAGACTTGGCCGCGATGTCCGTCCATTCGACGGTTCCAACCACCCGATGCCACGATGAAAGGGAAAGGGTAAAAAGGCTCACACACACGCACACGGGCATGGTGCTGGGAGTGCAGCGTTAGCGTGTGTTCCTTTAAATCATTCCCCAGCCGCTGGGTTGCTCTCGTTCGAAACGAAAGACTTGCGCATAAGCGACGAACTCGCGCGCTCTGTTCGCGTATATTGGCGGGAGGATCGAAATCGAAATGAAATATTGACGTTCCAGGGGCCGCCGTGTATGACACGCAACCAATGTGCGTGTCAGCGAGCGTGTGTGTCGCTGCGGTGGCAATAATTGATACTTTCGCTCGGCGCAGGAGGTTTAGGCAATAGCCGTCCTCTTGCCGAGGTGCCGATGATCAATCGTCGATCACCTTCCCTCTAACACATGATTACGATCTCGGGCGCGTTTGGCGGCAGTGGCGGCGTCCTGTGGTGTGTCAAAGCAAGGGTGCTGTGGTGTGATTTCGATCTTGTTGATCGTCACGTACCTCGTACCAGGTGATTAAATGGGCTCGAGCGTAGCATCCGTTGTCGGTGGGCAAACCGTTTAAGACATGCAAATCGCAGCACAGCTGGTTGTAGCTGTAGGGTTTTCCATCTTTTTCCCCGTTCGCCAATCGCCGCCCGGTTCGCGATCTCGTTCCGCACGCGAGCACTTGATCGCGGGAGCTGATGATAGCCAGCAGGGCCGCGTCGGGGCGAGGGATCGCGAACAGGTGTTTAATAATTATGGTGGACCACCACCGCGATCGGCATCATCGCGATATGAGGCTCAGGTTTCATTAAGAACTTCATTCGCGATTCTCTTGTCTCGCTCCCCTCCTTCCTGCAAGATCGTCCCCTCGAGGGGTCTCTTTAAATGATGAGCGATGAATCTCGAGCACGAAGCGCAACATTGTTGCAGCAGCAGCAACCACAACGATCGATGCGCAGACACACACACACACACACCGCCATCTGGTGCAGTGATAAGTGGTTTCTCTCATGTTGATGCTGGAGCTGGAGCGCGAAACTCGGCTTTGCATGTCCAACTTTCTTTGACCTTCCACGTGCGCCGCTTGATGGTTGACCACCACCCGGCGACCGCGATCCATCCACACGGCGAAAAGCATCGTGTGCGCTCCGTGAACCGGAAGAAAACAACGGACGGCAAAATGGAAAACATCTGCCAGTCCGTGGCTAGCGGGGTGGGAGAGTGAGTGAGTGAGCATGAAAACGGTTGTCTAATTTACGGATTTCATTACAACAACCATTATGATATGGCCTAGTTCGGATATGGTGAACGGTTTTTGTGTTTTTTCGCGGGCGCATTTCGTTTCGTTTCGTTTTCAAAATGAGAAGACAGGAGGAGAGAGAAAGAGGGTATATGGAAGAAGAGGCTAGAGACATGATCGCGTGTTGATGCCCCTCCTCCTCAGGCTCATCTCATAGCTTATGTTTGGCCTTTTTGACCGTTGACCGGGTTTGCGGTCGAGTGATGCCTCGGCGGAGGTCATCCTGGAGGTCTTAGGTTACGAGCATGCTCGCACCGCGGACCTGTCGACGCTTGCTACGCTCGATTCAAACACTTCACCGGAATGGTGACGTGATGATGTTGCTTCGATAACGCCTACTTGATGTTTCTCGCGCGAAGCAGACGACGTGTTTACCGCTTTCGATGACACACACACACGGAATGGAATGTCAAAAAGTGGAAGGTAACGGCAAGTGACATACGCATCATCATCTCCATCATCATCATCATCATCAGGGGCTGTGGCTGTGAATTCTGGAAGCACGGCTTAGCATATTAAAGATCGCGAGAATGAAGCACCACCATCTGAGCGCCTTTTTGGCCATTTGCAAGAGCTTCGCGCTCAGAAGTCATTCCCCCCTCGGGGCCCAGGAGAGGTGCTTTGAGGTCTCTCTCTCTGTGTGTGGTCAGCGCCTCTCTCCATAACTTCCTGCTGCTCCTCTTCAACCGCAACGAAAATGTTCTTCAACTCTTCTGTTCCCTCTTTATGGACGAATTCAAACCGAAAACATATGCCAGAACCATCGTTCCACTTGCTTGGCTACGGAATTGAAGCATCAAAAGCGCGCGCGTAGCGTAACGTAGAACCCCGGCCACCGGTGCCTTACCGGTGGCCCCGACCCGGGGGGATGGAACACATTAAGCATTTCTTCTGTTTCTTCGCTTCGGTCTTCTCCAAACCGCCAGGTTCGCCCCATTAACCGTGCCGGAGCGCGCTATCAGCCAGCCACCGATGATACCGTTAAAGGCGGCAGACCTTAACCAGGGACCGCTGGCGCTGGCGCGGTTCCGCTCGAATAATAAGTAGCCTATTCCCCGGCCCCGCACCAGACATCCCGGCTAGATAAGAAGCTCCAATTTTAGCATTCTGCGATGTCGATGACCGAATGTGCGTGCGTGCGTGCGTGTGTCGGTGTGCGTCTACTCGGACCTTAAAATGTCAACCTGGAATCCGTGGGAGTCCGTTACTAGCAGACCTCCGCCTCCAGATCCTTGCCCCGGGGATTAATAATTGTGATTTATGAAATTGCATAAACCAATCAACGGGGCGACCGGCGGTGGTGCTGACGGTCGGTTCATAATCTCCTTTCGCTTTCGCGGTTGTCCTCGTGGTGGTGACGGAGAATGCGAAGGAGATTGAGCACCGTCTGGGCGCCGTTCCCAGCAGCCACGACGACTGCTGCTGCTGCTGCTGCACATGGCACATCGTGTTCTGGGGTTGATTAATGCCAGCGCGCGCCATTCGCGTCTATTCCGTATTCAGGGTGTGTTGTCACAGGACCACGGACACCACGGCCGACGGCCTTATGCGACAAGGGCAGAATGTAATTGCCGCCCTAGACAACGTTTTATTGCTCTAAATGAATTAATTATAGAGAGGGGTGTGCCACCCCCTGCTGTACCGCACCGAGGCATTAGAAGTTGCGTCAGGAGCGGAGAGAAGAGGTTTGCTATAAAAAAAAGAGTGACTTCCTATAAACTGTTACCTCGGTATGTATGGTATCTGGTGCTGCTGCGGGTGATCGTAGCGACAGATCTCTTTTGAATTATCTTTACTTGAAAGGTCCATGGAATGAGCACCTGCTTTTTAGCCGCTCGAGGGGTTTGACACCGTAGTTGAGGTCTCAAATGATTTAATTGCATTATTAACCTTCTTACAGCAGTAGCAGTAGGTTCCTGGCTAATGAACACCGCCATCATCACGCGCCTGCGCTGCACAACACAATTGTCAACCGATCGGATCGGGTCGGCTCCTCCGGAGGTCGTCCATTGTCCGGATTCCGGATAACTAGTTTGGAGGCAAATGGAAGGAAGCAGGCGGTTTCGCCACCTAATGTCGGCCCATGGGCACTTGTCACCGGTCGGTCGATCGTGTAATTGCAGCTTTCCACCTTACCAGAAGTCCTCTCCTCACTCGAACTACTGTTGACCTTAGGTCCCGTCCCTGGGGCGGTCGACTATTCGGGGCGGATCTATGGTCCGTTGGAGTCGGGTTTTATGGACGTTGCTGGGGCCCGAGGTAAAAGTAGTGAAGGGTTCCTTTCCTCCCACTCCCCCCGCTCAAACCAACCGAACCATAACACCAAACCGGGTCTTTCTCGTTCGTTCGCTCTTTCACTCCTTAAGACGTCCGACGGTGGTCCGGTTCGAAAAACCGGGTAGTTCACCCGGTTGGCAAGACCCATTAACAACGGCACGAGAATCAAAGTAAAAAGGGGCCTCAACGGAGCGTGCAAACCGTCCTCCTTCTCCTCTTCCTCCGCTCCTGCTGCAGGAGAACCGTCACCGTCCGTTCTACTCCGCTGACGGCGCTGGACTCATCGTCTAGACCGTCTCTAGCGGCTGACGGACTGCCTTGTGTCTTGTGTGCTCTATGGGGACGCTGGTCGCGTTGGGGAGTAAATTTGGCGCACCACAATCCGGCCTGACGGGTGATCGTTAGCTAGCGATAGCGCCGGCCACGTCACGTACACACACACCGCTCACAACCTTGGAAGATAGCTCCAAGGCGTAGCTCTATACTGACTGGCCTGGTGCGTGATCAGCGAGCAGAAAATAAAAGCCAAAGCCGTGGCGCTAGCCTCCAGGTAGTACTTATTCTGCACCAGCAATCACAACGTTGCGGTTGTCCCAGCCCCCTTTGGCTATTGCCTCACTCGCAAGAGAGAGAGAGAGTTTAGAGGAGTTAGATGATTAAATGAATTTTTAATTTCCTTCTCCTTCTTCTTCCTCCTAATCTTCCTCCGCTCTGGTGCCTGCTGCAGCAGAGGTAGTGAGTGTTATAACGTACTGTTAGCATTAATTTACAAATTAGTAACTACTCTCCATCCCTCGACATCTCGTCAAACACACACGCACACGCACACAGCATTGCGCCCATGGCGCTCTGGTTGCTCATTAGCATCGGGACGAATAAATCAAGACAATGGGGAATACCGATACGGGAGAGCGTATCGGGGGTAGGTGCTCCTTGGGCCGAGTCGCGTAAATCAAAACTCTTCAAAATGAAGATAAACCTCGCACGTTGCGCCATGAATATGCAGCGTCGCTTCGTGGCGAAGTCTCGGCCTCTCCGGTCGTGATCAATATGATTTGAAACTACTCGCCGCGAGGTCAGGTCAGGTTAGGTCCACCCGTCCAGTACTACTAGTAGCTGCTGGCCAAATCGTTAAGGTTTTATCGCCAGGGCGATAGTCTGAAGTCATCTCCCCTCTCCCAGACAAAGCGCAGCTCATTAGCGCTGCTCCAGTGCTCCGGAGTTCCTCATTTCGTTCGCTCGTAATGTCCTCCTTCTTGGGTCATTGTGCCAACGTTAGGTTTTGTGATGCTAACGCACTAGCGGACGGGGTTTGCTGTGTGTATTTTCGAAACCAAATTAACTCGACCGCCTCGACGGCCATCGGAGACGGCTCATGATCTAATGCTCTGGCCATTGCCTGTGCGCAATGGCACGCTGGACACGCTATCTGGCTTCTGATCTCTTTCGGTCAGATCTTTATCGGCTCTGGCTTTCTGTTGTGTTGTGCTTGTGCTTGAATTCTAAACCTCTCCGATCTCTCTTTGCGGAACGTCGAAAGGCAGCGACGCACGAGCACCATAGTTTACCCAACTCTTTCGCTTTTGCAAGCATAATTAATGTATTTGATGTTGGCTGTGCAAATGAGCACAAGCGGCGCACGCTACGTGTGTGTGTGTGTTGCTTCGCGGATTCCTTCTCTTAGCACAGGGTTTGTTGTTTGTTGTTTCGATTGTTTGACTTCCCCAGTGGCCTGAAAGCTGCGCGCTCCAGCGTGTCTTGTGTCCGAAGATCTAGCGCCGTGCAGCGCCGACAAATTGGCAAACACGCACCGTATACCCGGGAGTACCGTGTGTGTGTATGTCATGTTAGTCTCCGGTTTTTTCGATCGTTTTGTTCCGAAATCGGTGAGCAAATCGGTTATCGCGGATTTGTTTAACAAAAAACAAAAAAAAAACAGCTTGCAGCTGCGTGGCGTGTCAGGACAGGAGCGCGCCTGTCACGCAACAAGTTGAGTTGCGCGGGGCGGCATTTCGTTGTTTTATGTTTGCTAATTTATGTCCGTAGGCCGACAGCCCGGCCACCGTTTGTCGGACCGGCAGGCCATCGGCATCGGCACCGGCACCGCCATGGCCTCTCATTAGAGATACCGCTACACGGTGACCGTTCGATTGATAAAGTGGAACAGCATGAACGTTTGTACTAATCGTTTTGTCACTGATTTGCGCTCGGTCGCTGCGTCCTTGAGAAGCCGGTTTTTCGGACCGACGAGTGCAATCCGATTTGATAAGCCATTAAGACGTCCCCGGAGCGCTGCTTCGAGACGGCGTCTGCACGATCACGAGGTGTCAATCCAGTAGTAGTAGTAGTAGTAGTAGTAGTAGTAGTAGTAGTAGTAGTAGTAGTAGTAGTAGTAATCAGGCCGCCCCGTTGTCACATGCCGGACCAGCTGTCAGAATTGGGAGCAGCGGGGATTGTATTCAAATTTCAAGGACCACCTGTTTGACGTACTTTTACCACCACGGTCCCTGGTCCTGTGGTGGTGGTGGACATTCGAACCTGTGTGCAGTGCTGTGGTTTCAAATCACGGGTATAACTTTCCGACAAGAAAAGACGGCGGTCACCATATGGAGTGCTTTGATTTTTTTTGTGGCCCTAATGTCATCGAGCTCGTTTACACCGGTGGATCGATTTCTCCTTTTTCAAGGTGTTCAAGGCTCCACCGAAAAGCACCCCCAAAAGCGAAAAGAAGCCATTTAGCAGCAAAGCTCCTGCGTTACGTTACAAAACATTACAACACCGGCATCGATTAGCGAAGCGGCTCCTACAGACAGCTCAAGGGCCAACTGGCACGAGCCTCAGGTTGCAGTCATTGACGCAAAGGGGGGTTCGTGTCACAACCTGTGTGCACGCAGCGCAGATGACGTCGTACAGGAAGCAGTCAATGGCACCCGAGGGGAGGGTGCAGAGAGCGTGCTGAGAGGCGAGACACAGGAAATGTGACCAAATATCACGTCCCTCTTCCTGTCTTGCACCATACACACACACATACACACGGTGCAGCAGTTGCAACCACGACAGTAGCACTGCATCACACGCTACGCGGCGTTTTGGGCGTCGTTTACACCCTTTCTCTGCTCGTTTGAGCCTCTCCAGAGCATGAAATCGGGTTCAATTCACTCCAAATTCCCCGAGCAGACAGTCAGGGAGAGAGAGAGCGTTGGAGGGTCTGCCCCCTCCCTCTACACTGACACTGATGACAATCAATCAATTTGCTTTTGATCGGTAACGGCGTGTGCATACCTTATCAACCGCGCGCACTCCGTTCGGCACACCTTTCGCGGCCTCGGCCGGCTTGGTGGTGCAACCAAGCATTCCAAGTATCCCCCGGAGATGCGGAGTAGTGCCGCTCGTTTGCTCGCGCCTCATCGATCGAGGTGCGGAATCGCATGCCGAGTTACGAAGAAAAATAGCATCCAGCACCAAGACCTCTCTGGGCTGGACTGTTGCTGCTGCTGCTGCTGGTGTAGTGGAATGGCGAACGAGCCGCCGCATCCCCATAACGAAATCACGTCACGATTTTCGGTCTCCCCCCGCCAGGTGAGCTCACACGGCCCCTTGGACGACGACGACGACGACGCTGAGAACGACCGGCGTGTCTCGATTCTCGAGTAGTGGACTCGTGTGTGTGTGCTGTGAAGATGGGTTTGGGACGCTGTCACCCAATGCGATGCATCATGGTAGGCGACGTGCAACAATGTTCCTCTTCCTCCGTTCGGTAGTAGTACTCGGTGCGCCATAACCTCACAAAAACCGGGACCGGTCAGTCACGGTGCGAACGCACACAACACGCTTGCTGTTTGCTTGTCACCAGCACCAGGAGGAAGAGTAAAGCTCTGGTTCTCGTTCTCTTCGTGCTTCGTTCTCTGCTCCACAAGTTCGCGGAAGGTTCCCGTGATGTTGGGGCCCCGTTTTATGAGTCATTTAATGGTCTCTCGTCCGCGAATTAACCCAAGATCGTGTTCGACCGACCGAAGGTGGTACGCTTTACTTCCTTCAACCGCCGGGGCCACCGAGAGATCTGTTTTGAATGTCTGTTTTGTGCCATTCGTCTCCGTGGTTCCGTGCGTATTCGGCCTACGCACGCACCCCGTCAGCACTCCCCTTCAGACCTTCAAGACGAACCTCATCAAAGGTCATTCACGGATTGGTGGCGCCCTGAGCCCGAGCTGTGGCCGGGACCCGTTGTGACGGTAATTGATTGCGAGCTTCCAATCCAGTTGTATTGCTGCTCGTTGCTGGAGATCCTCGTCACAGATGATCTCGTTGGCGCGTTGCCAGAGACCAAGACCTTTACGCTTCGCGCTATCTCTTGAGCTCAAAGAGTGGCACTCGACGGCACGTTACATACGGATCGAGCAGCTGGCCAACGACTATGCTGGGAGCTGGCCGTGGAAATCATATTCACAATCGATCAGACTACTTGGTGCGGAAGGGAGAGAGAGGGAGCTTCACGATTAGTATTCATATATTCAAATTGAACGCTATGCGCGTGTGTTTTGCCGCGGAGTCCGTGACATAATTAAGACACCTCCAGACACCATCCCGGCACCATGTCTCGGCGATGCTCTAGTGTACCAGCATCCAACTCCATTGGAACGGTGGTGAAGGTGGCTGGCACACCATTCCCAGGCCAGTGTGTCGATCTCTTCTGACGGGCCGATTGATTCAACAAGCCAACAGCAGTCAGGGCCATCATCGCCGCCGCTACCACCATCATCATCGTCTTCCTCCTCCTTCGAACGAGGTCGTGGTAGGCGTCAAGTGGTGGAAGTGGCACTTGTAGCGTTGCGCCGAAATAGAAGAGATCATCACTCGCTGGCTGCCTCAAGTGATGGCACCTCGAAGCCTCGAGAAGATACCGTTTTCCCCCCCTCCGCGCGTACAAGCGAGCTGCTGAAGAACAAAGCTGCACCAGTGTGAGGCCAGACCGGTAGGACCTAGGTTGCTTGCTCGGTGACCTGGTTGAGACCTGCGCGCGCACGCACGCATGTGTACGGTACAATTGTGTACAACGTCGTCGGGGCACAATTCGGAGGTTGAAGTAATTAAACTCCTGGGAAAGTCCGGGGTGCGCACCGCATCCAGAACGGTGGCCTGCTCGTGCACACCGTAAAGACACCGTACACACCGACCGTGCACTTTGCATGCCAGACGGGAAAAAGGTTCTGAAGCCGGCGGGAATCGTGACCAAGTAGGCCTCGAACGCCCAGTGCCCGGCGAGTTCACGGATGTCTTGGATCGCCTCGTGTGTGTGTGTCTTGCTCAAAATGTAGATCGCGAGCGCAACAAAAGGTTAGGATCCGTTTCGTCCGCTCAAGTGTGTGTGTATGTGTGAGATCGTGTTGCCCATTAAAGGAGCTGCACCCCGGGGGAAGGGAAGGGGGCTATGATTGCGCTCTGTTTCCGTGAACACGGACAAAGCCATGATGTATCGTCATGTGCCGTTGGTGATGGCGGAATATCGAGATTATTCAAATTACCAGATCAGGTGTTCAGGTGTGTGTGTGTGCGGTCACACGGAGCATGGGTACATGGGTTGCAGCAGCACCAAAGAATGTCTGTGAAGGGTCCTATTAATGTGCAGCCGTCTCCTACCTCCACGATACTAATTGTGTGTCAATGGGTTTCTGTCAGAAGAAGAACGGTACACAGAAGCCGCTAAGGTGCCTTATCTGCGCGATTAATGAAGTAGATCCTTTTAATGCAACGGTAAGCGAGAAAAAGAGAGAGAGAGAGACATTAATCAATCCTATGCGATTAGCGCGTTGATTGAGCATTGAGCAAGGAGAAGGCACTAGACATTTAGAGAGAGCGTTATGCGTTTTGATCGGCAAGCATTAAAGCGTTGCAGCTGCTGTTGCGACTTTATTCATTACTCATCGGAACGATAGCGTGACGAAGCATCAGCAAGTAACCAGCCAGCCAGTCAGCCAGCTAGCCAGCAACCGGCCGATGGACTCGAGATTAGCGCATAGCTCGCAGCTAGAGTTTCGCAACACGCTGCCCCGGTTTGACCTTCTGCGTCACCGCAGTGTAGAGCGCTGCCACCAGCAGCTCGCTTTGGAGGAAGTGAACCCGTTGCATTCGCCTAACGGCGTGACATTTCTCACGAAAAGCCTCCGTGAGTTGGTGCGAAGTGAAGGTTCCACCTTGCCTTTTTTTTTTAGAGGAGGCCTTCCTGTCAAACAAATTACAATCAACACCAACGCACACACACGCACACACACAGCTAGACACTGGAGCTGCACGCAATTTCCGCACAACCAGACGACCGGGCGAAGAGGTCAGCGAATGGTTTTTGTTTTTTTTTTACTTGGGAAGAAATTCGATTTCCTGTGATCCCAGCCTGCTACGATGCCCGATGGACTTTTTGGGGGCAACCCTCTCCCCGGTTGCACCTGTTGCATAATCGGCCCAACATAATCTTCCATTCCGGTCGGGCCAGCAATTATCATCACGTTACGCCGCTTGCATCCAAGCAGTCGGCGGCTGCTGCTGGGCTTTAAACGAAGAGTCCTGCGAGACTCCAGAGGAAGCAATACGTCAAACGTCATCGTAGTATCGATGCCGATGGTGGTGGTGATGCTGGTGGTGGTGGACCAAACACCGGGGGTCGTTTTCGGGGTCGTGCTCTATAATCATACCGCCGAACCGGTCATCCAGTTTGCTGATCGATCTCTCTCTCTTTATCTCTCTTTTGCAGGTTCTTCCTCTCTTACGCAGACGATAATCAATAGCAGTCGCGAGGAGCAGCAGCAGCAGCAGCAACGAGCGGATCAGCATGCTGATCGTACGGTAACGGCCAAAGTGCTGTCGAATCGATCTCCGTCTTTCTCGGCTCTGATAAAGAATGAACGGTTGCGGTGGCGTTGGTAGTGGTGTACCAGTGCCGATGGCACTGGCCGAGCATCGTGCAAAGATCATCGCCAGTTCCGGTGGTCGCCAACAGCAGCAGCAGCAGCAGCAGCAACATCAACAACAGTCATCGAATTGGCTGCTCACTGGTCAACTTCGACGACCATCGCCGATCGGTGCCGTCGCTGGTGGTTCCGGCCGTCGTCAAAAGGAAGCCAGTGCAGGCGCACGGAAAGTGCTCGACCCTGGCAGTGACGGTGAGGAGGATGATAGTGCGTCGGTGCGGAGCGATGATAACGAATCATCGTCAGAGACGGTGAGCGATTGCTCCGTTGATGAGATACCGGTGTGGATCAAGGGCGAACAGCGATGGATCTCGGGCGTCACGGACGAGACGACGTGTGCGGATCTGATCGAGGTGCTGGTGCAGCAGGAGCAGGAACAGCAGCAACAGCAGGGGACGGCAGCGGGAGGGCCCGTTGTGCCACCAGCCCCAGTGAAGGACTATTGCATCACGGAACGGTGGCGACAGGTGGAGCAGGTGCTAGATCGTGAGACGAAGATATGGCAAATCTGGACCGCATGGGGCAAGGCACAACCGGAGGTAAGTCTGGAGGGGAGGGGAAGGAGATCAAGAGTTTGATTTATTCCATTTTAACAAGGCTATACCCCGGGACTCGCGTTGAAACATTGGTTGAAACCAGTTTAGACGGCTTTAGATCACATTCAAATAGTGCTCGAAACTAATGAATCCGAACATATCTTGCCCTGTATTCGGTGCTGTTGGTCATCTTTTAGATACAATGCTCCTCAAGCGGCTGGATAGCGAAGTAGTGACTTCTGTTCGAGGGCACCACTTAAAAGATCAATGAAGTAGCATAGACCTAACGAGATGTCTGAACCTAGGCGGTCTTTGTTAGATTTATCGAAATCCTTTGGCATTCTCCTACCGCTTGAACCAGGCAGGTAGCTCCATCCATCCATAAAAAGGTAAACTGATTGGCCATTGATGCAGCACACGAAAGCGAGCGCTCGCGCGCGTCCATAAAGATAAATCAGCCATCAGCCATAGGTTCTTTCAATAATTCCAAGGCTGCCGGTGGCACTCTCATTTGCTCATGCTCATGTCATGATCGCTACGCACCTTACCAGCGTCTATCAAGCATCGGCAGATCAGTAACGTAGTCCAATTTATTGACAAGCGGTCCCATTAGAGAGAACACCTCAAGGACAGCCACTCATAGGCTCGCTGGACATGGATTGTGTTTAAATCTCGCATGTCAACTCATCGATTCCAGGATACTAATCCTTTTCTATGGTCTTTCCACCCTTGCCGTAGGTGAAATTCATTCTCCGTCGAGCCGATGGTTCCCATGGAACGATGGCGAGTGTTGCGGGTGCGACGGCCACCACGACGACACCCATCGGTGGTGAGCGGGATCGGGATAGTGGCCGCGGAAGCCCGACAGGCAGCATCAACAGTGCAATCGTACGGCGTAAGCGCCATCGGGCCCAAAAGTCGACCTTCGCCTGGATGACGCACGGACAGACGATCCACCCGAAGTCATCGAAGACGTCGATCGAGCGTTTGATGAAGCTAATCCTCGAGCAGGGTGACATCATACAGCAGCAACTGTCCAAGTTACGGTAAGTCTTTGAGGACCTTTTGATTGATAGCACAACCAAGTCACTCATTTTGTTATACGACCTTTTTCCTCCCCACAGTGATCGCGAGCTACAGATCAGCACGATCGAAGAGGAGCGACATCGAGTGCGGGAACGGGAGCATGGCAAGAACTATCTGCTCGAAACGTACCTGAAGGGACTCTCCGAGGCGACCGAAACGGATCCGAATGCACTCGACAGTGGCATCACTTCAGAGGCTACTACGACGGCCTCCCCGGAGATGGACTTTGCACCGGAGAATGATTCCGATCACAGTGCGGTGCCTGGTGTCTCTACAACGGCAGCGAGTGGTACTACTTCCGCAGCAAACAATGTCGCTCCCCCCGAAGAAGATCCATCGGTAAAGGAACAGATCAAGCTACTCGAAAAGATCGTCTCCCTTAACAAACGAATCCAGCGCGAAGAAGAATCCGCGGTGAAGCTGTTCGAGCGTATCCGGCGCTACCAGCTAGAGGATCCACCGGATCAGGCACGTATCGAACTGGAGGACGCCCTGACCAAAGTGAATGCCTCGATCGATCGGGAATCACAGGAGCTGCACTTGATCGATGAAAGTCTTCACAAATCGGATGAGCTGTTGCGCGAAAGAACGGAACTTCTGAAGAGCTTGACGGAGGAGCTACTGCAGCAGGAAACGAGCATACCAGACTCCCATGCACCCGATGCCAAAGTGATTATGGACTTTTCACAACCGAATCCGGTGATGCGAGTTGATCGACATAATCCCCAGGAGCAGCAGCAGCAGCAACAGCAGCCTTCACTCAGCCACACGGGAACCCTTGGCCCTTCGAGAACGGGCTTCAAACCGTCGAACTACCCGACGCTCTACCCGATCGCGGAAGCCGTCGGTCCCGGGGAACCGGCCAAGATTGTGATCGCGAGCAGTACACTGCCAAGAAACTTCCAGCGACCGGCACTGACGGTACCGGTGTCGCAGCAGGTACCAGGGGCGCAGGGGCGTCTCACCGTACCCGATGCCACCGGTATCTCCGTCCATCAGATCAATAAGTTTATACAATGTAGCAATAATCTGGGCACCAACTGCAATACCAATCGGGACGATAAAATCTGCCCCAAGCAGCTGTTCCATTCGGCCGTCTCGGCATCGGCTGGCGAGTCCCCGAGTGGCCAACAGCTGGTACCACCGGGCCACGATCTAACCAACATGGGAACGCTTGTGTAACATTTTTCGATGGTGTGGGGAATTGAAAGGAAGGAATGTCAGAGGAGTCACGGAGAGGAGAGGTCAGTGAGCTGAGGGGGTAGGGAGCCCATTTTCGCAACCAAATCGAACCGAAACCGAAGAATTCTAGAGCATCGCCGGTGTGTATGTAGATAGTGGAGCCGACCAAACCGACCAAACGACCAAGGAATGACCAACGAAATCAAAAAAATAAAGGAAAGAAACACCCAATTAGTCTAGTAAAAGTAGAACAGACAGAGGACAAAGTATTTAAGGCACTAGAAGTAGCATTTTCCGCTTATTATACAATCTGTTTACCCCCCCCCCCCCCCCCCCCTTTTGTTTATTTAAGTGTTTTTGTTTTGTTGCGTGAGTGTAGTATCGCTGGATCGCGTTTTGTCGGATTTATTGTGTTAAGTAAATTAAGCTGGTGAAGCAGTTTTGCAGTTTGCTTATTGATCGCCCTTGATCGCTGTAAGATGCGTTTGTTAGCTAGTCAAATGGTAAGATTTCAAAGCATTTCTGTCGACAGAGAAAAAGAGAGAAAACAGTTACAAAGCTGGGGTATAAACATAAACACACAATTTGCACACATCAGAGAGGAATTCTCTTAATGTAGCAACAAACATTGTGGGGCGTCGGTCGTGGGTTTTTTGTCTAGCCAAAAAAGCATCATTCAATCGTTAAAATCATGAAATAAAAATTAAATATTTTTCACAAAAAAAATAACTCGCATCGGGTGCCAATTGATCGCAGTAGCCCTCGTTTCCTGCTTACCTGTTTAGTATTCCCTTCAAATGATCCCGAATGAACCAGAAATCGAGACTAAATTGAGGTTAAGTGCTTCAGCTAACCCGTTTCCAGCAGCAGCAGCAGCACAAGTTAGCAACCAATCAACGGAATCTCGCGAAAGAGGTTTTCCCGCACCGGGGGCGGGGCGGGTGAGATTGAAGCAAACAACAATCCGGGACAACCGACAGTGCCTCGCTCGTGATGTAAATCACATCGCACAGCAAACTTCCAGCCAGCCTATCCAGTCGAACCAGCAGCAGTCCCGAGTGCTACCCGAGCGAGCACAGAATACTTAAAACAAAAAGCGTTTAAATCATGAAACGGTGAGTAGCGGTGCTCCCCGTTCCTTGGTAAACAAAAAGGATTCGAGATGAAATAACTGACTCGGCAGCGACTGCGACTGCAGATCCCTTTCCTGGAGCACTCCTTGATGCCGCTGCAATCGCGTTCGCGTTGCTCGGTAAACTTTGAAGACATCGATTTTCCGGCGCACCGAGGGCCACGCCGCGCGGTGAAGGGGATGCATTTCGTGAGCTAAAGACACATCCACTGATCTCGTCACTAACCGTCGCCTCCCACCCCAACCCGGGAGGTGAAATGAAATAAAAGTTGAGAAAAATGCCGCAAAAGTACGTGATTAGCATTGACAATGCGCATTTCATCGAGAATGAAGCGAAGACCAGCAGCAGGACGACGCAGTCCGTTTCTCTTGCCGTGCTGCTGAAAGCAACGAGCCAGAACCGAACCGAAGAAGGAGGAGGAAGCAGAGAAACCGTCGTGGGGATGGAGGGCCGAAAGCTCGCCGTTTGCCAAAATCCCAGTAAACAACTGGGAAAGAATGCAAAATGTTGAGAAAAGCGTTTTTCGAGAGAGAGTTTTCCCCCGTTTTTGCTGGTATTGTTTTTTTGGGGGTTCTTTCTTGGAACGAGACCCTCCTCCCCTACCTTCTGCAACCATGCTCGTTATGTCCTGTTGTCGGGCTGTTGGTCGGAAACACGTCTTCACTGTCGATGGATGCTGTGTGTTTCGAGAACGGCTGCCGGGCGTGCTGAGTGTCGGTTTGTGTGTTTATGCTTTCTCGCCAATTCCAGTTCGACGAGGGTGTGTGCTCTGCTCATCGACAGAAGCTCGCAAGGATTCGTCTTGTTGGTGAAAGCTGCAGCAGCACAAGCACCAGTAGCAGTATAGTGGCTGGAATTGAAATCTCTTCTGTAACTCACCATGAATGGGAGTGTGCTGATCGATTCTTAAAGAGCTGTTAAATGATGTAATAGATGTGGTGTTAGTGTTATTTTTGAGTCTCATTGTCAATGTTTACTGTTTGTTTTAACACTGAAATCCATTTCATTTGAATGATAATAATGTTTACTCAAGCGCATAATGATGCTCTTCATATGATAACACAGAGCAACTTTTTTAAGTCCTTCAGTCATCACATAAATGTCTACAGCCTATCCATAGTCATGATTTATTATGTTGTAAGGACTCTTTTGATGTCCCTTTTGTTATCTCTCATCCAACAGCATTTGCACCTTTCGTCACTAGCCGTGTTTTTTAACATAATTGATTAAAATAAATCCAAATCCGTAATGTAATCATCTCCGTTTTGGTTTCAATACAATGATATGCCAGCTCAACGGACTGTGCCCTTTCCCTTCCCTCTGCTTTTTTCTTGAATCCATTCCTTAAGCTCTATTCAATTAAGATATAACCGGTGATGGTGGCCGTAGGTCCATTGACGATGCATTGAATGTAGTCTTAAGCATTTAAATTTATTCTATTTAATGCAGAAAACCCCTTTTGCCACCCCGGTGGCCTTCTCATTTACATCCCTGAAATCACCAGACTGTAAAATTACCGTTTTCTATCACTGCCACGGCAACGCACCACGCTGGCTGCAGCTGGCCTGGAAATCGTCCGGGTTCCCGGCGATTGTTTCCGTCATCGTCGTCGTCATCGCCGACGTCGTAATCATTTGAATTTCGTGCGCTTTTCGCCTTTGCTCCGGGGCTTTTAAGCGGATTAAACATTTCTGATCTGATTGGCTTCTTGTTTCGGACATCGCGTATGCAAAACTGGCATCAGTATTGCCGGTTTCGTTGCACCGGGAGCGGGATCATCGCAGGAACGATCCTGATCTAGGCGCTGGTCAGGGATGTCCTTTTTTCGTCTCGCATTCCTGGTCCCGGTCAATGCGAAACCTACTCGATGCGGGTCCCGTTGAGATGTGGGTTGTCGCTTGTTGGTCGTCGTGGTAGGCCGGGCGGTTTTGGAATGAAAATTCGTCCATTTCCACTCTTTCGGTGGGTTTCCCTTGTCTGCCGCCGGTGATTTTCCGGGGGCCCCCGGAACCATTATCCCTTCAATCGGGCAGCGGGCTTGAGGCCACCGGAAGGCTCGTCCGATTATGAATGCAAATCTAAATTAATAACATTTATCTCGTTCACATTTCTCATCTATTAAACGATGTTTTACGGTGGTGTGTTAGTGTGTCTGCTGCTGCTGCTGCTGCCGCCACTATCGTTGTTCGGTTGGATAAAAAAGGGAGTTGGAGTTCCGCTCCACGGATGGTCCGGTATATTCCGAGATACCTTTTGTCGATTTTTGTTCACCCTTTTGCTGTTGTATGTGTGCGGATCTGTTGGTTCGTGTCCTGACGTACCAGGACCGCCGCTCTCCTTCCCTCCTCGATGAGGCAATGTATGCATGTTATGGGTGCTGAATAAATTATCATTCGACGCTTGGCGCGTCAACTGGAAAACCGTTGGCTAGGACGATGGTCGAGGAAGGGGAGAGCGACGCAGGAATCTGGGAATGTTTTCGGCTGTTGAACAATTCCGCTACCATACCGGACCTTCCTCCCCGGACGCGTTAGTTCTTCCTTTGCCAATAACCGCTTCTCGCGACCAACGACCAGCAGCGAAAACAATGGAAATGGTGCCGTGTTCGGTTGGCCGCAGGGCCAAAGTCCATTGGCGGTTGCCCCTGCAGGAAAGGTGGAGGGGGGGGGGTCCCGATGTTGGGTTGCAGGTTGCATAAACTCGCTCGCTCTACCTCCGCGCCGCCGATGGATTGACGTTTATGTATGAGATTAACATTAATTTGTGCAGCAAAATTTGTTTTAAATAATGAATTCTGCGCGAACTCTTTTGTTGAACTGTTGCTGTGTGCTCCTGGCGCGATTCGTGTGTGTGTGTGTTCTGTTGGTGGCCGCGAGCGAATGGATTTGCAAATAACATCATCAGCATCATCAGCATCATCAGCTCATCACCAAGCCAGAGGGTTATCCTTGATATGAGTTATGACGGTAGCGCGCTCTCACTCTCTTCCTTTCTCTTTCTCTCTCCTTCTCTCTCTGTCTCTCTCTCTCTCTCTTTCTCTCTCTCTCTCTCATCAGACTCACACGATTTTTCCGTTTCTCATTTTGGTTTTCCATCATTTTACGCGTTGTCAGCAGGTTTTTATCCGCAACATCCCAATCTTCTCCTGTTGGAAAAACAATTCCAGCTCAGCGAGACCTGGCCAGCAACCACAACGCGGGCGGGCAGCTAATACCTCGCAGACTATTTGCGTGTGTGTGTATGTGTGTGTGTGTGTTTGTGTGTTGAGGAAAGGATGATGGCGGTGGCCTATCGCATCGGGTTTTGATCAGTTCGGTTGTTCAATTGTTGTTTTGTTTGGTGATGAAAGCAAACGTTGACAGCAGTTGGCCCGGCTGGTGGCGGTTCTGGCTCGCGGTTATGATTTGCAAATTAGCCATGCCATCCGTGTGATGGTGATGATGATGATGATGATGATGATGATGTCGTTGAAGTGACCCTAGATTAGGTGACCAACAGGGTGGTTAAACAGTGCAGCCAGACTTGCAGTGCGGTTAGCAGGCATTCAGAAAGAGTTTTTTTCATCTAGAATGGGAATTAAAGTTTGGAACAGTTAATATTTGGCCGCTTTTGTTTAATCATTGCAGCGCGCCTAGTGGTCACTTTGCCATTCCATTGACAGCGTTTTAATCATTGTAGTCTGTTTATTTAGTGGTAAATTTTTTGTCAAAATTGATCTATGCCTTTAAAAGTTATCGCCGATGGAACGCAAAAGGAGAAAAAAAATCTGCACACTCACTGTAAAAATTGGATTTGGCTGGAGAAAAAACCTCGAAAGTCTTGAAATTTTCAAATTCAACTCAAAATACCGTATGTAAACTTTAGGAGGGGACTTTTACCTTGATTCTAGGAAAATAAGACAGCCGAAAAGTGTAACGAATGCCCGATTCTGCAAACAAAATTGAATCAACACTCCTGGGATCTCTCAGCGCGATTCCACCAAGCAAAAACTCACGACAGTCGACATAACAGTTCGGGATATATTTTTAAAAGAAATTTTAAAGTCATAAAAGCTAGAAAATAGCCAAATAGGACCCTAGAGCGCAGCTTGATTGGCCAAATCCGTGCTAGGAAGCTGTATGAACAAGAGTTGACCGAATTCAAACCATGCATTTCGATGGACGATGCAACAAACGTAAAAATGCATTTCGAAAAATAACGGGCAAAAAAATTACTTTACCAATCATAGAGGGAATGGTTTACGAAGCGTTTGGTTTATTTACGGAGGTAAATTTGCCCTTAAGATGATGATTTGGCGAGGGATTTGACATTGTGGCGACAAATCAAATGTTTTCACCATTAGGGCTACTTTCATTCGAAATTTGTTCGAGAAAAGATTATCTACAGAAAAGAATTTTGTTCTTCATTCGTCCACCAACAATGCTGTGTAAGTTTGGCATGATTTAGATAGCTGTTCTTGCCGAAGGTATGGCGTTAATGTTTTGTATTCAAATAGATCGATTTCACAGGGCAAACTATCAATCCACAAAAATGTCTGGATTTTCGTTCCATCGATTTCTATTTGACAATTATCATAAGTAAACTTAAAAAGTTTATCAGAAATGTATAAAAACCAAATGAAATGAGGGTGATGTGCAACAAGAGGGCAAATGATGTGACCTACAGTACTGTGCAAACATTTTTGGGTGATGTCAAAGTAAAAGTTGAAAAAGTCATATAAAAAATAAATGAATAATTTGCAGCAATATTTCTTATTAAAGGCAATAAGAAAACCTACAAAATGACACCTTTCTTTTCTTTATACGTCATTTTTTGGCTGAGATATGACCTATTTTGTGCGGCCTTAATTAAACCTATTTTGTGCGGCCGTATTAACTGTTCCAAGCTTACTGGAAGTAACTGGAAGAATTATTTGAAAATTGTTTAATATAAAACTTTGAATAATTAATGGACAAATATTTTATTTTTATTAGGTCAGTGTAAAGGCAATAGACCTGTTTTTAATTTAGTATTGTTCTTCGGAGCCATTCGGAGTGAAAATCCTTGAGGATTTTCCTACTTTCGTCATATAGGACAATAGGTCGTATAGGACAATTATACTTTGTTGGTGTTCCCTTCAAAATTATTACAAACAATTATTAGTAAGATATGGAATATTAATTTGCAAATTGGAATATTGATTTGCAAGATATGGAAGCCATGCCATCCGTGTGATGATGATGATGATGATGATGATGATGATGATGATGATGATGATGATGATGATGATGATGATGATGATGATGATGATGATGATGATGATGATGATGATGATGATGATGATGATGATGATGATGATGATGATGATGATGATGATGATGATGATGATGATGATGATGATGATGATGATGATGATGATGATGATGATGATGATGATGATGATGATGATGATGATGATGATGATGATGATGATGATGATGATGATGATGATGATGATGATGATGATGATGATGATGATGATGATGATGATGATGATGATGATGATGATGATGATGATGATGATGATGATGATGATGATGATGATGATGATGATGATGATGATGATGATGATGATGATGATGATGATGATGATGATGATGATGATGATGATGATGATGATGATGATGATGATGATGATGATGATGATGATGATGATGATGATGATGATGATGATGATGATGATGATGATGATGATGATGATGATGATGATGATGATGATGATGATGATGATGATGATGATGATGATGATGATGATGATGATGATGATGATGATGATGATGATGATGATGATGATGATGATGATGATGATGATGATGATGATGATGATGATGATGATGATGATGATGATGATGATGATGATGATGATGATGATGATGATGATGATGATGATGATGATGATGATGATGATGATGATGATGATGATGATGATGATGATGATGATGATGATGATGATGATGATGATGATGATGATGATGATGATGATGATGATGATGATGATGATGATGATGATGATGATGATGATGATGATGATGATGATGATGATGATGATGATGATGATGATGATGATGATGATGATGATGATGATGATGATGATGATGATGATGATGATGATGATGATGATGATGATGATGATGATGATGATGATGATGATGATGATGATGATGATGATTTAATATAAGACTTTGAATAATTAATGGACAACTATTCTTTTTTTATTAGGTCAGTGTAAAGGCAATATACCTTTTTTTAATTCTGTATTGTTCTTCGGAGCTATCCGTTTAACAATTAAATAGTGAAAATCCTTTAGAAATTTTGCTACTTTCATTACTAATACCGTTTCATTGGTCATATAGGACAATTATAACTATAATGGTTTTCCCTTCAAAATTATTGCAAACAATTATTAGTAAGATGTGAAACACTGAAAAACAAGGATTCCAAACATAGCTCAAACGTGTTGAAATTGTACATAATGCAGCTATGGTTTTATGGAAAATAAACTTTTATATAGTTATTTGATCTTCCAGTTATGCTACATCAAATTAAAAAGAGTTCGAAATTTTCAGTGAATACTGTTATTGCAGAATCAATCAATTTAACAATATTCCTTGCAGCTGAACACGAAACTCGACCGAATTCAATTGTTATATATTCCTCACCAATTCATTTCAGAATAGTATAGTATAGAAAATTCATTTTGTTTAGTTGGATGATAATCCTTATCTACGTCCGATTCGATTGTGATGAACATCGTCACAAAGGAAATGAAATGGAATAAATAAAACTCTCGATTATAAAAAAAACTGTTTCAGAACCAAGCGATTTTACGGATGAATAAACGATCAACCTTATCACCAAACGGCGTGTCAATGTTTATCATGCAACCGAAACGGCACGCTCGAGTCAAACCTTTAAACTAGTTTTCCCCACGCTTTTCCAAAGAAACTGGAGAAGCAAAAAACAACTGGAAATCGTCCGCCAGTTCGCTTCCGCAACTCGCGCAACCCAAAATCACGCAATGCCAATAAACCGGATCAATTGACCGTTACGGTGGGGATCCGGTTTCCGGCCACTAGCCAGCCAGTCATCCCACCAACCAGCCTCGGGATCAAGCACTTTGACATCCGAAAGCCACCCCGGGATTAAAGTTTTGTCCTCCGGTCCTCCCGGATTCGAGTGGCTAACCCCGAGTGGGCGCCGAAGAGCGGGGTCAAACCAATCCGCAAAAGGAAACACTTTCGCTGTCCAGCTGTCCGGGTTGGGGATTTCCCGATTTAATGGGCCACCCACCGATCACCTCTTCCGTCCTTTCGAACCATTTCGATTGGTTTCTTATTTGATTCCTGTCGCTTGATAATCGGACCGACAGCCGACAGCAACTCCTGTTGCAACAACAATATCAACAACAACAGCAACAAATCGACGCAGCGTCTTGAGCCGGGCTTGAGACTGACCAGCGTAAATCCGCATCAATAAATCGCACGCAAAGCCACTCCCTGGGACCAGAACTCCCGCAGTCCCGTGTCTCGTACTGTGTTGCGTTTTGCAAGTGGTCGTTGAACCGAAAGGTGACCGGCGATAAATAATCATTCGATCGGAAGCGCCCAGATTACCGGAAGCGCACGGGCGTAAGCAATGGCCAATTTATGTTTTGCCTCCGTTTGCCTTCCTCTTTCTCCTCCTGGTTGGCTTTTTCCTTTGACCGGGCGCACCGGACGCACCGGAACTGTCACTCTCTCTCTTCGCCGATTCGAAATGGACTTTAAGAAGTAGTTTGTCGTGAATCTCTTGTTTATTGCAATCCGTGGCAAGGATAGCTTGCTGTTGCTGCTGCTACTGCTTCTAGAACCAGGGATTATTGTAATGTCCTTATGTGTTTCTCGCAAGATTGCCTGCGAGCGGTTCCGGGACCAATAAAATGCATTAAATTCGTTTCTTTTCTCTCTCTTTCTCTCTCTATCTGGGAAAAGTATGATTATTCGGCTCGCTGAGCACCCCCGGAGGGGGGTCCTGGCAAATCCCTCGCTACCATTTATCGGATCGAAACGGGGTTTTATTGTTTCACTCACGGTATTCAGGAGGCGGCTTCTTGCGCACAGAAAGTTGCTCCCCCCGCGGCCACACCAAGCCATTGCAACGACAAGACAAGCGTGCTGCACGGAGCGGGATGCAATTCCCTTCCGGCAAGTTTCGAGCTTCGTGCTCGATATCCGCGCTCGGAAGCCAAGTGCATCCAAGCAACCATCCGGCATGCACGCTGGAAACGGTTCCTTACGAAACAAAACCCGGTTGGACGGAATGTGTGTATCCTATCAGAAGATTTAAAAATCTCTCTACCGGAAGAAGGTAGAGGGAAACTTTTGCTACTGCCTTTTATCTGTCGCCGTTGGTGCCGTATGTGCAGGTTGCCGTGGGAAATGGGAGAAGAGAGGACACCGAAGAGATAAGAAACGAATCTTGCGGTAGCTTTCCGTGGGTGTATGTGTGTGTGATGCTCAACGGTCGGTGTAAAGAACACTCACTTGAAGCGCGTACTCCTGGGCGAGGAATCATTTTCTTTGAAAATTGTTTCCATCCCCCTCTCGGTGGCTTCGTTCTTTTTTCCACTCTGTTTGATATCTCCTTCCAGTCCCAATGGCTCTCGTCATGAGCCTTCTCCTCCATCTCCTCCTTCATGGCACCTTATCCTCGGCAGGTGGTTATGGCATTTTTAAACTACCACAAATTGCGAACGAACGAATGACGAACACTGAGAGAGTGAGAACGAAGAGCAAGGGATAAGCATTTACTTACAGTGAGTTTCCATTTTCCCGCTAAGTCCTTGAGAGCTGTTGCAGCTCCCGGTTTTCCAGGCGGAGACTTGGCGCAGGCTTAAGGAAATGCTTTATCGGTATCGAGGTTTGCGAAGTTGCTGTTTAGTTTTATCCGTCCTTCGCTATTCCGGTTCGGAATATTTAGTGGAACTGCTCGCGGTCTTAGTCTTGAGTGCATGGAGGCAATAGAATATGAAGAGATTTGTGAAATACATTCCACAACTCACTTTGCACTTTGGAATGCTTATCAGTTGAGAGGACTTTAGGCGTCTTGCCATGGGGAACTGTTTGTAGAAAGTGATCATTCTCTAACGTCGCATTTACTACCTTCTGCATTAAAGGATATCGTCACAGCCGAGGTGTTTGAAGGTAATACCCATTGACACGTCCACAAGAGGAAGAGAGGATTGAATGCAGGTAATGGTCGCCTGATTGAAATAGCTTTCTTCTGCATTGTTCTCTGGGCTGGAATTAAATTAGAACTTTACACAGATCCCTTACACAGAGAACCTTTCGGCTTGGGTCATGTTTAGAATGTCTCAGTTCAATCCTTCCCCCCCCCCCTCTAACTCCTACTTTCGACATCGTTCCTCGGTGTCTAAATCCTCATTTAAATCCTTCCCCATACTCCCATCGGCTGCTACGTCTCCAACGAGTCTTATCCCCAACCACTTATCGAAAGCTTCTGTGAAGGACTCCATGCTGCATCGCTCGAACTTTGTCCTTTACCGGACGTCGGAACCATAAAAGCACAAGCCGGTCGGACCAAACAAACCGATTAGCATCGACATCGATGAGGAGGTAAATTTGGTTAATTTCTACCTTCACTACCAGGGCCACTTCAGGGCCGAAGGGGTCCGGATGGTCAACAGGACATTGAACATTGATTGTGTTACGATTTTGTTCTTCCGTTTACTCCGGAAGGCCACACAACTGGCAGCTGTTGTATGCTGTTGTAGAACTCCGGGACGCCTGGAAGATCACAATCGACGGATTTTCCACATCGACCACCCATAAGCCCTGGTGCCTTGGTGTTTGCGTTTGCACAGGAAGCAGAACAGGACGACATTCTCAGGACGATGGAGCCAACATCAGATTGGAGTGGAGTGCGACTGGACTAAATGCGTCTAAAACCACCTTTAACGATATCATCTCGACGCCGGGTCGTCTCGTCGATAGGAATCCAGGGCACACCAAAGGACCAAAGCGTAGACCCAGCAGACCTGTCTCTAGCCTGTCGCTGACCACAATATCTATAAACATTTCCTCTCCACCAAAATCAGATCACAGTAGCCGGAGCACATCGGTGAGCTTTGTCCATTTTAATCCCTTCGACCGTTCGGTCTTTGGGGCTCCAGGAGTGGGCTGGTCTGCTTGCCAGCCAGGTGGTGACCGATAGCATCGGTACGGGGACAAACGGGAACCCCGAAAAATCCGGATCCAATCCAATGGCCCGGTGGTCAGCATAGATGCGTATGTAATGATGTGGTTAAGTTGAAATATTCGCACGAAAAGCTTCCGAGATTCCCGAGCGAACGTCGTTGCAGGGCCAACAGAAAAAATCGAAAATCCAAATCGTCTACTCCTTGCCCAGGACAATGGAGGCTCATTGTGCCAGAGATGCTCGCCTCGAGAACCGGAAAACCACAAACGGCTAACGGTGATGGCTGTCGATGTCGGTGGTGGTGGTGGTGGTGGTGGTAGAAGATTAAGGCTTCCCGAGGCTTCGGCCCAAAGGATGCTGATGTTACAGTTCTTTCTGTGGTCATTGCGGACCAGGGTTTGGTTTCCTTGATTCCTTGGTGGTGGCCATCGGTTTCGGTGTCTGAACTTGAATGCCACCGAATAATTGTCACTAATTTTGATTCGTCCATGTCTTTTGACGCCACCTCTGCAGACGATTACGAAGAAGGGTGACGTTCATTCGCCTAAACATGTCTCCATTAGAAGCGTTTATCCTGTTCACCTCTCTCATTTATGCAATGCATTCGTTTAGCTCGATTGTTTGATAGTGATCACTCTCTCTCTGTCTCCTTCTCTTTTACGACTCTTTAATCGTCGAAAACGTTTTTTGAATTGTTATTTATGCGACATAAAACCATCAGATCGGAGAAGCGCCTGGGAGGATGAGCAGGAAACGTTTTGCTAACCGCAGCACACACACAGTAACGCATTACTTGACGCGCCCTGGCGGCCCTGAAAGGTACAAATTATGGTTTCATCGAGCGAAGCGACGCACAACATCGAACGTCCCATCGAACGACCATCGGAGCTCGGTGTGGCCGGGCACCAGGACACGGCATCACCATCAGCATCATCATCATCGTTCAATCTATGACAGGACGTTCATCCATTTGGTCACACGCTTGGGCGCAGCAGCAGAAAACCGCACAGACCATGGTTCCCGGGCCGGGATCGCCGGGACCACTAACAAGCGCCATTCATCACTCGAGTCTCGATCTGGTTGAGGCCTATCGTAGTATGCTATGGGTGAGTATTGGTCGGTCGGTGGCTCACCAGCGCGCCGAGAAAATGATGGGATTTATTCGGGAAATTTAGCAGCAGCAGCAGCCGGTCTGGAATGGTTCTCTCGCTCTCTTTCCTTCTCGTACATTTTCTGTTGTTGCGGTTCTCTCGTTCACTCTCTGCCATTTGCCTTTCTGTCGCATTTTCCACTTAATTTTCCCTTCAATCGATGATCCTCGAGCCCTCGAGCGATGCAGCGAGCGATAGTGAAACGAGTAGCGATGGTTTTTCCTTCTTTTTCTTCGATTTCCTTCCCTGTTTTTCCAATCGAAACCACTATCCAACTGCTGCTGCTGCTGCTGGTGGTGCTACTGGTGGTGGTGCTGCTGCAGTTGTTTTCACCAGCGATTTGCAAAGATTAATTTGTTCCGAATTGAGCTCCCGGAGCCCGAAAAAGCCCGGAAAAGTGTTCTGCTGCATTCGCACAAAAGCGCCCGTTTTTCCCCCACCCTCCTTTGCAATCCACCCCATAATAAAGCCCAGAAATCGATGGCTCAATTGAGTGACCAATAGGAGGGTAGAGGGTGGCTTACGCGAAAATTGACCAACGCACTCCAGCTTCGCTTCGGTCGTATATTATCGTAGCGCGACTAATGCAAAAAGGCTTTAGCACCCCATCCGCCCAGGGGTTGCATTTAAACCCCCTCGTGAAAAAAAACTCCAAAGTGCTAGTAGTAGTACTAGCTGGACCATAGATATGTTCTCGAAATCGGCAACAAAATTCAAAAGGCCCACCACCACCACCACCACCACCGCCTCCCCCGTTCGTACATTTTATTGGACAGATTTTCCAATTTTACGGATCAACGGCTTTTTTACGCTTCCGCGCGCGCTCCCACTCCGAGATCCAATCCCCACCGAGCTCCGGGGCCTCTCTCGTTTCCTTCCCGTTTCGTTCCGTTGCCCTGTTTTTTCCTTTCCTTTCTGTTGTTTTGTCCTCGGCATCCACGCGATGGTCAAACAACCGCCTCCAGTGTGTGCATTATCCGTCCGGGGTGCAGTCGTTTCGCGCGTCGCTTGTGGATCGATATGCGAGATCCTTTTAATGCAGTCCCGGGGGCAGTTACACGGGCCAGTGGCCACGCCGTGGACTACCGGGAGGGAGGGTCAACACCAGCAGCCGACCAGAGCAATCAATCCCACGAATAATCGATTTCAAATGGAAGGGATAATCAGGTAAAAAAAAAAAAGAGGGGGTGCACCAAGACGATGATGCATCAGTAGACGATCCGATGCGTCGAAAGGATGCTGCTTAAAGTGTTGTGCTTTAAGAGAACCTTCCTCTAGGAGGATCTTTACCTTTTTTAACATTCCACATACCCCGGAGGGCTCCTCTTGGTACACCTTTTTGAACGCGCACCCCCTGTGTGGCAAGATTGAATTATTGGTTGACCTTTCCTGGGGTAGGTGGTTAGCATTCCAGCCCACAATTTGTACAACACAAACACACACACACACACGCGCTCATCGTCAGTCGAAGGAGGATGGAGGAGTGATTTCCATGTTCCATTTGCATGCCGCTTCTCCTCTACTCCAGTTCAAGTTTTCCGTTTGTTTTCGGTTTCCCGGAACATCATTCTCATGGGAGCGGTGGCCAGGACAGGACAGGACAGGACAGGCCCGGTGGAGGGGTGGTTGTAAATTTTATGACACCTCACAGTAGGGGGTGCAGAGGGTGCGGGTGGTTTGTAAAACTTCATGTAAAACACCTCCCCAGTGGCCGGAGGCGCAATAGAAACGAACGAACGACCGAACGACCGACATCCGACATGTCTGCAGTCAATCGGAGCAGCAGTCCCGAGTCCCGTGGTGCTCTGACCGACGCTCTGACCTTAATACACTCCACCGGTGGCCTTACACAATCAACGAAACGAAACGAAACGGTAGAGGAAGGAAGGAGCGGGATCCTTAAATGAAGCATTTGTTTTTCGGGAAACGATTTTTTACCGCCCGCAGCGACCAGAAAGAAGGACCAGCATTGACCGCTTTCCGAGCCGGGGAAGACGAAGGCACCGCAGTGTACCGGGCGGAAAATGGAAAATTTTCGGTGGAAATTATTCAAATAATGCTTCGGTTTTTTTCTGCGTTGTTTATTGAAGCCCTATTTTATTGCTCAACTCAATACCACACCCGGTCCCCCCCCCCAGGTTTGGACCACGCAGGACCTCTTGTCGAAAACCTGAATGCCGGAAGCTTGCTCGACTAGTGCCGTCGACTGCGTGCTGACAGGCGGCAGCCGGGAAAGTTAAACATGAAAATGTGGCTTGTACCAAGAGGGGATGGGAGTGGGATGTGGTCAACCGGCCAACGCAAAGTTGGCCTTCGAAGGGCTGCAACGGAACACGGAACCCACGGAACCCGTCGTCTATCATCGGTAGTCATCCAGCGGGCCAGCAACGAGTTTCCAATTTGGAACATTTTAATTTCGGATTCATATGCGGTCCCCGGGGTGCAAATTGTGCAAATTTCCCGTCACAATCCCCTCGTTCGTGTTCGTGTGTTCGTGGGCTTAGAATTGGATGGAAACTATTCGCGTTTACTTCACAGAAGTAGAGAAGCATTAGGAAAGCAATAGTTTCATACGATTTTTGATATGTTGTGCGCACATGTTGGATTGTGATGCATGTTTGTGGCCGTTCAGTGATGAGCTTTTGAGTGATTAGCTTTCTACCGGGAGTTCCATCGATTGAAGTTGCACACTCGAAAAGCGCAACCCTCGTAATGCATTCTGCGAATTATGCGAGTACGATCGTTGGAGCAACTTTGTTGCAGCTCGTTCAAAAGTATGCAGCGGCTTGATCCTTCTTCATCCGCATCATCATCAGGATGCTCATCTCGCGAAAGCCCTTCCCTTTAAGTGGCTCATCGTGTGTGTGTGTGTGTGTGTGTGTGTGTTAATGCACGTCTTGTTTACATTGCTCCTATTCAAGATGCTCCTAAAGACGTTCTCATACCTTAATGGCTAATGCTTTGCAAGCCACTTACCCCCTTAAGCACTTACTCCTGGGCCTGGGCGAAGTGGATGCGATTCTGTTGACCTAACAGTGTGGCAGCAACGAGCATAAAGGCGACAGCGGCCACATCTTCAGCACCAGAAAGTGCCGGCGCTCCGGTGTGGTATGAACGGTGGAAGAATTATGCGCAAAGTCTTTAAAATGGAGGGGACTGTTTTTATTATTTTTAAATTTCTTTAGTTTTTCACCGCCCCCCGCTCATCAGCCCCTTCGCTCTAGTTGCGAGGCTCGAGGGCTTTTGCTCGCGATGCAAATGGCGTGAGGCGTTGGATAAAAGTTTTTCTTTGCGAAACACGCACACAGTAGCAACAGCAGCAGCATCAGAAGGAGCAGCAAGAGACACACTAGAAAGCGTATTCGTCAAAACGGTTGCTCGTGGGGTGTTGTTTTGTGGTGAAGGAAAAGTTTTCCACCACGCGACACCGCACCCCAGCAACAGCCTGCTACGGTGCTTCTTGCCGTGCCAGCACTGTCACCTTTTTGCGTTGATCCGTACCCGGATCGTCCGGGATGGGGTCGTGTAAGGTGGCATGCTAATGTGTTCCTCATGGATTTGGAGCCACCATTTGGAGCGTTGGGTGGCGTCTGGGTGGGAAATTATTCAACAAAAATACTCTTTCACAGGCTCCTCTCCTTCTCGGACGATGTCACGCCCAGAGGTACAGATTATGGAAGGTACACGGAGTAGAGCACAACCTCAATGGCTGCTCGTCTCCAGGATGCTGCTGCTACCACTGAGACGCTTGATATCCTAATGATGTCCGAAGCTGTGCGGGGAAAAGGTTTCTGTTCAACTTTTGGCCACCGCGCGCCAAATGTGACAACATCAACGTCATCCCCGTCCCCATCCCCATCGTCAGTGGTGAATGATCAAAAAGCCGTACAATTACGAGTTCGTTACGCAGAACCGGGCACCGGAGGAGAAGGTAGAACTTTCCCTTCCGTATCATTTCGTGTCATTTTTGTGTGAGGATGCAGGACGTAGGGAAGGAAGGCGTGTGATGAGTTTTCTTGGATTACATGCTGCACGTGGCTTCTCGTGGCTTTTGGGGATGATGCTGAGCCAGCACAGAATCCGTACACATTCTTTTCCGGAGGAAGTTTTGGAACATTTTCATTTTCAGTTTGTTTGATGCTGATTTGAATCGCTGAAGCAGCATTCCACAGCGCATGGTTTATGAGCGTCAAATCACACGCAGTATCTGACGGAAAAAATGATAATTTTTTATCGGCTTCCCTTAGCTTTGGAACGATTTAACAATAAAATTTCCTTAAAATTCTAACCAAAACTGTCGCTGAATTGATGATAGTAGAATCGCGTGTTGGTACAAAAGAAAGGCTTGAAATTCATCATCACATCATCGATTGCATTGAAATGCATTGTCATTAGCTATTAGCTAAGAGAAGTGTTCAATCATTTTCAATTTCCAGCTGAAATCCCTTCAGAGGTAACTTTGATCGGCATTTTGTAAAATCCTTTTATGCGCCTTGATGGATGCAATCGCTTGAAGTACTTTTTCTGCGAATTAGACAGAGGGAAGCATCCCCTGATTGGTCTCATAGTCTTGATTAAGTCCGAAATAATAAACTTCTGCAACCATTTTCCGAATCTTTCCAATTCCTAAAGGGAATTCCTTTTGAGATTCAATTGCCGTCCCCATTCCCTGAAATCTCTCGCAAGCATCAGAGAGGGGGTCTGATTATTGCAAAATATTCTGCCTGTTTTAGCGGAAAAGTTTTCAATTTATCCGCCGATTTCCACCGGACTTCCACCATCCACCGGACCGGGATGCGATGCCATCTGTCACGGATCGGAGTGTCAGTTCTGGTCCCCCTTGCCCTTGCCTTCCTTGCCCTGAATCTGATGCTTGGAACGAAGTTAGCGCGAAAACCTTCGAGCGGAACCACGATGCGAACGGTGGGGGGTGCGAGAGCTGGCAGCTCGATGTCCGGATTTCCCTTTGACTTTTGATGGCAACCCTCGTGTGTTCGCCTAGAACCAAAGAAAGTGCCGCGTAGAGCAGTTTTTGTGGCGAGGGATGAAAGTTTTTAATAATATTTGTTAAAGTTTCACGTTACACCGCGAGCCAAAACAGTTGAGTGCTGGTGTTGTTGAGGGTGTCCGAGGGCGCGTTCGAGAGCAAAAAGAACTACGAAAAAGCGAGGATTAGAGGTCTGGCAGGTAAGTTATTGTGGGGGGAGTAGTAGAACCCCGCGAAATAAAAATCTTTCACGGGGAAAAAGTTTCCCCAGAAAAGCGCCGCACTTGTTGAAAAAAGATCTGTTTTAACGCGACGGAAAAGTGAAAAGATTTCCAGGAAAGGATTTAGTCAGAGAATCCCCTGCCGGGGCCGTCATGGCATTTTAACGAGGCACCACGGCATCACGCTCAACTTGCCCGTTATCCGTGAGCCAAAACTACGGCCCACCGTGGCACGTTTTCTACGCAGAAAAAGCAGCTTTTCCACCGATCTTTCGGCCTTACGCCCCACGTCCGGTTCAAAGTTCGCGGAACGATCGCGTGTACGATTGAGCCGGAATCAAATCAAACATCACCGCTGTAATAACAATAATTTGCCCTTTAACTTCTGCCTCCCAACTTACCTCGGGGTGGGGTGGAAGCTGCGATTGAAATGGAGTCGCCTGGTGGTGGATGCCGCAAAAGCAAATCCGAGGCCCCTTCGAACAAGCCGCTCACGGAGCGCAAAAAGGAAATCGAAAGCCGCGGGCGAATAAATTGCGCCAATTGGTAAAAGTAATTTTGAGTTCCGCTCTTCATTCTCTTTCTCTCTTTCTCTTCTCTTCCTGTTCAACGAAAAAGGTCCTTTTGAGCCTCCATTTCGTTCGGCCTTAAGCTTGCGTTCGAATAAGGCTGCTCGAGACTTTATCTCCGAATTTAAGGCCGTGGTTCGAGTTAGTGAGATGACGAAGGAATCGATTCCACAATTTTCTTACATTTGAAACGACTCCTGTAAAAGGCCGGAATGTTGCCTACCTTCGGGGCACCGACAGTCGAACATTCTTTCCATAAATTGCTCGCTTCCAATTATCCATCGAGCCAAACCCAAATACCTCAGATACAATTGAATTGAGCGGAAATGTGAACCGGAAACCGGGAATCGATAAAGCGTGCCGCTAGTCGCCATGATGGTAGTGGTGGTGGTGGTAATTAGCGGGGTGGGTAATTTAATTAACTTCGTCTGCGCGTACCTCGTCGCTCGTCGTTCGTGCAAATTTGCCATGCAGAGAATTATCACGCCCGGCCATTGTTGCGCTTGCCAGGCCAGATGCCAGGTGGTGGTCGGAAAATCGGGAAAAATTGACCACCGGCACCGGAAATGAGCGATGAACCCGAACCGAACCGAATGTCCGGTCTCGCACATGTGTGTGTGTGTGTGTGTGCGTGAAGTGGAGAAAGGAAGTGTCCGTGTTTATCGTGCAGCGAAGGATAAAAGGGAGGCAAAAACTCCCACCACTCCAGACCATGAGAACGTGTTGCCCAGGCCAGAAGGTGGTGTGCTGTATTATGGCCTTGGCCGCAAAGTGACCACCATGCCTTCAATCCTGGGTGGGACGAAGGGCCGAAGGGAAGGGAAAGCAATTCATCATCATTTAATATTCATTCGAGCGGCCCCGAATCGATGAGCAGATGATGATGCTACTGTTGATGGGCGAGCGCACGCCGAGAGTGTCACGCTCGCAAGGATCTGAATGCATGGACACGTCGGAAGCGCGATGGCCATGAGGCCTGTCAATTGGAAGGTGGGGTGAAACGGGGAGTTTGGGTGTCATTAAATTTATATTAAATAATTGAATCACTGCCATTACGCTACGTGACCCAATTTGCAATCGATTTGGGTTCAATTGGGCATCGGCCAAAAAGTGGAAAATGGGGTGTTTGCGGTCCGTTAATTTGACATTTCCTTCCGTCAGAGCCAGCAAACCGACAACAGCTGTCACTGTGACTGTGATGAAGGGTAGGAATTTTCGCTTGATGCAGTGAGGTCATAGTAACCGGTGCAAAGAGCGATAAATTAAAGAATTTGCAAACGGTTTAAGATGTTCACTGCTTAGCTGAGAGCTCGTTTTGATAATCTTTATAGCGCCATTTGTCGAACAATTGTCAAAAATAAAAACACCTTTCTATCGACCAATAAAATCATTAAACCAATAAATAACTTTGCAAACAGTCGCATCCCGTAACTCGCTTACAAATGATGTAAGCGAGAATGCAAAACGAAACCATGAAACATAAGCGAAGTCAAACGGTAAATCAAACGCAAAAGCCCCGGAAAATCCTGGCAAACCACCTTTTTCATGTCTGGTCCGCGATTGCACCTTATCGTAAGCCCCGAAGCAGACCGAGCTAGCCGGAACCGCTGGAATGGACGCCTCTCAGAGTCTCCAAAAGAGCAAAAGCAACCCTTTAAAATGTGTCATCTCGAGGACACTCGGCCGACCGACGGTCGTGGCGAATTGGTGGCCTAAAGATGAAGTAGATACGAAAAAGCGACAGAAATGAAATATATGAATATGAATAGGTGCCTTGACTGCCACGACTCTCGTGTATGTGTGTCTGCGGTATGTGCATGTTATAAATACATTTCTAGCCTCGTGATGCCAAATGAAACAGGACACTCTTCGTTGCCGTTTATGGGCAACGAAGGCGCAACAAGCTGCTGTTGCAGCAACAAAACGGGGCCGCGACACGCATGCGAGTGACATCACATCGCGTCCGGGCGTGACGCGTTGCAGGACGAGATTGCAATCGGGATCCGACCTGAAACCGACGCTCGGTTCTGTTCGGTGGCTTCAGCAACTAGAAACAACAACAAACAAACCGTTGTAGGGAGTTAACCGTGTGGAAGGAAGGGAGTCAGGGTAGCGGGAAGGGAACGATTGGAGCCATCGCCAAATGGTCCGAGATAGCGAACGTCAAGCGAACGAACATTGCGCAGGTCCTGGCCTCGCCAGGTTACATACACCGTTGGCCAGGCATCGATGGGATGCAGGATTAAGGAAGTGGATTGGGCGGACGAATGGGGTTGCCGGATGCTAGCGCCTCATCAAACACCAGAGCCACCAGCACTGACAGGAGGAGCCAGGAGGAGCCAGGGGAAATGCTGCATGCGCCTTGTGCTGGGCGAATGTGCGCCTCCTTTGTGCCAAGGAAAGGGACACTGAAGCACTTTAATTGCTCGTTTCGTACTACTTGGGTTCGTGATTAAGTTGGTACAAAGTTATCGCAGAAAAGAACTGGTCATTACGATGGGGGAGAGATGAGGGAAGACTGAAGAGAACAGGTCCGGTAAACGGTGTGAAACGATGGTGTAATGTTTAAACAACCGAGCCGCGCCTTGGCGATGCTGACGAGACTCGGTAAGGGCGTGCGCGGACAGGTGGGACATCCATGCACGGTGCCCTAATCGGTTTCGTTACTCGATGGAGCGTTTGAGTTACTAAATGTTTGAGAAAAATTGTTGTTACAGTTCCGCCTTCATGCGCGTAGGTATTTTCTTGATACAATTTCTTTGTCTAAGCATATGCTATTTCAACGGTAGCTATCCTCGAAGTTATCTATTTGTTAACCTTTTTATGTTAACCTTCTTTGAAGAAATTCATTAAGCTGTCCTTGGCAGTCATTATTTTATAATATTGGTTACATTTCAGTTTTCATTTTCATCTTGATATAAATCCTATTGAAAGATCTTTTTAACGTTTTTTGTTTCTTTTTCTTCATTTAACAAATCCAAATAAAATGTGTTCATTTTTTTCAATTTTACTTAAATTTTTCATTACTTTATGTTCCGTTTCCTGTTGACTGTTTCCTCGTTTTCTGCCTTGTTGCATTTTCTGCTATATGATTTCTGTATTCAAAAAGCAAATTATAATTTTTATGCTAAAACACTGACTTGATCGAAGAAAACTTGATTTTTTCTACGTGATTAACTTTATTACCAAAAACTAACTTCTGTTTATGATTTCAACTTTCGTTAGTGAGCACGTTCGTTAGTTCGTTGATTCCGATCATTTCTATTTAAAACCAAATTATAAAAAAAGATCTCTAGTTAGTCTTAAAAAAATAAGAAAGGCTTAATTCATCTGATTACAATTTAAAGTAGCCCTTTTCCTGCTGGAACAAGCATCGTAAGGACCTGCTTAGCTCCGGTTCGCTGCTTGCATCTGTGTCGATTGCATTTCGCAAGAAAGAAACGCCTTTCTTTGTCCCTTGCACCAACAGGAGAAGCCCGTCCAGCGCGTCGTGGCTCGTAAAAAAACACCAAGAGAACTACTACGGGAAACGCGAAAGCATCGCACGCGAATGCGTCTTGCACATCGGTGCATCGGTGGGCTGCGCTCGCTAGGAAATAGGAAAATCCCATTTCGGGACAGTCGGGATGCAATAATTACACGGCTCTGCTATACACTTCGCTCCGAAGACATCCTTATCCCGACCGTAGAAACCGAAACCGGAAACCGAACGAACGAAGCTTTCGTCCTCGAGCGCGAGGTTTTTGGGGATTCGGCTCCACGAGCTCCAAACCATCCTTCGGCTGTTACTGGAGCGAGTGGTCAACGGTACAGCATCTGAGTTCGTGAGTGATGTTTAAACCCATTTTACAGTAATCCTGCTTAAAAACCGATGAGATTTTAATAACTTGCGATAATTTATTGGAATTTGTTTTCATTGTTCTGAATGCTAAAAAGACTTCAATTTCAATCGATTTTATATTTCTCCTTTCGTCATTTTTAAAATGCTCCACCAGTTCAAGCGAGCTCCCCACCGAACGCTTGGTCACTCAGCGACGATTCCACAAACCACGAGCTGGCCACGAGCCGCCCAGGACTAACGAACGAAGTGTAGCGTTAGGTCGAATCCAGCAATTGGGGAGCACGTTTTTGAAGGTCGAAGGTCGGATGTCGGCGGTGGAGACGAATGAGGACACCGGCGAGTGCAATCGACACAGTACGACGACGACTACGACGACGACGATGACGATGACGACGAGGATGAGCTGGCCGACGTCTACTGTGCAGTGGTTAGGGAAGCTGACACAGGAGCAGCAGCGGCAATAGCGTCGGAAGTGGTGACGGTAGACACCGAGACCGACACCGGAGGGACCGTTTACCGTTCGAGCGCAGTGAGGCCAGTTTATCGCGGTGTACCAACGTGTCAAGACCTACCTTTAGCAGAGTCCCGACAGACTGCATACTGCTGTTCGCGCCACCTCGAGTAGTAGCGCGACTCCCTAGAGACCTGGGATCGAAGCGAACCAGACAGAACAGAAGGTCAGCGTCAGCAGCTCAGCAGCTTCAGAGCTTACAGTACATCCAGATCTCGATCCTTAAATTCAAGAGAAAGTGTGTGTGTCCGTGTGTACGTGCGAGTGAATGATCGAGAGATCGAAACGGGGAAGTTAGTGCTACGAATACGCGTCGTATCCTTACCCACCTAAACTAGGTCCTTACCCCGCTTTAAAATTAGAATAAGCTGCAGGATAGGATCCCTTACTCACTCACACACACAGAGGGATCCTTGATCATCATTGGCCTTAGACCAATAGACCACAAATCGATCCAATCACAGGATCGAGTACTCCTCGTAAAAGTTCTAGAAGTAGTCGAAAGTCCCACAGTTTAGTCCGTCCATCTGTCCATCTGTCCTTCTGCGGTTGATCGGTTTAGCGATGGAGATGGGACGCTCCACGACCACAACCAGTTGGTCAACTTCTTCTGTTCCCGTAGCTGTTCCTCCTTCTACATTCTGCCCCGCCCTGTAAAACCCATCTCTCACATGGTGGTGATCCAGCGGCTGAAGCTCACTTCATTTAGGGAAACGGTTGTGAAACCCGGTCCGGTGATCGTGATCGATCTCGCACTTTTTACGCTTCACGCGAACACAAATCATTCCGATTGTCAATCCTCGTAAATTCCTTGTAGACTATACTGATATCGTGTTAATCCGCGCGCGCGTGTTTGTGTATGTGTGTATGTGTAGATAAGGAGCGTGCGATTACACACGAATAACCCTTCCGCTTCTGGTGCTTCCAACAACTTGGTGCGATCGTGAGGATATCGGCGAGTGCGTGATAGACTTTCCGCTCAGTGATCATCGCGTTCTAGTGTGCAATCCTATACATCGGTAGTGTATCTAATGTGTGTGTACGAATGTGTGCAATCCCTTATCCTTAACTTAAAAACCGATTTGTGTGACCCTTGTACTCCGAAGCTGCCCAACAGCTGCTAGCCAAGCCCGAGGGCGACAACTTCGAGGCAAAACGCGAGTCAACCTCACTCAACAGTAAGGACACAGTCCACCGGGTGTTGTTGTTTGTGCAGTCAGCCGAAAGCACGAACAAGACAACGACATGCCCAGGCCGCACGGGGACAAAAGGGTCAAATAATCATCAAGAAAGTCACAGCACAGCACACGGTTGGCATTCCGCCGTGCGAACGGAAGAAACAATCCAGACATTATCAAACGTTGCTGCTGCTGCTTTGAAAGGGGGGAAAGGAAATACGCGCTAGCATGTTTTTCATTTCACCGGCTGCTGCTGTTGCTGCTGCTCACAGACCCGGAAAAACGACAGCGCGACACCGGCAACAAGGGTCGTGATTTGGTGTCTGATGCCATAACCTCCCGGAACGCCCGGAACGCGGAACGTTGGGTACCGTGGACGATAAGGACGAGGGTGGGTTGGTGTTGAAGAAGACAGCTGTTGTGTCTGTGTGTGTGTGTGTTGTCTTTTAACGGCAGACCACGCTCCCCTTTTGGGTTCGGGACGCGGAAAAATGTTTCCAAACTCGCCGGCAGACGTCGGGTGTACAAGCGAAGGGCGTGCTGAACGTCACCAGAAGGCATGTGGGTTGCGCTTTCCAAAAGGAGCGTAGAACGGGGACGATTCTAGCAAGGACCCAGGGAAGCAAAAGCTTCTACCAGGAAGCGTGCATCTGGTGCAAAGGCGCATTGCATAACGCTTCCCGCTGTTTCGATAAAGTCGAAAGGACAGACAGCAAATTGTTTAAAAAATTACTCCTCACACTCACCAGCAAGCAACTGACTCGGCGAAGTGTGGCCAAGGATCACGTTAAACACGTAATAATTTTTCCGCAGAAGCGAACTTTGACTCCGGTCATCACACGGGTTCAACACCAAACCGAGACCGAGAGTGCTGCCGAGAGCCCTCCCGAAAATCCCTCGATCCAAAACACTATAAACTCTCTGTGGAGTCTTCTCGACTAGAAGGACGAAGGTTTCAAGTGTGAAGCACGTGCCGATAGTTCCTCTCGAGGCGGCAAGAGGCAAAGGAGCGTGGGGACTCCCACTGAAGCAGAAAGCTGCTTCACGTCGGCGGTAACGGACGACTGCACGTTCTGTGTTCCGACGCTACAAACGGTCGTCGAGGTCGAGGAAGTGAAGTGGAAAACTGTGTCCGCACACCAGCCAGCCAGCCAGCCAGCCAGACACATATCGCGTGGTGATGGTGGTGGTGTGAGAGTGTTCGCAAAGTTCGCACGGAAGGAGATTTTTTGCGGAGTGCACCGTGTGCCGTAGTTCGGTTGGAAAATTCGAAGAAAACGGAGAACGACGGAGAGGAAAAGAACTCAATTCCCAACGGTGGTGGCACGGCCGGTAGCAAACACGAGCGTGCGACCAAGGTAAGTGATACCGGGAGCTGATCTTATGCGCGCACTTTCCTTCGCGTGCCTCATTCCGATTTAATTTTCATTTTCACTTCACGGAGCTACGGGGGGAAAAAAACTTGGGAAAAGCAAAGGAGCGAAAAACAAAAATCGGCCGAAGTAGAGATAGAAAGAAGGAAATGGAATTAGGGTGTGACAACGCAGCAGAGACACGCGCGGGAGTGATTTGTCGGTACGCGCCGGAATCCCGCATGACGATGATGAGGTTGAAATCAGTTTTTCCCGGTATTATCGCTCCTTTAAGCCACGCCACGGCTTAGCGAGCTTCCACGTTAAGCTTCGCTGTCGTCGGTCATGGTGTACACTGGTCTGACATGCCGGCATGTT
>NC_064875.1:5197500-5235000 GCF_943734745.1 Anopheles darlingi | reverse complement strand
TCGGTGCGCTGGCCAATTATCAGCATTTCCGGCAACCGGAACGTGACGCAGAGGAGAACCTGGCTGGCCGACCGACCGACTGTAACCTATCGATGGATGTGTTCGATCGGATCGAAGATTTGGTGCCCCGGGGTCGTTGTTTCAGCCTCCGAGTGGACGATTCCAGTCGCTTAGCAACCTGCAGCTCACTTTGGTGGCTCGGAGCGGTCAGTTTTCACAAGGCGAACTCGGGCGATGTGTGCGGATTTTACTACCGGGGTGATGGCCGCAAAAACTGGGATCTTCCCTTTATGGTTGGAGGTCACGAACGTGAGGTCTCAAACGCGGAAAAAATCAAGATCGAGATCGAGGAAAATCCGTGAAAAATCATCTGAACCATCGCATCGGGGAGTGTGTGTCTTGGCTAAATTGGTGTCGTCGTAGTTGAACCGATCCACCGCTTGGGGGCGCTAGCGTCGCTCGTAAAACGCGCGACGAAGGAACTCAACATTTTCCGACGCGAAAATTCGCTCGCTGCCGGGTCGGAAAATCGTCGGATCGGATCGTGGTTTGTTTGGTGGGCGGGATGGGAGGAGCATACGAATCATACACACACACACACATACTGGCCTGGAGTGTGAGGTGGCACAATATTGCATCGCTAGCGTCAGCGACGAAAGAGTCGTTCTTCAAGTGGTAATAAGTTCTATTTAGCGCGCAAAATTAAACCAGAAGTTAAGGGCCTCGGTATGTGATGAAAAATTGTAATTGAAAAACAAATTCATAAACACGACCGCAGCCCCGAAAAAACCCGACACACAGACACCGTGCAGATGGAAACAACATGTTTTGGGGTCCCAGAGCCGCTTGGAAACTCGGTCGTAGACTGTATGGTTGCAGAGAGGTTTTTTTGTGAATTGACGATCTGTGGTTACCCCCTTTTGTACGCTTTTTCCCAGGTCAACTACAGTCAAATGAGGACGGCAGATTTTCAGAAGCACCCTTGAGTGTTAAATTGCAGAAGATGTCTTTTTTAGCCTACTGGGAACCAGGACTCCCGTGAGCATCCTTGAGTTGAATCTGTGGTTATGGATGTTTGCAGAAAATTTAGTAATAGTAGTAATTGAAATGAAATTGAGGCACCATTTTCGAGTTTGTATTTTAAGCTTACTCAGCAGCTTCGATGATCCTTTCCTCGAATCGTTCCACAAAACATGTCCTCCTCTACTGCACGCGGTTTGTTGTCGTTGTTGTTGTTGTTGAAGAGATTAATTCGTTCGTACAACTCATTCATTGCTGTCAACTGAAAGGTCGGCAAAGAACACTGCATTCCCAGTGGCCCCGGTACAACCGTGCAGCCTACCGACCGAACTAGCGACTACCAGCTAGTGGAAGGTGGAAACGAAGCGAACACTCCCGATGGATCTGGAGCGAAAGAAAATTCTGCTTTTTTGTCCTACTCGACCTGGCACACTCGAATTCTCCAGTGAATACCATGTGTGTGTTTGTGTGTTCGAAGGGAGCATGCGAGGAGGACGATCGCGAAAAATTTGCATTTCCAACGAGGCCGCATCCACGGAGAGGGGCCGACGGGCAGGTGGTTTCCGTTTCGTTCCGTTGCACCATTTAGTCGGCCCATTGTTTTGATCTTGGTCGTGTTGCTGTCGTGGCGGTGGTGGTGGTGTCGTCATCCAACGTCGTTCCTTTTTTGTCGTCCATCCGCCATTTCACCGTCTGTACCGTTGAATGTATCCTTCGCGGTATTGTGGACCGCACGTCGATCCATCGGCATCGGCAGCACAACAACAGCAACAACAAAACTGTGGCGCAGTAAAGAGAGAGAGAGGAAAGGGTTCAGGTCTGTCCTGCAGTCTGTCCTCAAGGGTCATCTCTCTTTCTCACTCTCTCTTTCTCTCTCACGCCTGGTTCTGTCGCCACGGGAGGACACGTGGATTTTGAATGCCAAATTGCAATCGATTGCACGACAGCACTGGGGAGCTTTCTAGTTTCGATGCTGCTGCTGCTGCTGGATCACCATCACCATCGTCATCATCATCATCATCATCGTCATCATCGTCATCATCGTGTGCCTCATGAGTGTTTTCAGACTGGCATTTGGCATTTGTTGCCCCGTTTATCCTTTCACCGGATAGCAGCAGCAGCAGCAGCAGCAGCAGCATTGCAGATCAGCACGCCGTTGTGCCGTTGTGCCGTTGTGGTGCTCAGTGATTCACCAGGGAGACATAAGTTCCGAGCAGCAGTTCAGCATGTGTGATTTTTATGGCAACGATTATGAGTCCGATGGACTGAAATGGAAAAGGGAAGGGAAAGAAAGGGGTTGGGAGATTGTGACGGGGGCTCGGTGCAATCGGGCAGTCGGCGGCAGTCTCCATTTTCGTTTGCCCGAGGTGATTTGGCAGAATTTAGTCAATTTCCCCGCCAACGTCCAACTCCCCCGTGATGCCGGTTCGTTTTTGTTGTGTCCGAGACTCGTCGTCTGTCGGCCATGGCATCCGATGGCGATGCTTAGGCCATTCACAGTCTGGCCCGTGGGATGGGCTGGAAAAGATAAAAGCTGGAGCTGCAAAATAAAATCAAATGTCCACGGGAGGGCGGGAGGTCACGGGCGGTGCTCCTGACCGTTTAGATGCACCCGAGGACGTACGTAGGACCGGGTGGTGGTAGACAGAGTATCCGATGGCTGTACTTCATCTATAATGACAGTTCGATTGCAGAGCGGCTCGGTTAATGGAGCAGCCAGAGGCGGGGTGTGTGTGCGGTGGAATGATAAAATTAGTTTTAAATGGAAACAGAAACTGCTTAGAAAAGAATGGTTTTAGATCAGAAAAGAACATCTGGTACAAATTGGTTAAGAAATAAGAACAAAGCACATTGAACGAAATTATAAAATAACAAAAATCATAATAAGAAACGTAAACAAGTAAAAATAAAATAAATAGCTAAATAAATAAAATATAACGTAGTTATGCAATAACAATAATAAAAATATATCACAATACTATAAGTATTAACATCGGTATATTACTCTTTAAAAAAGACATACAATCATTCGGAAAGTAATCCAATCATATCATAAAAATCGATTTAGTTAGCTGAACATTTTAGTATACTGGAAGCTTTTTCATAGTACGGAAGCCTACGCTGTGCAGTTGCTTAATTTAAAACAAATTGAATCATTAATTAAAAACTTTAATGCTTATCAATGATCTGATATTATAGTTTAAATGAAAAATCAGGAAGTTAGTTGTAAACTATCTCGTTAATTGCGGCCACCAAACATCCTGTCTCTACCAGATTAAGTAAATGAACCTATCCCTCTCTCCGGCTCTATAATCTGTTTCATAATTATGTTAACGAAACCATAATATCGAAACCATTTTGCTACCCTTATCAGCGTCCGCAGCCATAGCGTTTATAACCCAACGAGTCTCAAAGACCCCTAGCCGGATGTCCGGTAGTCGATACCCCGTCCCCCACCGACAGACCATTTATTCCCGCTTGCCCGCTGCCCGTTGAACCTGATCCGATATCGCCTCATCGATATCGCTTATCGCTCATTTCTTCAGGTGCACCGGACAACAAAAGACATCCCCTGAGGGGAGGGGACCTGTGCCTGTCCCACACACACACACACACACTTTACAAAACCTTCCGTAGTCGCTTGGACGATTGCTTTTCCGTGGCCATTGTAGCGGAAGAAAGTTGATTTTCTTTTCACAATTATCTCTTGGGTCTGGGAAATCGGCTGGATAAACGGAGATACTTTACTCGGGTGTTGTGCCGAGTATCTGCTGTTGGTCCGCGCGGCTGGTGGTTGCTCGCTTGCAGAACACGTCCCAAAGTCATGAAGTGAGAGCAGCACAGACGCAAGTGAGACGAAGGAAAACGAAGGAAAACTCCGAGAAGTGGACGCAGCGCGAGTGAACGGACGATGCAGTTGTGTGTCTGTGTGTGTGTGCGCGCTGCAGACTTCCCGTGGCTGCTGCTGCTGCTTCTTAACCAACTGTCTATTCGTTCACCGTCTGCCGGCACGCCATCGGGACTTCTGGACGAGGATGTCGAATTGTTTCGTCGAACGTTGGAGAGAAGGAAAGCGACCTCCTTCTTCTCCTTCTTCTTCTTCATTTTCGAGGAGCTTCGAGGTGATGAAGAATCTCTTCGAGTGTGTCCTTGCCAGTCCGAGTCCGTGAAACCGGTCCTGAGATGCTGTTGCAAAAGTGTAAAGAACCGGAAGCGCCTCTCTCTCTCTCTCTCTTTCTCTGGCTTTGAGGCAGTAGGGGATGAATCGGAGTAAGGGAGTTGCAGTAGCATTGTGTATGTCCTGTCCTGTCGTACAATAGCAGGAGGAGATAAATTGTAGGAGCGAGCGTGTTTTTGCAAGGAAATCATTAAGAACTTTAATCTTTCCAACCACTCCTCCTCCTCTGCAGCGTTCCCTCTCTTCCTCTTTGTGCTGCATCGCCGTTTAGGGAAGTCATTTTTCCTACCTGCAGCGTACGCCGGCAGTCCAGAGACTCCGCTCGGCCAAGGACCGGTACAGGACGATACACCTTAAGCATCCCCGGTGTACTCTACTGTGCTCTAAGACGACAATGAATGACCAAGTTGCTTGTGCACACCAGCAACCGGGCGAACGGCGATCTTTGTCATTTCATGTGCGGCCCACTCTCGACTCCAAACGGGGATCCATTTCTCCAGCGTCCAGGAGACTCAAGGGGCATGGCCGCAACGAGGGTGAAAGGGGATGAAGCAGATAGAAATCGGGAAACAATCATCGCTCGGAAACGACGACGACGACGACGACGACGACACTTTCTTCACCTTCGCACGCCACGCCGCTTTTCTTGGGAATCCTTGGAGTTGGAGCCATCCACGGACTCCATTGTTGTGCACTCGTGGGCACTCCCCTCCCCCCGGGGGTGGAGGACTGGTGGAGCCAAAGCACTCCCAATATCCAATATCCAGTTTGATTATCGTCATCATCTGGTGGGTGCTGACAGGGTGGGGGGGAAATCCATTTTCACTCGAGAAAAGTTCGAGTCCCTGTTCGAGTTCCAGTTACCTTCCCTTCGGTCAAACCCGGAAAAGTCAGAAACCATTTTTAGAGCGCTTTATGATTGGGAAATTTATTTATATGATTGAGTGGACATGAATGCGAAATGGCTAGATAATGGCCGTCTGTGTGCGGTAGTTACCGGTGCTTCTTCCTAGCCCCCCGGAAGCCTGGGGAACATGAATCATGGATGGAGGACAGCGAGAGTCCTCTGCTCGAGTCCTCGAGATTAGCTCTGCAGCACCAGCAAGCAATAGAACGGGAAGAAACATGTGTCGTTGTCGCAAATGGACATTCTGGATTTGTAGCGAACGGTCTGTGTGCCTGTGTGTGTGTGTGTGTGGCACTTTGGAGCAGGAAACGATTTGCTCCTCCAACCGGAAGTAGCACTAGGAAACCAGAGCTAGAGCAGAGCAACGACTTGGAACCTGGGAGCGATTCAGCACGCTCCTAGAAGCACCGTGCCGAGGGTGATAATCATTCCTGTCGCACCAAGGACGAGGATAGGATGGACAAAAAGAAACTTTTAAAATTCATTTCACAATGTCCTGCGACAAAGAAAGAGAGAGAGAGAGAGAGAGAGAGAGAGAGAGAGAGAGAGAGAGAGAGAGAGAGAGAGAGAGAGAGAGAGAGATATTAACGACGAAATCGAACCATTCACCCCACGAACCATAATCGTATATCCCTCGAGTACAGTGAGAGAGAGGGAGAGAATGATCGCGAGGAGCCTTAATCTGAGCCAGAGGGTTTTCTCCTTTTGTGTCAGAAGCGCTCCTAATCCCCAGCAAGCGGCGGAGGACAAAACCAAAGAATGAAAACTTTTGCAAAGAGCAGCAGGCTGGTTGCATGGCTGTTCGCTTGAAAAGAAAAATCGATCCCGAAGCTCATTTCAAACTGATGACGACTGTTTCGAACCGCGTGCGCGCGTCCAAAAGTTTCACAATAATAATCATTGTGTCCACGTCGGAAGTTGCTCCACTCTCGGGCACTGGTCCTGGGGCTCCAGCTTTTGGGGATTCTGCTTCTTTTTTGTTGTAGAAAAAAACATCGAAGTCGGAAAAGTGACGGACAGTGAGTGAAGCGACCGGAGGACAGGATTTAATAGCTTCGTGATTTGTCCTTTTCGCGTACCATTATGTTTTCAATCGATGCCCGGCTTGTTACTCCCCACACGCGTGTGTGTGTGTGTGTGTGGCCGGGAATGTCGTTGCATATTCGAACCGGACCGCACCGCACGCCGCTCAAAAGGGATGCAAAATTGCTTCCTTTGGTGACACTTTCCTTTTCAAATGGTTGCAAAAGCTTTCCAAAATGTAAATGCACCACTTACACAACCGCACACGCACATGCTGAAACACTCCCGTGCTCGGACGCACGGGGTCCTGCGATGGGTCCAAAGCATCCCTGGACCCCTGGAGTGCTCGAATGTTGCTAAATTATTCGCATTGAAATCGCAAAATAAATCCAGGCCACCGAGGCCACCATCCCATTCCAAGAGAGAGGGAGGACAAGGAGAAGAAGGTGTCGAAAGCGAATGGCACACCAGCCCATCCCTCTGTCCCTCGACGTTGCCCTCTGCTCTGCTCTGGTCCGACCGTCCGGTAATTATTTAAAATTACTTCAATCAAATATTCATGAACCTTTCGCCCATCTGGTTACATGCTGGTCTCTGTCTCTCTCTCTCTCTCTCTCTCTCTCTTCCTGTCACTCTCTCCACTGCGGACGGTGATTATGGTTCACGTCGATGTGCTGGATGATGATGATGATGATCGCCATCATCCTGATGGTTACCATATTCAGCCATTCAGCGCATCAAAGATCCATTCAGCGAGCAAAAGCTGAATGGAACCCGGGTCCAAAGCCGCAATAAGACACCACAGGACACTCCAGTAGTGTCCGTTGCTGGTGCGCGTGTGGTACGTGTGCATTCCCTTTCGCCCGCATGCAGGACATCACGCGCCATCGGGCGTCAGTGAAAATTTACATTTTCTCCCATTGAGCCCACTTGAGAAAGGCCAGGCCGTTACCGTTTTCCGAACCGTTGGTTCCCCGTTAGTAGTTCCCGGTTCATCCGGGGAGATCCTTTGCCGTTCGGGATTCCATTGGAGACCGAGTTCCCGGGGAGTCTGTCGAACGGACTCAACGGTACTTGCTGGAAAACCAATGGCCATTCTCTGGCATTTTCTCCTTTCTCTCTGTCTCTCTGTCTCTCGTCTCTCGTCTCTGGGGAAACAACAATCCGGAGGGACACGAGCGCAACCAGGGGGGAAGTGAAATGGTTTGGTTTTTAACGCTTAATTGCGCTGTAAGTGTTGTGTAATTTTTCAATCCAATCAACGCTCGCTACAACAACACAGGAACACCCTCGCCGCCCGTGGTCCTTTTCCTCGCGTGCCAGGTGTGCTCATTATCCTCCTACTCTTCGGGGGGATGGTGGTGATGGTTTGGGCATCAAGCCTCCATGCCACGCCACGCCAGGCAGCTCGCAAATCGCTTCACATAAACTGCTCCTGCAGGGAACAGGAAATGGTCGACGGAATCAACCACTAATTTACGGGCTCAAAACGGCCCAGGGAGGGCGAATGGGTGGGTGGCCGGTCCGGGAGTTGGGTGTTTTAAAATAAATATGTATTATGCCGTGTGCCGTCGTGTGGCGCGGGTCTTTGGCGAGCGATTAAATTAAAATAATGTCTTGATTCCACATTAAATTACGTTAATTTTCCGTTCCCGTTGGACCCGTCGGGGCTGTAGTGTCCGTGTCCGGGGCTGTATGTAGTGTTGGCATAGCGTTTGAATGGTCCTCCGGTTCGGTTCGGTTCGACCACATCTCGCGCGTGCTGGCACTCCAAGCGACGATCCTGGACGGTTTGTGCTGGTAAAGTGGTTATGCGATGGAACTATTGGAGCAGATGGTTCGTGAGACGGTCAAACAGGAAAATGGTACCAATTGTGATGGAAGAGAATGTTAAGGAACCTCGCAAGTTCCTTGTTGGATTTTAGTCACTTGCAGATTTTGCGAAAGTTTTCTAAATATCTTGTTATAGAATTTAACTTACAAACTAAATTTAAAATCAAAAAATTGTTTATCATTTTACTCTGTACGCGAATTTCGAAACGATTTCCCAACTAATTCCTTCACTAAATTCACCTCACTGTGTGCCTTGTACCAGACTACCAGAATGGCTGCCATCCTAGATGGCTGTGGCGTCCCTAACCTCACAAACCAGCTTATCGACCAAAGCGGCCTCGTTGCTGCACACTACAGAAGCGCGTGCGTGTGTGTGTGTGTGTGTGTGCCGAGGACAAATGAATGCTCATTAAATATACCGTCACCATTTCTCTTTACCTAAGCACACACACACACACACACACACACACACACACAGGCACACGTACACATCGAAAGCGGTGCTCAAAGCCCAGAGCTAGAGCACTGCAGACAATGACATTAACATACTCTAACCCTAACGGTCCCGCCAGAGCCTAGCCCGCACCAGAGAGGAGTGGTTTAAATGAGCGCACATTTGTCCCAAGAACTGCCTTCCGGGCTTTCGGGCCCCCGGATTCTGCGTCCTGAATGCAGCAGCCGCAGCAGAACGGACCTTCATCCCCGTGAGCCGGATGACGAGCGCCATCCGCTAGGCGCTAGACGCTGGCGGGCTTTAGGCTTTAAATTAAATGAATCCAGACCAGACCAGGATGGATGCAGAAATGGCCCGAAGCAATGGGTCAGCTGTAGAGGCTTCCTGTTGTATCCGCGGCCCTCTCTCTTGAAGGTGTCTCCGCGCCTGACGTCGAGGAATTCCTATAACGAGTGTTTCCTTCGCTGCTGCGGATGTCGCAGCGCAAAACGTGGCAAAAGGTGAAGCTTTACCTCATAAAAGTAAACTCACTGGAAGCGATAGAGAGTAAAAAGCCGTAGCCCTTTTCGATCCCGTTCCCGATGGACTTCCTGGATAACCTCGGCACAAATGGGTTGACGGCAGATGGATCCATTTCCGCTTGCAGACCTGCTGACCAATTGACGATCTAATTGGTCCTCTGCGTCGGAGTACTACCATCAGAGTGCTCCCAACTCCACGGCGGGCATCGTTACAGAGAGAGAGGGAAAATAGATTTATGGTATCTATGGTCTCACATACGACGACGACGACGACGATGACGATGGCGTCCGAGGGAAAGGTTCGCACAAGTCAAAGGATCACATCGGTCAACGCGAGAGATTAATTGTTCCCTTTCTCTCCTTCCCTGGGGTTGCCCCGAGGGTCGCATGGGGAATAGTGCTCCTGTCATTACCACCCATTGACCCCTCACCCTCCCCTTTCCTCTTTCTCTTTCACTCCAGTTCGTCCCTTGGAGCGATCGAGGAAAAGCGATTGTAAATTAGTTCTAAATTGAGGCAAATTGTTCAAGCGAAAGCCGTTTAACCGGAGGGGTTCTCCACTGGGGATGGAGTCACATCCCCTGGACCCCTTCCACCCCTCTCCTTTTTGTCTCCTCCTTTTGCCGGGTTGCGGACTCAACAACAATGGATTGCCATTCGGGAATTGACCGCGTGAGAACGTCTCTAATGGAACATCCTTTCCCGCCCGGGGTTGGTAGAGCGAGAGAGAAAGAGAGAGAGAGAGAGAGAGAGAGAGAGAGAGAGAGAGAGAGAGAGAGAGAGAGAGAGAGAGAGAGAGAGCATGTGGAAAAAAGCGTGAAGCTCAACTCAAGCGTCGATAGATCGATGGCGTCGAGCGATTAATTGGCTGGAAAAGCGTTGCGTTCAGAGTGTGTCATTAGCAGGAGGTGGCCATATCCGATGGAATGTCCGCTGGTCGGCTTGCTGGTGGCAATCAGGCGGACTGTCCATTGCGTTGCCATTACATTGGCTTTTGTAGGCAACTGTCGTTCAATCAACTGCGCGCTTTTAAAACATCATTTAAACGACATTTTCTGCAGGATCTTAATGCAGTGGCTCAGTGGAACAAAAAGAAAGCTTTAAAATGAAAGTTTCTTTAAAAAGTAACATTAATAAGCTGCTGAAGGCTGGTAGATTCTTAAAATAAGAGAAATACATCTGAAATTGATAGCCAACGTTTCAACGATAGCTTTTATTCAATCTGTTAACGCACTTAGCAACACTTCTGCAAAAATGTGTTTTCCTCAACAAACACACTCTTGATCTAAATATAAAATGAGATCTAACTTCATCCTTCACTATTCGCGATATTCCCAGGAGCACCAGCAACCGATACGAATGCCAACCATTATTAGCATCCGCATTTAATAGCTAAATAGTTCCCAAACCAAACCTTTTTGCCGTGCGTTCAAATGCTGCGGTCGATACGGGTGCCAATGGGTGGCAACAACAACCGCAACCGATCGCACTAGCGCAACCACACAGCGCAATGTTAACCAACGCGTGTGGCAAATACATTTAGTTCATTTGAATAAATAATCAGTAGCATCGTTGGCCCATCTGGCCACCCCGGGGACAGCATTGCATTGCAGTCGGTTCAATTGCACTTAGCACCGTCCACAACCAATGGGCTGGAAATTGGGTTTTTACTTTGCTCTGCTAAAATGACACCAAACAGCAAAGCAAATAAGGGTCGAACACATTTTTACCTTCATTGCTACATGGCAAGATTTTTATATCTAAAATTGCTCATCAATCATGCACGAGTAGCCCGTGTGGTCTTTGGCATTGGTGGTTGGTTTGTCAGCCAGATCAGGTCAACAGACATTCTTTATTTCAATCAACAAAATAAGCGTGCGTTCGTAACAGTTGAAAAATGAAAAGAGAAATCGAAAAAACCACAACCGCATCTACTAAAACATTAACTGAACCGATTAGTATGCTTCACCGATAATTGCATTTGCACCGCTGCACCGCGTCTCTGCAATTTTAATGCCACGCAGCTGTCACAAAGTGGCAATAGTGGGAGTGCATCGTGCAAACGATTAAACAACGAAGCCCACTGGTGGTGGAACAAATAAAAAAGTCGAAGAATCATTTGCTACGAGGGCTCTTTATGACAAGAGGGACACCACACGCACGACCACGGGCAGGATGTGCAGGCTACTGAAGTGGTCATTTGAAATGCAAGCACTAATCATGGTCCGACCGGGCGATGTAGCGATCGGTCCCGAGTGTAGTGCTAACATAATTTAGCCTGTTTACCTCTTTTGCATGATGTGCAAACGATGGACTCGGCAGGCAAATATTTGCTGCTGGTCTGTTTTATAGTGCCTGCTGATGAGTAGAATCGTTGGCTTCTGAATTGCAAATGCACTTAGATAAACCTTTAAAACGAAACAATCTTCATCCAAATGTTAATGCAGTAATTAGTGACATTAATCCGATGCATATAAGGCAAAGTTTTGGTCCTTTGATCCTTGGTTGCGGAACAGGTTTACTGCAAGGAACAAAACACACTTTTCTCGTCACTAATTAATGAAACGAACCAACACAATGCACACCCGTATAGCATACCGTAGCATGTGAAAAAGATTTACTCATTTGAAGGCCTTCCACGTGCTGATCCCGATCCCCCCTCAAACCCAATGTGAACTGAGATTTCTGCTTCCGAAGCTATTTGTTTAAAGAGCAATTATGGTACCCGGAAGTGGGTTAATAAACGGAACGACCACAGACGGCCTTTAGGGTGTGCGAAAATCGGAAAATCGGAAAATAAAAACTGAAAATTTTTCCAACCAACCAAACCATGCACAAAAACCGGGGAGGAAAATTCGAGGAACCATAAACACCGGAAATCAGGAATTGTGCAGACAGTGGGGTCGGTTGGCCTCAGGTGTACCGTGCAGGTGCCATGCTTCACCATTCAGTTCCATTGGTGGCAACGGTTTTTAAATATTTGCGACCCTTAAATCCGGGTTTATTTGTTGATTCGCGAGGTGTGTGTGTTTGCGTGTGTGCGAGCATGTTTCGCTTTCACTGGAAATCCTTTTTGAAGCGAGAAAAAAAAAACCAGAAAAATCCAACCCAACGAGACCTCTTTTTCTGGAAAACCAGAACGAATTCATTCATTATTATTTGATCCGGAAAATGGTGTTATACTGACTCGCGGCGGTGGGAGAAGGTCAATTCGAATCCGGAAAGGATTTCTGTTCAACGTTGTACCAACCGTTTAACGGTAGGCGCGCGTTGTTTTGATGTGTTGTGGGATGCTAGTTTAATGTTGCAGCTCATAAGAAGGATCCCCACGACCACACTAGGCCTGAGGTTGATTGGAGCATAAGAAGCAAACAGTTGTGGAAATCGGAATTACGTTACGGACCTCTTTAACCTCTTACCATCATCGTCCTTATCCCTGGATAAGATGCAACGATGCTGGGAGCTCCCTCACCCGGCATGTAACGCATTTCCTACTTATGTCAGGCACCGTTCGCTGGTGATTGATGGTGCTTCCCCACCGGCGGGACCTTCGCCTTCGTTCCTTGACCGTTTTCCGATGACAGCCACACCGCCACCGGACACGGCGAGAAGCCCCGTAACGAGCCCGTCAGCCAGCTGATTATTTATTCCGTTTTCAAATCTCTGATTGTGATCGGTACGCTTCGGTTGGCGCTTGGCCACGATGAGATCGAGCGTATTTATGTTTGCTCGAGCTCGAGCGACGTTTACATAGCTCCGTGCCAGCCACCGGTGCCCCACCGGAGTCCATCATGCTCTCGGTGCACGTCGTCATCGTCATCGTCGTTGTCCTTACGTTGGACTTACGGGCATGGCTACAGTGGATCGAGCCACAAACGCTCCGGTTTCCGGTGGCTGTCAACAATGCCTGAGGGCCGGTGGGGGTGGCGATATGTTCGCATTTCCGAAACCGGGAACCCGTCCTCGCCCCCCATTCCAACGGAACTCGATGCCAATGTCATGCAAATGTCGCTCTGAACGTTGAGCATATGCGGGTGCATGTTGCAACAATTTCGAACATACCGAGACACACATACACACACATTCCAACAACAGGCAATCGGTGACAGCAGAAGGGTGGGGAGGGTGGGCACATTACGGTGACATTAAAATACAGCGGAATAATAAATTCATCATCAAACAACGTGTTGAAAGCATTAACATTCGGGGTGACATATCAAAATTTTGATGAATGAATCGCAATCGCACAGCCAGAACCGGAACCAGATGCAGCCGACGGCTGACTGTGACCGTGTGTGTGTTTGGCAACCCCAGCTGGAGCTGGATTTCGATATTTCAACGCCACCGACCAACCGAACGTCTGCCGGTTTCCGTCGTGGCCGTGTTGTGTTGTGTTGCGTTGTGTCGCCATTTTCGCTGCAGCATAAGTGACAGGTCGTCGGATTGCGTATCGGTTGGTGGACACCACACAACGGTATATCCGCAGCTGTATGCTGCCGGCGCTGCCGGTGTACGATTTACTGCTGACAACGGACCTGGCGACGCTTTTCTTCGTTTGCGTTCCGTTGCGTTGGGGCGGTTGCTTTTGAGCTTTTCTTTTGGTTTCGATTCCGGGTGATTGCTTTTGGGCGAGGTAATGGGGTGGAAGGGCAGGTTGAGTATTGTGCCAATGACAGATAGTAAGTAAACGGGGTTTGTGGTCGGTTTTTTTCCTTGGTATAGTTTTTTCCCCCTTGAAACAGTCTTGTCCTGTCTTTGTCATTTGATTGCTGGGCTACGTGATGCCGCCTTGGATCAAAATATTTTGATAAAAACCTAAATCAATCAAAGTGAACCTCTTTTAGCAATTTCGTTTGCTCCTTTTACCATCTCTATCTGATGGTTTTTATTCTACCTCTTGAAAAAGCGTTAGTTTTAGAAAGACGTTATAAATAACTTTAATTTGCACATCTCTAAGTGTATTTACTTCTTCAAGACGTGTTGTAGTGTTGGACCATTTCCACCATTCTTGACAAAATATAAGTCGCTTATGCCTAGCAGGCTTTTCTTTTTCAAATTTCGAGCATGCTTTGATCCAGTTTTTTTTCTTGGTCGAAAAGACTGGATGCCGTTTCGAACATGGAACAGAGATTATCTGTAGGCTTTAGAGAGATTTTTGTTAGCTATGAGAGCCACAATAAAAACCCTGAAAATAACTCCTGTGATATTTTTAAAATATACTAGACCATTTTATACTTTTCATAAACTTCTGTCGCGCTATAAAAAAGGCAGGTACACACTGTGCTTCTTACTTCACTTGATGTTCTTTTGTTTTATTTGCCTTTCCATAAACCGTTTAGATAAGGTACTTAACTATGGTACTTAAACACACTCCCCAATACCATATTAAGGTTTCCCATAAATCATTTGTTGCTTTTCAAACTACATTAGAGCATTCTTGGTACCGAGAGAAGTAATTACTGAAGCACCGTAGTACACCGTTAAATTGAATCATGGCTGTTCAGTCTATCGTGGTTGACTTAAACAGTGATTAAGTGTCTCTTCAACTTCCATTAACTTCCGAAACGGAACCAGCTCACAAAAACAGAGCACTGTCACAATTGTTTTTGTCACGATACTTCCGGCTCGATCAACTCCAAAAAAACATACAAACAACAATTCCTATTTCAACTGCAACTTTTTCACTCTTCTCCACTCGACCATGGACCACAAAAACTGACCATCCAAACCCCAGGAAATGTCGAGCAGGAGCCCTTTTCTTTAAGAAACTGCACTTCTTGTGGTTGTGTGTGTGTGTGGTATGCAGACCTTCGTTTTCCTCCTTCTCTGCAATCTCAAGAAACAACGAGCATCAGCACCGCAAAACGAACTCGACAGCGAGCAGTGCCTCGATTCCTCTGAGGGCATTCGACCGCATCAAACCCAAAGCACCACCCTACATAGCTTCATTTGCATTGTTTAGCTGCCATCTTTGCTACTGGATTGAAAGGGGGAATAGGAGCGAGTTCAGGTCAGAACCACATAAGCTTGACCGCAAACCTTTCACCCCGAACCCGGGTTCCGGTTCCGGGGTCCCGTTTGTGAGCTGCTTGGCAGCGAGGGCAAGAAAGTTCAAGTGACCATTAATCACACGTCCTGTTGACTTGACCGAGATGAATTGCAAGGTAAATAGTTGGGACGTGTATAAATTGCAGCTGTAATTACATCTGATCAAAACTCGGACAAGGGTAGGGAAAAGGGCGAAGGTGTGAAGGTGACTGTTTCGGTTCGATACTACTTTCATATCAGTCTCCGAGCGGGAACGGGGACCTTGTAGTGAGCAGGGCAACAATTAATTATTAAACAGCAGACCAGCTCTGGCATCCAGGAACGATTGACATTGAGCACCGTCCAGCAGCAGCAGTAGCAGTGGCAGCAGCACTGGATTCTGGATCCACTACTGGGTACTCGGTCGGAGTGGTTGAGTGTTTGATTTTCGATTTGTCAGCATGAATTCCCTTTGATCGGTGACCACTCCGATGGCCTTCCGATGATGCTCTTAAATCAAACACGCACTCCGTAAAGCGTTTGTGTATCTTGAGGCCGGACTCGAAAGTCTGTCAAGGCCTGCTGTGACGTTGCTGGATGCTCAGCTGGAACTGAACGCTCGACGACCAGATCATCGATTGCTGGCCAAATGGCAATTTCCGTCCTTCTCTCACTTCCACTGCTGCTGGTCCTCCTCTCGAGCATCGTTAATCCGATTCGGGAGCAGTAGAACGTTTTAATTTGATTTGATCACCATAGGGTTTTGCTCAACAATTCTTGCTCTGGATGTTGCTTTTTTTTCTTCGTTGTTTTGTTTCCTCGATCCAGTCCAGTGCCGGGCCATTGATTTACCGCATCCGCAATGCAAGCGAACTGCAGCTCTCCGTTGCTACCGTATTTACATTTCCACCGGGACGGACTGGAGAGCCCCACCCCCCTGGCGCTATCGTTCCACCGGTGATAGATACCCGATCAAAGCGAATAATGAATCCTACTTACCCGCTGCTCGATGTTTCCGCTTTCTATTTCCCCAGATAATCAGTAAAATCAATAAACAAAACATGTCCATGGTATGGTGGTCGACCGGTGCCAGCATAACATCAGTCCCGGAAGCCGGAGCATCAGCATCCATCGGTGTGCAACGTCATCTGGTGCGCCACTGTATCGACGCCGGTGTACGTGAGTGAGTGTGCTGACGAGCACCTGTGTGCGTGTACGTGTGTGTGTGTGTTCGTGTGTGTTGTGACGAGTGTGTGACAGTTCGGACTTGCTGTCGTCAGCAGTTCCGGTCCGGTTTAGGAATCGATCAACTGCTGCTGTCGTGGCTATTGGATTGAAAGGCGCGCTAGGCACTAACGCGTTGTCCATATGCCGGGAGTGCATCCGGAACAGTGAATCACCCACGTGGTACGATGAGTGGCTACCAGCAGCAAGGTAAGTGCGGGACCGAAACATGTTGCATTAAATTTTCACCACGCATAACCGCCCCTTAAAGCGAATTTTGGGGAATACGATTTTTCGTTGATTCGTGGACCAGAACTGTAGGACCGCTTCACGAGCTCATGCAACCCCATCATTAAAAACGAGCAGCGCCCCTTTTCCCGGCCCAGGGACATCATGTTACGCAGCACAGAGAGACAGAGAGGAAGGACCATGCGTGTTTCCGGCAGACCAGACGGCAGGCCTGGTAGCAGCGGTCAGCATGAAACATTGATCTTTTGATGTTCTGCGGCGCCATTTGCAGTTTGCTATTTGCCTGAACTGCCTACCGGTTGCTCTCTGGCCTGGCTGCTGCTGCAGTTTTTCCGTTTTTATTATCACTCTCCGCAATAATGGCACCGAAAACGGTGGAGAAAGGAACGGAACCGAATGTTTCTATTGCGCGGATGAGTTGCCGCCATTCGCGAGCGAAATGAAAAATATGGAAAATAACACATCAAACGGATTGTGGCGGATCCCCGGGAACGGGATCGAAGCGTGAACAGCACAATTGTAGAGCGCGTTTCATGGATATTCCTCCTTTTTTTTGTCGTAATTGTATTTCATTTGATCCGTTCGTTCGCTCGCTCTGTGATTGGTATGAATGGTTCCGGAATTATCCCGAAAATGGCAACCGGACCGACCCCGTTGCTGGCATTAAATGTGCAATTTTTGAAACATTTTTAGCAACCGAAACACACATTTTATTGATGAAAAACACCAATCACCAGCCGATGGAGGCGCCTGGTAGCTCACAAAGCGTTTACCAAACCATAAAAAAAGGCCGCCCAAGCAATCCTAGAGTCCTCGGTAGGGATTTCATGAGGATGCTACTCACACCACACCTCACACCCAACATCTCGACACCTTCGAGCCGACAATCATTGGCAGGCGGACGTTGATTGTCCTCTCGAGACCGAGACCCCGAGAACACCTTTCGAACGCAATTATGTGAGAAAATTGCCTTTTTTCCTTCGTGGTATTGAGGGAACGCCCTGGCCAAACCCGTACTCCTGGCCAAGATTGCATTATTACGATGATTATTAAATTGCACGAAACACAGAGCACCTCTGACAGACATATACACACTCACAGACACACAGAGGCCGTGATGCTGCAGCAACTTGTCTTGATTGCTTTCCACATCACCATCATCATCATCGCCGTCGTCGCCATCAGCAACAGCTTCTTCATCGTGATTGTTGTCACGGTCCATCGCCACGGACCACCAGCATCATCGTTGGGCGTCTTCTTTTCCCAGCGGCCAAAGCCTCTACGAGTCGTGGTGCTGGTCCTCATATGAGCAAATTTGTAATATCCTGCTCATCGTCGGCTTCTGCTTGGGCCACTTGACTGGAAGGCGTGCGGTGAATGGATGCTTGTGCATTACCATTCCGGAGTTGCAATCAACGGAAAGGATGTTGTTGCTGTAGTGCAATCAACGAATAAACCAGAGGCCAGGGAGATCAGGTCAGCGACGGCACCGAATGTCGAGTGCTGGTGGGATTGTAAAAGAAATGAAAAATCACCCCGCTGGACCTATTGCTGATGGGGTTAAGCATGATCGTATCATGTTTCCTTTAATATAATATGTTTCAATCTGACCTCATGTACGAATAGTTCATCTCAAAAATGTTGCGATCACAGCAATCCTTATGTTGCTTGGCATTTTGTACGACGAAAACACCGCGATGAGGGCCACGGACTGGTAGAAGCATAAAGTTATGATAGTTTTTTGTTGAAAATTGTTTTTTCAAACAAAAAAAAAACCCCAGAGCACCACTCTGCATCCAGTTAGTGCCAAGTGCTAAGCGCATAACGAGAATTGATTTACAACATTCATCTGCAACTCACTCACTGCCCGGAGCGCCACTGCCAGCAACCATAGCAACGCAGTAAAAGTTAAGATAAACTATTAGATGGCAACAGCGCGAACAGAGACGAAAGAGGCATCCCCCTCCGGGCAAGCTGTTGCAACCCAAAAAAAAAAGGTAATCTTTTAAATCACTCCCGAGCAACTCCCGACGATGCATCAGCTTCGCTGGTTCGTTACGGATTCACATCCGAAAGAAAAGGAAAAGCAAACAAAAAAAAAATGCAAACAAAACAGACAAAAAGAGGGAGAATCGCATCGAGGCGGTGGCAGCGGCGCTAGTCTGTCAAATAAAATAGAAAGTTTAGAATTATTCATCAAGCGAGCGAGCGCACGAGTCGCTCCTTCTGCGCTCTCTGATGATAAAAGTTTTGCTCGCTTCAATTTGAATTCCCCCTTCGCTGCTTGCTACCGGCGTCTATACTTGCACGATGCACGATAGTCCGCTGTCTTTCCGTGGGGGTCGTTTGTTTCGATTTTTCCTCCTACATCCTTGTACGTTTTGCGACTCATGAGGCAAACCAGTGCTTAGCGTGCGAAAGGATTCATTTTTTATTCTCCTTCTTTCACTATCACCTGGTCCTGGAGATGTGCAAGCCACACGAGCCACACGAGGCACAGACACAGACACAGAAGTGCGAGAAGTTCATCAGAATTCGTCATTTCGTCAGCGGAAATTTCACAAACGAGCACAAAACGAGGCAGAAGACCCTTTCCCACTCATGTGCCTTGGTGGCATTAAACGAGCTCACTTCGGTGCAAAGCAAAGCGAGGAGAAGCTCAAATAGACTCCGGTCTGGTCTGGCCATCAACAAGCCACAACCGTTTTCACCAGACGACCGAAGAGGGCTCTGATGAAGGTGAGGCAAGAGAGGAAGAGGAGCATGAGGATGGCCAGGGGCGGTAGCATTTCGATCCTGGCTGATGCCGGCGAATGCATGAATCATTGAAATTTGCACTTCATTTTCAATTTGAATTTCAAAAGCATCACCGGTGATGAATGCTTTTACGTCCCACGGCTCCTGGACCTACATATCCTTGCTCCACGTGTGTGTGTTTGTGTGTGTTGGCATGTGGTATGTTCCCCGTGAGCCTCAAGCGATACTTCTCGGCTCGTCGGAGCAAACGATGCATTGAAGTCGCTTCGCTTGGTAGCATTTCAAGCTTCGTCCAGCTAGCGTCGAGATGACTAAGCGAGACTCGCCATTAATGTGAAACATGGCAGTGCACGAGCTACATTAAAAGTGATTTGATTTTTATATCCGTTAATCATGGAGCGCAATGGAGCTGGTGTTTGTTAATTAGAAGCAGCAATGGCGGCAATGCTTGCTTTTTCTATAAAATTGCCCCTCCATTTACGCTGAAAAGAACACTTTTCTGATTAGCATTTTCCAATCAAAGGATATAAACGCTCGCAATAGCCGCCTGTTAGCAGTGCAATAGGCGGACGAGACCATTAGTTTCCATTCAATCGGATAGGGAAGAGGTGGTTGCTAGGCTACTTATACAATACCAACCACTTCAAGAGAGCATTTGGCCCCCGATTCAGGTGCGCGCAAAGGTATTCCAAGCGCAACTACACCCTCCCTATTGCCGGTCATTTAACCAACGCCAGCAGAATCGCAGGGAATCGAAATGAAAATTGAAAATTTATTGTCACTCATATCCTCCAATTCCACGTCGCGAAGTGTCGAAGATTAGCCGCGCCCAGCAAAACACAGGCCCGACAACAATTCCCAGACTAATGTGTTCTCGGGCTTTTTTAATTAAATCCACGCAGGAGGAGTGAACTGCTCCTCCAACGCCAAGCGAACGAGGCACTTGATGAAGCACTTCGCCACTTCACGCCACTTACTAGCAGCGCCTTCTTGCGATTTCTTTCCATTTCTCTCGCACGAAGAGCCCGGGGAGAAGAAATTTTATTGTTTTCCTTCATCGAGCCTTCGTTTGGAGCAAAGACGGAAAAACGAAAACCTCGGGGGGTTGTTTCTATTCCCTTTTCCTGTTCTAATAAGCCAACTCCCTCGTTCGATCGTAGACGCGGTTCCGCAAATTAATGATTTGATTTTCACGCCAGCAGCCAGCCCTCGAGACACTCTTTCTCTCTTTCTCTCGTCCCCCCCTGGAAAACATTCTCCTTCCAGTTCTCGGTCTGTTTTATGCAAATATTTTATCGAATATCGATCGGAACTTCGGGAAGCACCTTTTCGTGCGAAGTACAAATTCCAATATTCGATTCTTTTCTTCGCACCGTAGCCACTCGCCCTGTTCGCGATCTTCCTTCTGCCCCTGCGATGCCATTGCGTCTACGAGCTTTTCTTTTGGGCTGATAAAAAGTTATTGTCTTTGGTGGTGCCAGGAAGCCATTTCGAACGTCGAAGAAGGCGGTGACCAGTGAGATGCGCTATCTGCAGCGTGACCAAGGACACCGTCGCTGCGTTCGTTGGTCACGCTGCGTTCGATCGCTTATCGATCTGAGTCAGCGGCATGTCACGGAGATTATGAGTGTCCGAGCCGGATTGTCCAGGCGCCAGATGCCCTATTTCGGTTCCAGAAAACGGAGAAGCGTTGTCTCGTTGTCGTTTAACGTAACGACTTCATCTTAACTCCTAGAATGTCTCTGCAAATGTCCGGACCCCTCCGGAGTTCCGGCTAGATAAAATTTAATTTGCGTCCACTCCCGGGCCCCGGGTGGCCACGCAATTCACGCAACAGGACCAGACACGGCCCGAGAGAGCGTGAGCGGTTAAACGCGTTGAGGAAACCCTTAGGCTCCATAGTAGCTCAAACAGGGCTCGTCGCGTATTGAATGGGCTTTTCAAAATTACCCAAACGCAGGTTACCACACTCCAGATACTACCCCCCAGGGGAAGGGGGAACCGCCACAAAAGAGGCGAAAAAGGATCCACAACGCTTTGTGGGCTTTGGGTTTTGAAGTTTCGGAAGTTTTTAGTCATAAAATTTAACAACCATTATCATTGGCCGGACATCACCGTGGCCGGGGCCTCGGTCTCGGCATTTTTCCTCGGCCGGCCGTTTCCGATCGATCGACTAGCGGGAGAGAGAAAAAAGAAAATAGAAACCGGAATCCCGGGAGTTCTATTGGAAGAAGGGCGCCCGGTGTCCGCTTCGCCTCCGAGAATGATTTTCCGGCACCCATTTTGGGACTCCGATAGCGGAAGGGGAAATTCCAAAACGGAAAAGAAAAAGGTACAATTTATGGCAAACTCAAGCGAATTTCCCGAGAGTATCGACCCCCGCCACCCCCGTTTGGTAGGCTCCCGTTATCAGTGGAGGCGAAGGTGGAGGAATGGATAATGGAAAGGAAATGACCTGATACAATCCCGGGGCTCCCTCCCGTTGGCCATTTAAATATCGATTGATTGGGGTTGGCTACTTTTTTGAAATTTTTTGAAAGTCCCACAAGGCAGGGACAGTCCCGGGATTGTTGTGTGTGGTTGGTTTACGTGTGTTTGTGAGGCAAAAACCGATCCAGCACGTAGTTTCGGTAAAGACTATTGGGTATTTAGTGAATTAGGAAGGCATGGCCATAAGCATGCAATACACGGAAGCAAAAGTTGATTTACACGAATGAAAATGAGAAAATTGTTCGTCAATTTTTTTCTGGTTTTGAATGTTTGCGTAACAATTTGCGCAACCACCATAATCGATCTATTCCGAAATTTTGTTCGTTGTATCTGCCGATAGTGTGCGCAACAAATGCGATAGTGTGCGCAACAAATGTTTGTCGTAACATTTTAGTAGGCTGTGACCTGTTTAAAGGTACCGAGAGAGGTTTTTTTTTCTCAAAACTAAACCTTTCAACTCTGCCGGTTGTAAACGAAGAGACTGTATGAAGAACAATATCGGTTTGCAAGTTCTAAGCGATAATTTCAGATCGTAATAAAGCCTTACCAACAACGCGCTACGAAAATAGAATCAAACTGCTGCCAATCAGCTCCACAGATTTCGGAACATAATCCACCCTAAAATGCCCAAATCTTCCTAATCGTGCATGCCAGTGCTACCGAATTGTAGAATCAGAAATGCAGTTGCAGACCTCCGCCACAACCACCACCCGGAACTCCATGCTCCCCGGCACACAATCATCATGCCCACACCTGCACCAAAACGCATTGACACCCGGCAATTAACCGGCAATTGTGTCGTCCAGGCCAGGCCAGGCCGGGCCGGCCTTTGATCGACCAATCGCCCGCAGCCCGCGTCACGCCAGGACCGTTTAATGGTGTATTTATTTAATTTATTCAAATATAATTAAGCAGATTCAAGGGAGCGATCAGAGAGCGGGGGAAAGGGGGGGGGGATGGCATAGTCATTCCTCTCAAAAACCCTTTCCCCATGCTCCCTCCTTTTCGATTCGATTACTCCCGCTCCCGGACGCTCGATCGATGTAATGAAGCGAACCGGTTCCCGCTTGCGGTTGTTACCGGTTGTGTGGCTTGTAGTACCAATCCCCGGACCAATGTGCCAGGTGTCCCCGGGAGCATCCGTTCCTGGGAGTGTGTGTGGGTGGGTCGGTTTCGGAATTCATAATGACAAAACGCAGACTCATTTATCATTCTCCTCGGTGAAGGGGGGGAGGAGAAGCGAGGAAGGACCGGTTTAACGTGTCGTTTAAATCCTCACTCCCCCCACCGTTCCGTGCTGGCCCCCGAAAACCGGTTCCCGAACTGCCATGTTCGTGGTTGGTGGAAAATGGAAAATTCACGACAATCCAAGCAACCACCACTCGTGGCGGACAGGTTGTGATGTTGTGTTGTCCGGGAATTCTGTGTGCCTCTGTAGGCGCGTGTGTGTGTGTGTGTGTGAGCTGAAAATCCGTTGAACGATGTCGTTGCTGTTGCCATACCCGGATTGGCGGGAAGGGAAGGAGAGGACGGACCGATGGTCCCCGTGCGAGCATTAGTGTCCACCGTCTCCGACCTCAAACCTCACGACACACGACGACAGCATTGCCCCGCGTTTGCTTCACATAATTACGCATGCAGTGATGGTGATGCTCATCATTATCATCAACAACTCTATCATTGTGTTTCTGTGTGTGTGTCTGTGTGTGTCGCTCTCCTCCTCTCTCTCTCTCTCTCTCTCTCTCTCTCTCTCTCTCTCTCTCTTTGTCTGTGTGTCTCTCTTGGCCTCTCCTTTTTGGAACAAGCTTGAGCTCAGGCATGAATTAGTCAGAAGGACAGCTCGCCAGCTATCCTGTCTACAACCGCTGTGTGCATGTGTGTGTGTGTCTGTGTGCTTGTGTTCGATTCAACCTGAGCGAAGTGGAAAGGCTGGATCGCAGATTTCACTTTCCCGCATCAGAGCACCTTTTCATCCCGGGAATGCATCCCTGGAACGCCGTCAGGTGTGGTTTTAGCAGCGCGTCATCACCATCATCATCATCATCGCCATCATCTCGTCGCTTGTCGTCGTTGTCGTCGTCGTCGCCATCTTTGTCCATCTAGTCCGTGCTGCCGTGCCATGTTTCTGTTCGATTGTCTTCGGGTGTTAACACACCCGCAGACCCACTCTTTCTCTTCCACTTCTCGATCGATGTGCGATTAAACTTTCTACTCGAGTCCCCCTAGGGAGAGAGAGAGAGGGTCTTCACCTTTTGAGCAGACGACGAGGTGGTGTTGTCATCGCCACGTTACCAACATGCTGACCAGGTGCTGGTGCATCAGAGTATGCTGTGATGCTGTGCCCTATCTTGACTCATGTGCACACTGGTCCCTCTCTCTCTCTCTCTCTCTCTCTCTGTGTAATAGGAGACGCAAATTGAATTTGAATATGTCATTAACTATCGACTTGTCGCAGCGAGCGAGCGAGCGAGCGAGCTGGAACTCGAGGCAGCAGCGCGCATCGCACACATCTCCAAGGACCTGCCAAAAGGCGCATCGCTCTCGCTGTGTCCTGAGGAAATTCCGTGGTAGGGGACGGGGGGTTGATTGTGCTTTTGTAATCGAATTCCCTCTAATTATGTGCGGACAAGAGCATGATGCACGCTCATGTACACGAAGGTGGTACACACATACACACACACCTGCGAGTGTGTGTGCACGATTTGTGTCCGATAACTGTCTGATATTGGAGCTACTCGTGGCTTCGGGAGGGAATGCAGTTTTCGGGGAGTGCGAGGGCACAGAAATCGTTTTTCTTTTACGAGGTGGCATTGTACGTGTGTGTGTGTGTGTGCGCAGGAGCCGCGTGGCACAGAGATCACCATAAATTGGTATAATATTATGCAAAACGATATGCTAATGAACCGGCGCAAAGTGGTTTTGGCAAGTCTTTTTGATCTACCGAGGAAGAAGACGAGCTGTGGCTGTCTCTGTCTGTGTGTCTGTATGTGTTGTGTGTGATGCTGCTACTCCTGCTGCTGCTGATGATGATGATGAACCGAACGAACGTATCTTCTACCTTGATGTGGGGGGAAGTTCTTGACGAAGAGAGTACTTTTTTTTTACTGAAAATGGAGTTTACAGAAAAGAGGAATCAAGCGATTTGAAACGAGAGCCTCTGGCGTAGGTCGAGCTCTTTAATCATGAGACTGAGCCCCAGTTCCGGTGATGTCCCTGTTACTTTAAGAAGCTTATAACAAGCCGCACCACTCCTGCTCTTTCTGTCTTGGTGTCCGTTGTGTTGTGTTTATTAATTTTAAGGATAATCCTTCCAATCGTTTCGATAACTTTTAATCAACTGTTTACTACGATAACAACAACAACAGACGGGCTCTTGGCTCCCCCCAAAAACCAGAAGCACACCCCACCAAGTGATCCAACGGCATCTTACTCCACCACCAGCCATGCAACGCCATGAATATTAAATAAATTACCAGAGCATTTGACAGGGCGAGAGCCGACCTTCGAGCCGAACGCTGAAGCACCGTCACGCGAGACGGTTTAGGTTTCAATTTTCCACCCTCACCGAAAAGGAAGGAGGGGGGCCGAGGTGAAAATCCGTAACGCTTTCCACCTCCGCATCACACTGCTCTCGGGCACAATCGATTGCTTCATTTGCATAAAACAATATTTATTGTTTGGTTGGCTGAACGCACGCTCGCTTCGTGGTTGTGGCGGGGTGTGTGTGTGTCGGTTTGTGCGGCGTGTAAACGGTACGGTACGAGCACGATAAGATGCAGCAGTGGATGAGAATGCCACGCCAATACCGCACACACACACACACACACACACACCAGACCAACTGGAAACACATAAAATAAGTCGATAATTGATAATGTATGATCTTTCGATGAGGTGAAATGTCTTAGGGCACCCCACGGGGGTGAAGGTGAAAGGGGAGAGTGTTTACAATCACCACCAGCACCAGCATCCCACCTGGCGGAGGAGGGGGTGCGTGTGTGTGCGCCACCGCGAGGAATGCAAATGAAGATGCCGATGGAAAGAAGGTTGGTTGGAGGGTTGGTTGGTTGGCTCGAGTTCCGTGGCCACAGACTCACGACGGGACAAGAGTCCCGGTCGGTCGGTCGGTCGTCGTCGGTTTGGTTTGTTTATGCATTGCTGGTGGATCAAATTTAATTAGCATAATGAGGAACAATATACCATTCTGCGTGCGTTTGCCCTCCCAACAGAGAGAGAGAGGCAGAAAGAGAGAGCATGAAACGTCGAATCGTCTTGGGTTCACTGCTGCTGCTGTTGCCATGGCGACAGTTGATGCCGCTACTAGGGTTTGAAGTTGATTTAGGAGCTAATCAGTGGCAGAGGAACGACGACATTTATGGTGCAGTGCGTTTTGCTGCATTATGGTTTTGGTTTACGGAATGGTGTACTTGAGAAGTGCACACACCAGTCACTGCTGAGTGCATTCCAGAAATGCGGTCGTGCATTATGCTGCACTCCATGCCGATGATGATTCGTTTCGGATGCTATTACTCTAGAATTTTCCCTTATTTCATCGGAAAGTGAGAGAACTTTTCTTTCCATTTTCTTTTTTTCAGTACCAATTCTAGAAGCAGCAGCAGCAGTAGTGCTGGAACAACTTTCCTTTCCGGAGAGTTGCTCGGAAGTTGCTAGAACGCAGAGCGAGTTTTCTGCGATAATTATCGAACACAATTAAGCTTTTGTCACGTTCGTCCAATTTTCCACGGAATGCAATTCCTTTTTTTGTGTTTTCCCCCCCCCCCCCCCCCCCCTGAAGTGTAGTTCCTCAGGTCTGCTTGTGTTGCTGCGAATGCGAAGAGAAACTTTTGTGCCCTGCCCGGGGGGCCCGGTGCAACCGAATTGTTTCCGGCGAATGAATGGCGAATAGTTTTCCGGGCACACGAAATTAGTTCCGGCAGTAAGTGCTGCTGGATTCGTAATTTGTTTATCGTTCCAAAAACTGCTTCAGGTGATGGAGTTTGTAGCCTCAAGGAAGCATCCAAGGAACACATTCGGTTTGGACGTTGATTTTGCTAATTTGCAAACCTCAAATCGAACCGCTCGCTTCTTCGATAATACTTTCGATCATATTTCATCCCTCAATCGTACCCCGGGGAGTCGCACGTACACAGATACGCACGGAAAGCATGGAAAGTCGAATCTTCCTTTACTCCCGGTACTCATAAATCCGGACCACTCAGCCGTGGATAACAAACGTTCGCTCAAATGTTGATGAGGTCTTCCGCCTCCTTCGCCTTCACCGCGGAAAATTCGGTGCGAAAATGTGGAAAACTTGGCTTCACGCACACTCCCCCGGCAACCGAGTAGCACCGGTACGATTGAACGGTTCTTTTCTTCTTTCGCTCCCTAATCTTCATCTAATTCATTCGTTCGCATTATCATTTCCGCCTTGTTGAGCAGCGCAAGGCCTTCCTTCCTTGCTTCCTTCGATTTTATGCTGAGCTAGGCACCACACGAACCCCCCCGGAGAAGCTCCCGGAGAACATGCTACACTCGGATGCTGGTGGTGCCGGGTGGTTTGTGAAAATTAATTCGTTCCGAACGATCCTTTCCACTCGTAACAACGATAGACGAGGCGCAGGTGATGGTGATGGTGGGGGAGTTGGGAGGTAGGTTTCGCACCGACAAAAGCCGATTTTCTCGGCTGGCACTTGGGGACCGGGCATGGCGCTGCGTTCACCACGTTCACCGCGAACGAAATAATCATCATCACCATTATGCCCGGTTGTCGAATGTGCTATCTCTCTTGTGATCTCTCTTTCTCGCTCTCTCCTCTAGTGCTGGCGAAACCAAAGAAAAAAAACCGAAAATCCAATTTGGCGCATCACCCTCCGTGTGGTGAGTTATAATTATGCTCCACGCCACGCAACCGGATCGTGCCTGTATCGCAAACCGTACCTACGGATCCTACGGGATGCGCTGCTGGTTACGGTTAATCGCCGTGATTTATTTCGATTGATCCTCTTACCGCGTCGCGGTTAGGTGCGCTGGAAGCTGGTGTCGGGCTCAGGGAAAAGCTTTTCCAGCTTTTTTCCGAGCACTTTCGTGTTTTTGTTTTTCTTTCCCCACCGCGAGGCTGTTGCGATCATCCCTTTGGCGTTACGATTTGTTTTGCGATTTGCGATTAGAAATGGACCCCAAACAGCCAGCCAGCAGGAGGAGGAGGTGCAGAGCAACACGTGGAGGTCCTCCTTTGGTGTTTGAAGGTGCGATCGGATCTTTCTCCGACGCTAAGCTCGATAATGTGTTCATAATGAATTGGAGAAGTGTTTTTCCATTCGTTTTCAAATCGTTTGATCGGAATTCCATTTCTGTAGGCGACAGTTTTATAAGTTTTCGTCAGTAATTCGATCGAGTGGTTATTCAACATTACAATTTTTGATAAATAACGATCGAAAGCGACAATACGTTAAACACGTTGATGACAATATGTGCTTTTTGAGTCTAGTTTAATCATAAAATAGACATTGCAAGAGAGTATATAGCCATCAAGAGCAAAACTTATGCATGAAATGAAGAGAAACTGAAATCATAACCGAAGCAAAGTTCTTAGAACGTCTTGAACAGTAGCAGCAGAAACAAAAACCAATTTCAAGATTCTAGTTTGTTTTAAATAAAGAATACCTATTTTGTATTGCGATTCCATTGAATATAACACGCAAAACGTTTAAGAACAAGTTTGAATTGGATTAGATTCCAAAGTTTAATTGAAAAGATGATTCGCGATGCTTTTAAAGCAAAATGTTAAGTTAAAATCCACTTTTAAAGTTCAACCAGAAAGCAATGACACTGTTTTGCTCTGACGACCAGTGACACGTGCCTTCGCCAATTGCTGGTACGGGATCAACGACAAAATATGACCTAAAAGACCTCTCCCCTCTCTCCCATTCCAACACCATACTGGACAGCTGACAAGGGAGACAATTTGTTTGCCAGCTCCTCGCGCTCCCCAAATAAAGATCCGAACAACTCTCGACGAGCAGCAGTACGCACCTCACGTGGCGAATTACGATTTACGACCACAACCAGCAACAGCAACAGCAGCCGCGGCGTGTCCGCCATCAAACGATTGTCGCAGATCATCATCATCATCATCATCATGGTCATAATCAGTCCGCCCCATAATCGATGGCCTTCCATGTTATCCTCCCCTCCAGTTAAGGACCTCACTGCCTGCCGGGGCGGGGGGTTGCAACGTGATGTGGACTTTGTAATCCACCCCACTTAAGCCCCCGGACCCATAAAGAAGCCCGAACCTCTCACCTCCTCATCCTCCTGCCGGAAAAACCGGACCTCAATCGATTCATTGTCCACGCGCAAGGCATATGTTAGTGAACGCGACCGCGCCAAGGATCAAACATGACATGTCAGCCTGGTTTATGATGCTTTACGATGTTTTCCGATTGGCGGAAGAGAGGCCAGAGAGAGTGAGGGGTAAATGCAACGACCACGACCACGACGACGACGCGATGGTTCATTGCGAACGCGCTGCACGTACCACTACTATACCTCGTCATCAACTTGGCCGACGACAACGACATGAGTGACGACCACGGGGATGCACTTATGATGATGCTCGCTGCTGCCATCAGCACCACGCCAGCCATCACGTGTATGTGTGTGTGCATTACGTGGAAACATAAACGGCTCCATCGGGTGGCGCGTGCAAGCTTCAGTAGTAATAATGTCGGATTTATTTGATTGCTTTCACGCTCCCAGCAAGACCGGCGCTGCGTCCGAAAGGCGTCCTTTTTGCACCTTTTTTTTTGTTTGCTGTCCCGAAGGATGCTGCTGCTGCTGCTACTGGAATGTCAGCTTAAAATGGAGAAGACAAACAAATCCTTTTGCTGTTGCTGCTGCTACTAGCAATGTAGTAGTGCACGTGATGGTGGTGCTAGTGGTGGTGGTGAAGTAGTACAAGCGTGTTACTTTACGAGCACTGATGACTAATAATAACGCATAAATATAGCTATTACATGTGTAGCCGCAGCATCTCCTGATGGAGCTGCCTGCGGTGGTCGACATACGAGACACACTCACACATCCATTCACACACACTCAGCAGATTGAACGCAGATTGCGGCAATCGAGCGGCGTATGAGACGCATGAGGCGGAATGGGAAAATGCCATTTTTTTTCGTCCTCACCACCGTACGTGAAGTGTGTTTATATTAGAAAATTTTCCCCCTCACCTACCTTCACCTTCTTACACACCCGCCTCGCTCAGTCCCCGTTGACGTTGACTGCTGGAACGAATGCAGGGATCGAGACCAACGGACCCTTTTTACCGCGTTTGGCGGTGGCTCGCTTATGCTTTATTATGCTGCGGTGCGGCCAGACGAGCGGCAATGGAGCATCCTGACGACGGGGCCAACTAAGCATCTGGGAGAAACCTTTTTTTTCTTCTTCCCGTTACGTTTGCCTTTTTTTTCACGCGCGAGCGACAGAGAAGGCGAAAAGGCAGCTCATGATGTTGTTGTCGAAGGACGAACGGAGGTTTTCCTTCAAGTGCCAGTGGCTTGTGATGGTGGTGGTGGTGGTCCTGCTCCCCCTTCTTCTCCCGGTCGAGGAATCTTCTCGTTCCTCGGTCGGTGCTGGTTTGTTATTTATAGCAGCCAAGTACATAAAATAGCTAATAATCATAAAGTTTAATACAAAAATTATGCTATTAAAAGTTTCTCCACCATCTTCGCACGAGCGTTGGTGTGTGTGTGTGTGTGTGTGTGTGTTGGTGCGCAGGACGATGTATCACCGAATGCATCCAATGATGATGATGATGATGCTGATAAGGGTGCTGCTGGTCGTTGCCGGTACCGTTCTGCGCGCAGTCTTGAGCATTGACTGATTAGCATACATTTTCTTCCTCTCTCGCACATTCGTTTCTTGTTTCGCTGAAGCGGAACTGGATGGAAATGGAATCGAGAAAAATGAAAAGAAGAACGAACCCACGAACCGATAGAGGCAGCAGTTACTGGAGGAGCATGATGCAATTGAAAGTTTTCCATTATTGCGTGTCGCGTGTGCCTCTTGCGAGTTGGTTGCAATCTGCTCTACGCTTCTCTATAAAAGAAAAGAGAGAGAGAGAGAGAGAGAGAGAGAGAGAGAGAGAGAGAGAGAGTCCTGGGGGTATGATATTTTATTACATTGACTTAATGCAACATTAACGAGATGAATATTTACCATTTTGATTGAGGCAATGTTTCGGTTGACGGACTCCCTTGTTGCTAGCTAGGGTGGTACCGGTGTATATGTGGTGATCGTAGCATGCTATGCTACGCAGCATGGCAATCGGAATTGAATGCCGGTTATGATGATTTCCCGGCATAATTTGCATTCAATTGCAATGGATTGCAGATTGTTGGTTTAGAATTTCCTCGTTGCATTAAATTGTAATGTTGTACAATAGTAAACATTTAAAAGGTTTTTAATTTGATGATATCATTTATAAAACATGTTTTGTGTACAGTATAAGTTTTATGTTTCAAATGCTGACAGTGCAGCCAATAAGTAATTTTAACAGACAACGCTCATATAAAACAAATTAAATGAATAAATGTAAATGAAATAAATCACTAAAATATAACATAGATTTTAATTATTCCATCCTGAGCAACCCCTATTAATTCTCATAAATGGATGTTTCGTGATGATTTTCACTCAATAAACTCCCTTTCTCCGGTTTATGCTATCAAAACTGTGTAGCAATGTCCTTACTTACACAACAATCCAGGCTCATTAACAAACTTTACTCCCATGCTCGTCCTTTCGCTCGTTAGAACTCAACAGAACCAGACGAACTGCTTCCTGGCGCGCATCATTTTATCCAAAAATTTCATTAACCCTTCCAGTGATCCGACGGCGCTCGAGCACCGTACTAACACTGTGTTGTGCTTGTTGGAGGTGGATTTGTAACCTCAAACTATCGTCCCTCCTCCGAAACGACCTAACGAACAGACCAGATTCATCACCTTGCACCCATGGCGGAAGAAAGTTAAGGAACTATATGCAAAGGAGGTGCAAAGGAGGATTTGCTTCTTTTCTAGTAGTGTCCCCCGCCAGACAATATTGCGCCAACGGCGGTTACCGGTACGAGAATCTTCCAGCATAATGTGCCCGGTAATGAAGCGAGTGATGTGTTGTCACCCTCATTTCGGCCATCTACGGGGTGGGGGGAGGGCGAGGTACTTGCAGCGAAACAGGATTGTCCTTTTTGGGTTGAATGTTGTTGTGTCCGCATGTATTCCGCCACCTTTATCCCCGGCGTGCAATGGATTAGGAATTTTAGAAAGGGGAGCAGCTGGATTCCGGGATCCTTGGAGTCCTGGTGTGTTGTTTAAGTCACGCGGTTAGTTGGCAAGAAATCATTGTGAAGGTTCCGCACCAAACACGATGTAAGGAAGCAGGAAAAGGTCCTTGCAGGATAGTCAACCCCCCAGGGAGGCAACCATTAAACTTCCTCATTCTCCTCCTACCCCACCCCCTGAAGAGGAAGCCCAATCCTAATGACAGTGTGTGAAGAATTCTTAATTTGCTTCAACAAACTTTCCGCCAGCATTTGCATCGCCTCGGCACTGTTCCGTGGGTTCTGTTGGTTCCGTGGAAGACTTTCAAACTTCTCGCTGGATGAACCCGGAAGGGAGGGGTTCCGGTTCCGGTAATCTACAAAGCCCACCACCACCACCGCTGGCGCTCGCACGGTGGCGATGCTGAGCTAGGATAATCATCAAGCTCGCGTTCCGGGGTGGCGGTGGTAACATAGATCTCTTCACGGAATGCGGAAAGACCGCACCGCGGGATGTCCACGGTGCGATACCATCCCCGTCCAAATGGTTCCAAGCGGTGGCGGGGAAATTATTTAAATTTTATTGCCGAATTATAGCTTCCTTGGGTCACAAGAAGTCGTCGACGGCATTACGGCAGATACCAATGGGGCCGTGAGCTGGCTTGTCGCTCTCTTTCGCTCTCTGTGCGTCTTGCGAGTAATCCTAAACGTAGAGGTCGTTCTAAAGGACACACACACATACAGGGAGAGAGAGAGAGAAATTATTCATCGTGTCACCTTTAGCACACGGTGGCCAAAAATTTCCACCATAAATTTGCTCACTAATCACCTTGAGGCTGTAGCCACCTTGAGCTGTTGCGGGCTTTCGGTCGTCGCACTGTAAAGCACAGCATGGGACCTATTTAGCGCTAGCGAGCCAGCGAGGTTGTTGCGGATTATGGAGCCTAGCCTTCTTCCATTTCTAAGCCTTATTATGGGGAGTGTATTACGACGGTCGTTCACTAGCTAAATCATCACACCAGCAAGGTAGGAGTTTAATTAAAACATACGTCTTTGTTAATGAGACGAGCGACACTCGGGTTTATGTTTAAAAATCGACATAATGACTAGGCTATGCAGCATATTTTATTAGTTAAATCAATGCGCCATTCGCCCACAGAAAAGACATTAATTGTTATGTAAAATCCATTTAAAGCGGAAGTCCTTTTCTCGTGCCATCACGAGCCTGGGAATTACACATTGCATACATCTAGGTGCGCAACCACCGAAATGCGATGTTTACTTCGATGTTATTTCTATTCCAGATTCAACCAACTCTCTCTGGCAATCATTTCGCTACTTTAATCAAAGAATCCGAGAGATAACATATCGTAAATGATAGTAGCAGAGCACATCTCACCGAAATGAGAACACATCACATCCACAAGACACTAGGAAAGTAGTATCATTTTGTCGTCAGTGCTGCCCAGCACGGCCGCTAGCTCGTTGGCTCACGGGAACCGCAGGCTCTTGCTTACCTACCTGGTGAACCGTGAAGCTAATAAAATACCGAAACATTGCTCAAATATAGCCATCGGCTGCGTGTAGTGGGAGTGCGGTTCATGATAGGATTCGCATATGCTACGTTCGACGGCTTTGTTTTTTTGTTTTCCTCCGTTTCCCGGTGACGCACGAACGCCTGTGTTTATGCAATGGTCTGTGGTCGACTTTACCCGAGCGAAAGTGCAATCCTCTCGTCCTGCTGCTGCTGTTGCTGCCCTCCGGAAACGCCAGTACCCCCACGGGGGAGTGGAAGTGGGAAGAGGTGGAGATGATATGTTGCAACCATATTCCGATCGGTGGCCAGAGCAGAGGGAGGGGAGAAGGAGAACGTGGGAAGTCATGGTTCAATCATCTCCTGATCATCCCTGGAGGTCGGTAACGATTCCCATGGGGGATGAGCGTGCTGGTCGGCCGAAACACCAGGCCTCTGGCCGCTCTCTCTCTCTCTCTGGACACACTGGACGGAGGTGGTCTGGATGATTGTGCAATGGACGTGCCCTCCTCCACAATACTCCCCCAGTCCATTCGACAACTTTCATCTCATTGACTCACGGGTGGAGGGGGTGGCCACGCAGGGAAGGCCAGGCCAGGCCAGGCCATACCAGGCCTCGGCGACTCGGTAAACAGATCACGTACTTTTGGGCCCCAGCTTTTCCGATATTTTTTTTCCACTGTTTTCCCCCGAATTGCTGCTACTACTGCTGGTGATGCTGTTGTATTCATTCGCTTCGCCCTCGTCCGGTGCTCGGACCCGGGTTCAATTGCGTTCCTATTTTGTGTGTTTTATGTGCTCCAGTAGCCGATCGTGGTCTATCATCGATTTCCCCTCAAACCCCCCCTTTTTGAGCCCACTAGAGCGAGAGCGAGAGTGTATCATAGTGTTGGCAGCAGGTGGGGGGTGGTCGCTGGACTGGATTTCGCTCTTAATTTCGAATTCCTAGCAGAAGGCCCACGTCACCCGGCCTTCGGGGACGATCGAAACGGTCGGTCGGCTGGTCCACCACACACAATCAAAGTCCTGGCATGCCCTAGCATGGCCGGGGTTGTGTCACAATGCAGCAGCAGCCAGGTTGAGGTCTACGGTGAAAGCGCAAAGCGTTGGAAAGCAAAAACGCGGAAGGAGGAAAACCGTTCGTTCGATTTCTCCGTTCTAGTTAAGGGAGAAAACCTCATTCGAGCAACTTTTCCTCGAACCAGTCGTTGGCACAACTTTTTCGCCTCGGCAAATCGGCATCCTCGACGGACGGTGACGCCATTCACGGTGGAGTGGTGGGCCAATCATGCTCATTATCGTCAATCGATGTGATTGCTCGTGACCAAATCATCAGGATCCGCCGAAGTTCCGTGTCGGGACCGAGGGCACGTTTCAAACTCGAAACTCCCGGGCCAAAATGCCAAATCCAACCGACCGCGCGTGTGTGTGTGTGTGTTCCTGGGCGAGTTCGCGAGTTTGTTTTCGCAGCTGACCTCAAACAAATGAACGCCCCCCACCGCGGAACACACACACACGTAGGGAAGAGAATTAAGCTTCCCCCAACCACCGGCGGGGGGTTCGTGCAAATCCTTGCCCACAGTCCTGTCCAAAGCCTGATGACTATGCAGTAGATTATTGATTAGTTGCCGCATCGCTTTTCCGCAGCGAGCTTTTGCACTGGCGCTAATGCACAGAACACGGGCAACACAGACAACACGGGACAGTTCATTAAGGGAATGCTCCTGGTCCCTCGTGGAACTTTGTTAAACTTCCTGGCAGGAGACGGGCGCGCGCGTTCGCGCCATTCCACACGTGACGATGTCCTGTGTGCCGGCCGGTGGCCATTTGCCTAATCAATAAACACGAATGTACGGGGATGCTGGAGCTGAAGTGGAGTGGTAGTGCTCAGGAATTTCAGGACGGTCGAAACGATTCGACACTTTATGTATAGAGAGTGTAGTACATTCCGCAAGGGGACACTCGAGCAGGTTTGGAATGTTCGCTGAAGCGTTTTACCCTTTCTGCCGACTCCTTCTGCTACCTTTTGAACGTGGCAGGCATTCCGGGAGTGATCAATGAGTGGTCATTTGGTATCGGATTTAGGGAGAGAATTCCGGAAATCCGGTACAATGAAATGCACTTGAAACGGTCGGATAACATGACCACGACCTGTGATGCGATTTGTCTTGTCCATCGTGCACTGATGACGTACTGGGCTTGAAATCCTCTCCCTTGATTGGTGCACAATTTTGGACCCCAGCTTCTCAGCTCTCTCTCTCTTCCTTTTCCTCTTTAATCCCGGACGACACGCCACGAAGATACGTCTTAACGACCAGCAAGAGATTTGTTACAAGCTTCTGCACACACACACACACGATTTGTAATAACAAACGAGGCGAGTGTTATGCGGACTAATCAGCCACGACCGTGGCTTAAGGGTGGCACAGTAGGCTGTGTGATCAGATTGTTATTCTTCCGCTTCCTCCTCGGATGTCACCATATTATTCTATGGAAATTGATCCAAATTCGAATAATCCTGCAGTAGGCGACGCTTAAAGTCTTAACAACCGTCAATGGGGCTGCTACTGCAGCAGCAGAACACAATATTGGTCCAGTTGAAACAACATTCTCATTAGACGATAAGTCCATCCATCGGCCGCTTTCCAGCCGCTTCCGGTGCGGGTATATAGGGAGCGGATCTGCGAATTTGTTGCTGTAAGGATTTAGCACCTTCCCCGACACACGCACACACACACACGGCCAGCCATCAGTGTCCTAAGTGAGGCTCAGGGTGCAGAATTCTCTGCAGGAGAACCGCAAAATCCAGGAACCTGTCGATCAGTTGGCGTGCGCGCACGCTCTGTCCTCAACGACTGTCAGTCTTCTAACGAGGAATCCTTCTGACGCAGAACTGACGTGACGTGAGTGAAGGAGAAAATGGAAAGAAAACACTCTCCGGTCGCTGGTGCATCGTTGAAGTGCCGTTGAATGGCTTGCCAATGGCACCTGTCGAGTTCGGTGCAAGGACGTAGCCGAGGCTGTGGATTGCAGGATTCTGGCAGAAGCGCCAAACATCCTTTTAGCCACTGCCGCTTGTGAATGAATTCAGTTTTAAAGATCCAAATCCTGCTCCAAAAAAATTCCCCCCCAGAGGACGAATTGTTGCATCCTTTGGCGTCGGTGGAGGAAAATCGCCGAAAAATTAATTTTCTACCACACGCAACGGAGGATACGGACATGGAGATCCGGCTTTAATCCGACCACCTTTCACACCTCCTGCTGCCCGGATTGCCATTTCCGGGCGAACGTGGGATTTTAATAGAATAATCAACCCCCGAGGCCGGTTTTTTGGGGCCTTTAGAGCAACGAGCAGAGTAGATGACATGTAGTTTAAGCCTCAATCAACCTGCGTGCGTGTATGTGAACGTCATCGTCGTCATCGTCGTTGCGTCCTGAGTTTTGATGAGATTTTACCGTGGGGGCCTTCCTCTCTCACCAAAAAGCCATGAAGCCATGAAAGCCGGCTCAAAACCGATGCGTTGTCCTTGTCCTTGTCGTCGCCATCGTCGATGTCAGCGCAAAACGAGGTGCTAGAAGGTGCGTTGTCTGTGCACGGGAGGGCGAGCCAAGGTGAAGATGTGAGCCGCGCGCGTTCCCGCTGTTTGTTTGGGTTGTCGCTTCTTTTTATTTCGATGCACGAATTTCCCGGAAAACCTCTCTAGCTCTCCGGGTTCCCCGGTTTCGACAACATCACACGCTTGGCTCAGCAAAATTAAACACTTTGCCAACCTTCTCCCTTTCCCTCGGCTACCGTGGCCTTGTATCGAAACAACGTCTTCCTTCGATACTGAATGCGGAAGGTACCACCTGTGTGGTGGTGTGTGTGTTGAACGAAAAGTTTATTAAATTAAATTATATTAAATTAAACTGTACCTCCTTGTGATTTCATTCCGGGCTCGCCGGTTCCCAAAACCCCGTAG
>NC_064875.1:5180000-5192500 GCF_943734745.1 Anopheles darlingi | reverse complement strand
GCGGGATCGCCGGCAAAAAAAAAACAAACAGGCCAAATCACAATCGCTGTTGCCGCTGCCTTGGTTTTGGCCACCGTTGGGGGAATTTGGTAATTAATCATTTCGATAAAGCTCTTCATTCTAAGCGTTTTTTTTTTAATTCTTCAGGATTGTAAATTTTCACATAAAAGGACCGTTTTTTTGTTGGGCGGTTTTCATGACAAACGACCAGGAATTAATTCCTCGATTTGTCTATCATTCTGGACGAACGAAAGAATGCTTTTGCCGGACTGCCCAGCATGAGATTGCGAGGGCACAATACTCTCTTAATAAGATGTTTTCGTTAAATCTTCTCTCGATACTTGGAAAATAATGGGGGGAAAACCCCATCGGTTATAGCGAAGCACCAGACGAGACGAAGGAACGTGAAAAAAGAACCACGAGAAAGGAAAACACCAATTGACACGTAATTGTCACCTGTAATGGCGGTAATTAGGAGAATGGATGGTGTTACCTTACCTCGCCTTTCCTTTTTGGGGCGATAAAAGAAAAGGGGAAACGCTTTCTAATGACCAGATTTTCATTTCTTTCCTGCAATAAAAAAACACAGAAAGAATGAAGCAAGATAATCCGAGAAAAGCATGACTTCTAGGGAGTTAACAATGACTTCTCAACCAAATGAATTCGTGTCCTTGTGCGGTGCCGTCGCTTCGTTTCATAGCTAATTGGCTCTCTGATTGGGCGACCAGTCAGTGGTGACATTTCGTTGGTTTCTCTTCTACTGCTTCTCTGCTCTATCACCCTAAGGAGTGTCAACGCCACTGTAATGGCTTTCCAATGCCACATGTCGCCCGTAAATCGTCCAAAGATTTACGCTACGTCGGTCGAGGATTCTCACATTTCATCCCAAGCCCAAGCCATAATACTTTCCAATTAACTTCCCTGCTCCGAGCGCACATCCGACATATCGAACTGACTTTTGGGTAAGATTTGCGTGAACATTACCAACGGGAACCCCGGGTCGGGGGGTAGTAGCCAAGTGTTCTCGTCTTTCTCCGCGTGTCGATCGTTAGCGACCCTCAACAGCGACTCACCGACGACAAATCCCTTTTCACACCCCGAAAAGGGGTGCCACTGTGACACTTTCCATTTTGCTGGCGGCTTTCTTCGGTGCTTCGGTGACCGGTGCCGGTTAGCCCGTCGTACTGGAACCCCGTGACAGGAGGATTCGATGTGGAGAGGTCGTAATGAGGGCCGATAATGATTCAATTTATGCTCCTTCTCTCTTTCTCGTGTCGCTCGTAAGGGGTGCGCTTCGAAATCAATCCGAACGCAATCTGTTCAAAATCAAACGAAACAAGTGAAAGACTCCCTCAAAGAAGATGGCGCTTCTGGTAGCTTCATCCTCTCTGCACTCAAGCACTGTGTAAACGGTGAAGAGCAGCCGCCAAGAAGGAAAGAATTCATAAATCAACGATTGGATTTGCATTTTCCAAATCACGAAGGCCCGGTCGGCCTTCGGGTGCTTCGAAGTGCCACGGTGAACCTGCGAAAAGTGAGAAAACTCTTGTTGAGTACCCTCGTCAGAAGTCGTGGAGTCGAGGAGTCGCCATTTCCATTAGCGAGATGAAAATTTGCATCGCAGTTGCTGGCTTCCGATGCGTCGCCGCTGCTGTTGCTGCCAACGGCTCGTTCGCTTATGTTAAGTTCCCGGATCTGCATGCGCCCGCCCCTTCACGAAATGGAAGTGTCAATATTTGCTCGTCAAATTTTCCATCCCGTGACCGTTCTGTGCATAGCAAGCGCTTTGCTAAAGTTGCTGCGGACTGTGCGCACTCGAGACGGCCCTGGTGGCCACTTTCGAGAGAGAGAGCCCAAAAACTAACAATTATGATTGAGAAGCCAGGCCTCAAGATCGGCCGCATTACATGCTCCGGCAGGTCAGCCATGCTCGAAGGGTGAGTTCCTTCGTTCGTTCGTTCGTTCGCCAACAATCGCTCTAATTGAATCGCATCACACGGGAACAGGAGTCGCGCTTCAAGTGGCCCTCTCTGGAGGGTGGAGACGGGTTTGATTTTTCCTCCCCTACGAAAGCCAATCCGCAGCGTTTGTCTAGCTGGCTGGCCTAGCGTTGTTTTAAATCAGCTACGAGAAATTGATCATATCGAGCGTACGTCGTCATCGAACGCATCCGACGACCGACCAGCCGCCGATAATAAGCGCTAAGAGGATTTGTCTACCGAAAAGGGGGAGTGGGAGGGGAGTTTTTCAATTTCTCCTCACACACACCCGGACCGGAAACAGGAAATGGGAGCCACCTAACGCGGTACGGCGAGGCATGGCACGTGTCTTGAAGAAGTTCGTCCGTTAAATCGGTGATCTCTTCCTCGGTCCTTTTATTTCTTTTTTAAACAAAGACGCACCGTTCGGCCAGTGTAGGAAAGGGACGGAGGTGTAGGTGAAAGTGACTTTTCCTGCACTTTCCACCCTTAAACCGGTGAGGGTCACCGTCGGTGCGATATGGCGTGCGAATTGCAACATGTGTCCTGGGGCGTCCCGTCCTGGGACAAAATCCCTGAACCGTTCGCCGGTTGCCGGTTGCCGGCATGTGCGTAAAGGGACGTTGGTGTGTGCTGGTTGCTGGTGAGTTGGTTGCAACATAATTGCTCGCCGGGTACGGTCAATGGACGAGGAGGGAGCAGAACAAAGCAATGCCACAATCGGAGACTTATTTTTTCCCCTCTCTAAGCTCTCGGTAGTCGGAATTGGCACAGAAATCGGAAGTTGACAGTGTGTTGATGCGAAAGTTGATGGATTAAATGCCACTTTTTGTGCCATAACGAGACACATGCTGTTTGCGCTCGGTGGAGAGAGGGTGAGACGTAAAGGAAGAGAGTGGAAAATATGCAAAATTATGTAAGTTATTCTTGATCAGACAAGAGAAATCGAAAATCGACAGAATGTGGAATGGTCTGGTGTGGAATGGAAGGCTTTTCTTAAACGAATTCCAAAATGAATTTGGCTTTTTGTCGGAAATATAAAGGTTATGAGTGCTTTCCGCATTCAGGACACTTTTCCCTTAAAGAGCCTTTAATTAGAGACTTGAATAATTTTATAAACGACAATATTACATAAATCGAAAATGTGATTGATTTATAGATTTATATCAAAGGGAAAATACAAATTGCAATTACATATGGAAATGCCCTCCATTTCATAGATGTTTGCATGTTGCATACAGATAAGATCACAAAAGAAACGAAGTAACCATTGATCAAGAAAAAATGTTTAAATTTTCATTTCTTCTACGTCCATAAAGGTCACAATTTTCCCAGTGAACTTGGATTCTTCGTCTTAAAACGAAATATTTTTTGAAAAAGTTTCAATCCTGCTCCAACATCCAGTTCCCCCAACAACAGCCTTTCACCTAAGCTCACTTGTTCCAAAAAGGAATATTTCCTCCTATTGATAACGCTCCCCCGCCCAGTTGGTGGGTGTAAAATTTACATTTAATCGAAATTTAAACCTCCACGCAGTGTTTGCCTTCAAATGTGTGCGGCGTCAATCTCGTCAGTGATTCCGAGTGCGAGCAAATAAACCATCGGAAATCAATTTTTCACTCCCTGGATGCCCCGCGGAGGCACTTGCGGTACCAGTGCGGTGCTATCATTATCGCGTCTTATGACACTCCGCGTTTCGTATCAGTAGCCCCACGCCCCAGAGGCCACCGTTTGCTTATACATTCACGCCACAACCTGGGACTTCACTCTGATGCCAATTTGCTGCAATCGACATATCGCACATGCCAAGTAACTTCCGATTTCCTTCTCCGGCTTGCCATTAGAGCATTGATGCGTGCTTGTGTGTGTGTGTGTGGTTTGGGGGGAAAAGTAATGTTATGAGATTCAGGACAAAAGCGAGCAAATTTCTAAAGCGTCTTATTGCCACCAACAGAGGCGCTCGGGCATGAGGAAAAAACAATAAACGCCCTGAGGAACGCCCCACGATTTGTGACATTTAAATTTTCGCGATTTCGGCAACCACCACATGCCAATCCCCAACGGACGTGTGTGGGGGTGTGTGTGTGCGTAGGGGGTAGGGGATGATAAGATGAGATTGGCGCTATTTGCTTGACTCAATCTTGCATTCAAATTTTATGATCGTATTTGCTTTTCCGTTAACCCCCGGCGTCCATACGAAGGCTGCGTGAGGATTAGGCGTTAGGCCTCCCCCCGGTACCAGGATATCCCAGGACCTCCTCTGCTGCCAGCAGTAGTCCTTCAGCCAGCAGTAGGTGAAAAGATGGTGGATTTCAGTAGAGCGTTTTGCACGCACGGACTTTGATGGAAAGTGAAAATCTAAAATCAATTCAATCATCAGCACCGTCGTCATCCCCATTTTGTGGCACATTACGCCTTGGGACCCGCACTAGGACATGGTCGAGGGACCCTCTGCCTGCTCTGCGATTTTGCAGATTACATACTACATTGCAAAGGAGTGTAACGAGAGAACGACGTCGAAACCACGTGACCAAGCTGCCAGCTGTCAACCGGGCATTTCGTCAACCGAAATTCCGTTCAATTGGAACTCGAAGTGCGTGATCGGGGAGTTTTGAGCAGCGGGAGGAGTTGATCCTTGCGCATATGTTGTTGGCTGCCTGCCTCTCGAACACCTCAGCACAAATCCTTCTTAACGTCAATTTCACCTGTCACACGCACACGGTGCACTCACGCTTCTCACACACACACGCATACACGCACACGGCGCTCTAAGTGGCTGGTGGCACCATTCTCTTTCAGGGACTCACACCACCCCGCCTCGTGAAGCGCCGAATTTGTATAATTTTGCATTCTATTGCCTCATCCACTCGCGTCACGCGCCAGTGACAGCTCGCGCACACCGGCGAGACACTCCTGGAAAAGAAGAGAGAGAAAGAGCGATGAAGAGATTTAGTAGCGGTCCTAAAAAGAAGACAATCGAAATAGCATCGCGGGCATCATACAGCAGCAGCGCCCCATAGCCCGTGCGGCTGATCCCGCGCTGACACCCCGCTCCAGTACGCGGTGAAAAACAAACATAAATATTTCATGAAGACTAATCTCATTGAAATTCAGCGTGTTATGGCAGCAGTCGTTGCGCGACGATTTTCTTTCGTTGCTTTCGTCGCCTGTTTTTTCTTTTGCCTTTGCATTTTCACGGGTACTACTTTTTTCTTCCTTGGCGTAAGGAAATCCTTCTTCTGTACAAAAAAAAAGTAGGCGAAAGGCGCGCGCTCTGGAGAAACGAGATTGTCATATGTGTGAGCGTGTATGTGTGTGTGCGTGCGCCCGAAAAATCGCGTCATCGCAGCAACCATCGCTTTCGCGCATTGAAGGTGCGAAAATTGAGTGTGAAATAGACATTTCCGCGTGTTCTTTATGCACATCCCACATCAGGCACCAGGTTTTGATGCTCGATAGAGCATCCTCCCCCGTCCCCTGAGTAGGCTCTTTATCGCGCAATTTGTTTGACTTCGGCTGTACGCGAGGAGCGCGGCCAAAAGTAAATTAAGTGCGTGTGTGCATGTCATGGGGTGCTCGCACTCCTCTCCGTTTAGAGGGTGCTTTCGGTTGTCATAAAACATAACAAAAAAAAAATGCTGCTATGTATGAATTATTTTTCTCGTCAGCATCAGCAGCCGGTGGTGGTGATGTTTTGGCAGTTGGCGTTATGATTAAAAGCATAAATATTACCGACCACGCCATACCATATCGTGCCATGCCAGCGCAGAATTGTGGCACTTAATCATGTCAATAAGGAAATCGCTCGTGGCTCGTGTACCTTACTGGCAGAATTTTTCTATTTTTTTTTCAAATGAAAATCCATGTTGCTGCTGGCAGTATCAAGTGGCAAACCAACGCATACGAGAAGGACCAATGCTGACGTATCGTGAGCACCAGGTTTGAAGGCCTGGTGCTCACTACTCGATGACTTGTCCATACGGCATCCAAGAGAGGATTTTGATGATTTTTAAAATGAAAATCAATTCCCTTTAAGCGCCTACACGCGTTCGCGTAATGAGCGAAAGTTTCCCCGGAGTGGTAACCCCCGATGGACGGATCGGAGCACCACTTTCATCCGCCTTTCACCGCATGATTGAGTTTTCTCATTTTCCACCGACCACACGTACCGATGCGCACGTGTAGCATTTTGGGATTGATTTTCGGTCCGTTCGTCCGGACGAGATCGAATAATTGAACTCCTGAACTCCTCAACGTTTGTTTTTCTCCGCAGCAGCAGCATCAAGCTGTTGACAGCTTGTCTTGCGCAACGATGCACATGAATGGAGACCGAACCCGGGACCAAACGTATGCTGCACATGAGCACACCAACAAGACGTCAAGACACGTACGGTTCGCACTGTGATCGGTGATGAAATTGTAATTAAAATATTATGATCTCGCTGTCAAGCAGAGGAGAAAACCTCTAAGTTTGGACCTCTCCTATCAATCTTCCGCCGGTACAGGGCCCTGATCCATCATGGGCAGCAATTATGATGACGATAATGAGACGTTGATGTCTTTAGACTTCCTCGAAAGCGTCCCCGCGATAAGTCAAGCGCTGGCGAAAGGAAAGGATTGGCCGAGGATAATTGGATAATTTATGAGTGACATTATTGAAGCACTAAGTACAGTAGTAGCATCATCACCAGAGCGTACCCTTCGTCCCTCGATTTTACGCTCGATTCGAGACGCCCGAGAAGAAAACTCCCAGATCCCGTAAGGGAAGAGACGAACCTCCCAGCGAAAAGGGAACACTTTGCACACTTTCTAATGAATTAAAATAATGTCGGAAGCAAATGGGCTCGACGACGAAGAAGGCGACGTAAAAGCGATGCTCTCCGTACCGCTTCCCTCGTTGTGGTGCGACATCCAACGACACGGACTCGGAAGTTTTCGGTATTTTTATTGGTGTCAAGCATAAATTCCAATAGTTGTTTTAGGCCTAACCACCACCACCACCACCACCGCGAGGGAGGCAACCACGAGCCATCATCGGTTTCACTCGCAAAAGGCATCTTCTTGGAGCGGTAACAGTGGTGGCAGTGGTGGTGGTGGGTAATAAATAATGTGAAATTAAATTTCCGCGTTTTCCGCGGGAATGTCGGTGAGGTGAGAGTTTGGGAAATAAATTTATCGAACGTTTGTACGGGGAGCACCTCACCTTCGCACCGGTGTCTGCATGTTTTATTCACATTCCATATGACGATTGATGGGTTGCTCCTGCCTCCTGGAAGGAAGAAAGGAATTGAAGGTGTTCCACAGGAAGAAGGGGAAACTTCTTAAAGGTTTTCCTTCGGTTCGGTTCACAGGGAAGAGTAATCGGATTGGCTAGTTTGTCAAAGAAGACCATTCAATGCGGCTTTAAAAAGTCGACCTGCCGCGAACGTACTGTTACAGATCGAATCTAGAAAGAGATCCTTCTTATCTGGGCATGATACCCACCATTCATCTCGCGGTGCACCCCTCGAAATACATAAAAAACGAAGAAGAAGAGATTGCCTTTTCACCCTGCAGTGTACCCAGAAAGCGCATAAAATGGCGGCGTATCATAACACATCGTGACGTTATCAGACCATCAGAGAGTTTTTGTTGTTTGTTTGATGAATATCCCTGACCTGATTGTGCGTTCTCGTTCTCGTCCGATAGCATCTTAGACCCCCGCGGGAAGGGAAATGGGCCAGATGGTGTGTCGTACGCACCGCTAGACCGCGCCGTCGTTGCCGCGGTGTTCTGCATTATTTTTATGTAAATTTCATCACCCAATCGTTAAATTGCCTCTACGATTTCCTCGAAGGGAACGACGACGACGATGAAACGGCCACGGCTTGTTGCTGCAGCAGTCACACCGAACCAGCGTAACACGATCCGCGAGGATTTATCGTTAGCACCCTTACCTTCATCCCCTCGATGGTGCCCTTGAAAGGACGGAGGACGAAGGAGCGAGGGAATTAACAACATTATTTACAAACAACGTCTCATGCAAGGATTTCAAAACATTCGCAGACTATTCGATTCTGTTATTTTGCGTTTTTTTTGTGGCTTTTTCTCTTTATCCAAATCCAAATTCACTGAACGAAAGGACCTCAACTAGGGCTATCGCCGTCGCATTTTGGGCGCGCAACATGCCACACGAATGAGGGATTTCTGGGGTGCTTCGTGGAGGGGAAAGTCGCGGTGTTCGAGGCGGCGGCGATCGCAGCACCGAGAGTCTCGCTGGTTTGCGCCCAAAATGAGCTGCCACATTTGGTGGTTGTGTGATGTGGCGTAAACACGGGCACCAGGGATCTAGCCTGGACCTGGCCTTTCTCTCTCACACACAATCACACTCCTGGTGATGTGCATTTACACTCCATCACGACGACGCGCGACACAGAAGCACCCTTCGAGGGCGCTGAGAGAGAAAGTGCATTAAACGGCGGAAGAGGGCCGCTTTTTCCTTTCTTCTTTTTTCACGTTCCACGAAATCCAGCCAGCAAAAGTGACAATTGACAATTCTGTCTGCACGCCCGTGTGTGTGTGTGTGTCCGGTCGAGCCACGGAACATCATAAAAGGAAAAAAGGACCCCTCAGAATCCCGCATTGAAAGCCGATCTGCGCTGCTACCTTCGAACGGGAATTTCGAAAAAGGAACACACACACACACACACATACACACTCTGCCATTGATGTTTTTGCGGCGTGCGATGGCCAAGGGTGCGAAAGGACCCCTCACCTGAACGCAACCCGGGAGTTGAACTACTGCTGCTACTGCAACGCAGTGTTTTCATTGATTTCGCTCGTCGGTGCCTCGATGTGCCTCTGCTCTCTGTTATGTCACCGGGACCGCAGGACCCTCTTCTTCCGCTTCTTCTTCCAGGTCACATGAGCCCGCAAAAGGGAACGCACGGCGGGCATTACATTGTTCCGAGGGAATTGAAGAGAAATTGGCACCAAATCGGATCGTAAAATTGCCCATTTAGGGAACGCAGGAGGCCGGAATTGCTGCTGCTGCGGCTGCTGCAGCAACCGAACGGTGCCTTAGGGGCGATTCCGATTAATGTTGGTTCGCGTTCGCGCATTTTCCATTTTCTGCTGCATTCCGCTTCACGTTGAACGTTGTGCGTTTGCCTTCCGGGGGTTGTTAGGAAGTTGAAAATGTTGGGAAATTATAGGTTTTCAGCCAAATTTTCGAACGCACCACATTCGGATGCCCTCTGGCGTTATGGGCTACGTGGTTTGGACCACTTCAAACTTGCACATATAGTCGCTCTATTAAAAATTTACAAAACGAATTTCGGTTGGCATCATTAGAGGAAATACCAGGCTTATTCAAAACTGTTCTTCAAATTGCGTCTACTTCAACGTTAACTCTGACCAACGAGGGTTTTTTTCCGGATCGACGATGCATGCAAAAGCCTGAAAGGATCCACTTAGGACCCGCAACACAAGTCGCTGAACTGGAATGGAGTGTATTGTTTGCGAAAACTGCTTGCAAAACTCCCCACCGTCCTTTGGACGACCGGTGATGTCCTGTTTCTGCAAACTCGCCTGCAGTAGGAGCTGCTGGGTCTCAGATCCGTGGTCGTCTCTGTCTCGTTGCGGGCATGCGCAGTTAGTAGTAACTGCTGCTAGTGTAGTGCGAGAGCAAGTCCAACGATACAATAAGGATATTCCAGGAGTAGCAGGCTATGACTGAGCAGTTTGGTTCGCTGACACCTAGATGGCGCTAGTTGGTTCGTTCGCCAACAAAAAAAACTAAGGATAACGTAATTTTTTAAACTTCGATGTGTTTTTATTAGAATCTAAACTAAAATGTTCATTTGATTGATATAATTTGATGTAGGAATACTCTTTTTGATGTGGTTCAATGATTTGTCGAACATTTGTTAACCATTTTAAGATGTTTCATAGTACTTGCTTGCGATGTTATGGAGAATGTTCGTTATTTTGATAATCGTTATGACAAATTCCTTTAAACGCCAGAAATTTGTTTAACAAAACTATGTTCTGCTTCGTTGATCAATAAATTGAAAAATGTGATTCTCTTGATTTATGGGTTCTTTTCTCAGAAACTTTTCTGTTTGAGAAATCAGTTGAACCTCGCATTGATAACACGATTAAAAATTTAAACAAACGAAGTAATTATCAAACTACAACCTTTTTACTGGTTCCGATCAAATCGATCTGTGAATTTCCCAAAGGTTGCTGCGATAAACTAACATCCTCTTTTGAAGAAATTAGATTGGAACCAAGCGAGCATTCCACAACCCTCCCTAGCACCAATTGCTGGTGAAAATGAACTCGGGATTGCCCGGCCGTAAGCAGATTAGAAAATAAGCAGCAAACGCGCGCGAGGTCCGATTGCGGCCACAAATGTTTAATTAAAAAAGCGAAAGATTATCCTCCCGCTCGCGCAAAAATGCCCTCCCGCCTCTCGCCACCGTCCCCTGTGCTCTGTGGTCCGTTAATCCTTACTCTGTCGACCCCTTTTCAGTTTTAAAGATACAGATCACCTAGCCCGGCATTTTAATTTCTGACACACAAACACTCACCGACAGGCAGAGAGAGAGAGAGAAAGGGAGATTGGAAACACACAATTCCGGTGGCCGAATGCCGAATTCACACAATGTTGTTCCGCATTCCCGCAATTACATCCTTCCCCGGGAACCGGTCTGCGCGGTCTGCCGGGTCTGCCTAATTCGTTTGTGTTTCCGCGAGACATTTTAAGGGAAGGGAATGCGTTTTTTGCCAACCAAAACCCACGACCAATCCGTGACGGTACGGCTTTTCCACGAAAATCCTATCAGTGCCAGCAAGGGGAAAGCGGCCAACTGCTGCTCGGAGGTAATAAAAATAAATTAAAACCAAATTGCACTTTCGGCCTCTGGCGCGGCCTCCCCAAAAAGCAACTCCGACCGTTCTGTGGGAGGTGGAAAGGTGCGTAAGTAGTGCTTGATGGAACTATCTACTCCGGGCCTCCCGGGGGTTGCTCCTGCTCGTCGTCGTCGTCGCCATCGTCGCCATCGTTCTAGGTTTCAACCGGAAAGTCGTTGAGAAATTAATCGAAAACAAATTTGATCTGTTATCACGGCAGAAAGCCATTAAACGTCCGCACGCCCGGTGTATGGAGTGCATTCCAAGCTCATATTTCAACCTGGGACCGGGGGTAATGATGTCCACCGTTCATGCGTGTGCGTGTGCGTGAATGCGGTCCAATCTGCAGTAGGACATGCACGCAGTACGCAGACTGTTGAGCCTTCTGACCTGAACGGCCGATCTGAACGTGAATCTCAATCCGGTACTCCATGCCGTTGCCATAGGATGCGCACACACCCAGACTACTGTTTCTGGGTCAAGCGTACGCGTAGCTTGCTGGCTGGCTCGTTTGGCCGCGAGCTTTAATCACTTCGAACGACTATTCGGCTGCTGGACCACTTAACCAACGATTCAGTTCATGATTCTCTCTCTCTCTTTCGCTCTATCTCTCTGCAGGCAAATCTCGTCACTATCCTCGCTACTCGCTGAACAGCTCGGACAACGAGGACAGTCCGATTCATCGGTCGATCTACGCCCAACCGTACAACGCCATCCCGTGCGAAAGACAATCAAACTTCACTTACCGATCGGTCAAGAGAATCACCGGCCAATCGCAGGCGGCCGAGTCGCAAGCATCGGCGGCCACCGCTGGTGGTGGTGGTGTCGGAGGTGGTCACACGACCACCCCCTCGTCCGAAAACGGTTCCAGTGCGACGCTCACCGACGCGGAAGCATCACTCGCCCGGGAAAACACGCTGCTCGTTAATAACGGTGAGTAGTGCAGGATCCGCTTTCCTTCTCTACTCGTCTGGACACGCAAACACACCCACACGAACACTGTCCCGGGATATCGATTTCCCGGTCCAGTTAGAGGCCACAAAAAAATGCGCCAAAAATACGCCGTACGATTAACGATCCCGTCTCTCGTGGACGCTCGAAGCACGCACGAACCTCGTTCCATCCTTGCTCTTTCACTCACTGATTCCCTCCACCCTCCAGGATGTCGATTTATCTCCGTAGAAATTGAGGAACCGGACAACGAACGGTGCACAGTAGTGCTACGACTAGGGGCTTAATGGGCGTTTTATGGGGCCGCTGATGGAGTTTTGATTGATCCCCGGCCGCGATGATGTCGCTTGTTTTGTTGTTGTTGTGTTTTTGTCCAGTATTTCTGTGAGTGTGTGCGGGCAAGTTAACGAATTAATAGCAACGATTAGGATCCAACGATTGGCAGACAGACAAGCTGTGCAAAGCTTTGAACAGTGCCATGGCGGTCATTGTGGGGAATGTTTCATGGCCACGAGATTGTCCGGGATATCCAGTTGCCGGACCGGGACCGGAGTCCGTCATTCGGCAGTTGATTGAGGGAGATTGAGCTGAGATTGATAATGTTGCTTGATGTGACGTCGCCTCGTACGTCCTTGGAAAGTAAATATCTACTGTCTTTGGCTTTCGGGATAACTG
>NC_064875.1:5170000-5177500 GCF_943734745.1 Anopheles darlingi | reverse complement strand
GATGGGCGAACGTTTTGCAAACAGCTCGCAGCGCAGGAGCAAGAGTGCAGAACCAAATGTGTGGCACTAATGATGGCGCTTATTACAACTGCGAGGATTTTGCTGACCTGAGAGTAGCATCCTTTAACCGCCCTGGTTACGCTTAAAGGCAAGCGATTGCTCGCATTTCCAAGAGCGCGATTCTGCGCCGAGTTTGAGTTGGAAAATTAAAAAGTTCTTCCGCAAAAGTTGCTTGGAAGAAACTCCACTCCTTCGCCCGATCGTTGAGCAAAGCGACGTGGTTGGAAATCGTTCGACGGGAATCGGGACGCTATAAATTACGATCGAACCGATCGAGTTTGGTGCTTGAGGTTTTTGAGTTTTGATAAGCTTCCTGCCTTCCACTGGCCTTCCCGTTTTCCACTTTACTTCCCCGAATCAAAGTTTGAAGAGCGTCTACATTGAGTTCGTCGTTTTTTTTCGGTCCTCGGATTCGTCTTCCGCTTCCGCGAGATGCGGATGCGCTCCGTGGGGTGGTGCTGCTTCTTCTGCCGTAAATCCGCTTAAGTAGCTGGTTAACCGCACTGATTGCGATTGGCTTGGTGGATGGATCGTTTGGTGAAGAAGTTTTGGGATTTGATGAGTGAGGCGAATTTTTCTGTCGACCTCCTGCCCATCAATCATTAAACACAAGTTGGATTGCACACGAAAGCAAAATCGCGCCGCACGCGTGAGGGAAAAATGAAACAGCGTGGGATTGGATTGTCTTTTCGGACCGAGGACGGACGAAAATTGAAAACGCAAGCAGCGAAAAGCGATGCAGCAGCAGAAACTATCGCCTAGGAACGAATGTGTTCCACGAGTGTTCCAAGTGCGATCCGTAGAAGCGGAAGGTGCTGACCGGCAATCAGCAGATTCGGAAGAGGGGGAGGGGTCCCCACACCCTGCCACTACCACGGGATCTGTCACGGAGCTTGATGGTAAATCCACTTGAAAAATGTCAGCACAATAATATTCAATTACGGACCGGATCTCACGTATGCTGGCAATTCCGAGTGCCTGGAAGCATTGTTGCTTGGCTGAAAGAGAGAAAGAGAGAGATAGCAGAGCCGGGATGGTGGGGGGGTCTTTGCTGTGCTCTGGTTATGGATTGTGTGACCACGAAGGCGACACGGTGCGGTCACACCCGGGCCACCAGGCGATGTGAAGCGCATTTGCCTCACCCAATTTCATTCCGCAAAGGACATACCGGGCAGGGGAGGTGTAGGATGCGAGGATGCGAAAGATGATTTCTGATCCTTTCAGTAAGACGATGGATCACGCACACACGTACACGTACCAGAGAGGGGCGAGACACACACACAGTCCGGTTCGGTTCGTTTAAAGAACATTTCAAATCCTTCTTCAGCTTCAGGTACTCACAGGTTGTGATGTCGGCCCCCCTTGGGTTTGGTATGCCGTTGCCGTTGCCATAGGAGGGTATAGGGCTTCGTCTTCCTCCCACGTTGGTGGGATTGGCTTCCAGTCAACAATTGCCGCTTCTTAGAACGGACTTCTTACTCGGACCAAGCCAAGACTTCTCTCTTGAGCGTTCGTTGAGCGGTTGTGCTACCGAGTCGAAGTGGCACTTGACGTCGGTCCGGTAACCTGCGAGGTGGAGTAGTCTGTTGTAAATTAAAGTACAGCAAACGCGGGGTGTGTGTGTGTGTGGAGTGTGTGGCAAATCTGGAAAAGTCATGTTTTGTCTGGACGATGATGATGTAGAATATGAGCGCAACGGTGTATGAATGAATGTAGTTTACGGACGTTAACTGTCTGACCTTAAAGCACTCGGTTTGTAGTGTCTCATCTCTTCAAACCAAGATGCTCGTCCCTTTCAAGAATTAAACATTTTAAGTTTGAGCTCTAGTGCCACGTTATCCTAGACGAGACGAGCAGTTAAAGTATAACCTGGACGACATTTTTCCACAATTCTTCTTAAGCTCTCTGACAGAATATCTCCCTTCTGTCCATAATCCCTGACACAACAAATCAGAAAAGCAACATTTCCCCCTTTTCGTGAACAAATCAACAAGTCTTAATCAAGCCAGCAACAAAACGGAAAAGAAGTCACTGACGTTCCGGTGCGACACGATCTCACGATGACACCGAAACGAGCCGCCGAGGGATTCATTTTTCCATCATCATCGACAAGAAACTGGACATCAAATACGATGGACAACGACACATACACACACACAGCGGACGACGATCCGAGTCCCAAAAATAGGTTGCCCGATCATCAGCACTTGCCATCCAGCATGGTAATTGATTCGCTGGCATGACCGGAGTGTACCGGTGACTAGAGCACCCCCCCCCCCCCCCCCCCCCCCCGCTACGCCACTCACGGTCAGTTGGGAGTCATTTGGTTCAATTACCGAAGACGAGATTGGTTTTAGCCAGCCGGCCGGCCTGACCGAGGAATTCCATTTGTCCTGGCGAGATGATGATGTCCAGTCCTCCACGCGGTGCTACTAGTGTAATGGGTCACAGGTATCGTCGTACGTGTGTATGTGTGTAGCCACTCGCTTCTCGTCTCCCTAGTCCCGTAAAGAGCAAAACAAAAAAAAATCCCGATAATCCATTAGGAAGATTGCCTTTCAAACGGCTGATCCCGGGCATCCTTTTCACACATTGCGCTGCTCTGCATCGGACGATGGTTACTCGGATCGGTCTGGTCGTCTACCCGTCACGTCACGTGGTGCGCAACAACCCGACAGACTGCGAAGTAGGCCTGTCCTAGGGGGGGGGGGGTCTTCTGCAGTCAAGCTGCAAACTGCAAAAGAAAGAAAAAAAAAAGCAACGCGCGCTCAGTTTTTCCATCGTCATGATTTTTCCAATTTTTTCCCCCGATCACTGCGCTGCGGTTTATTGCTGCTGCCAGTGCTCCGTTACTGTAGCGGCTGAGTGCCCTTTGCATGCATTTTTAAAATGCTAATTAATGCATCCTCGCGGGGATGGAGGGAAGCGCGTTTGTTAAGCGAATGATTAGCTGCTATCTTTGGAACCACCGGCGACCAGGTCTATAAGTAACGTCTGGTGGTGGTGGTGACGGCTGTGGGTGCGCATTTCCTGTCGGTTCATCGGGCACGTTCCCCCGGGGCGAAACCACTCGCCCGTGTACACGGTTTTGCGGTGCAGCAGCAGCAGCAGCAGCAGCATAGGAAACATAACTTACGAAAGCAAAAAAAAGGCGACGAGAGCGAGACCCAGCCTCTGCTTGAGACACACAGAGTGTGTGTTTGTGTGTTAGTGTGTGTGTCGGTGTGTGTACCGACCGATTGGCCACTTGCTCGGAAGTCGGTGACGCGCAGGGGCGTATGTTGGCCTGCACATAATCATTACGCTAAGTGCAGCTGGTTTCCAGCATTTCTAGCCCGGGTTTGGCGCAGCACCATCACCTATACCGGAGGTCAGAGTGCTTTCATCACTGCTCGTGTGTGTGTGTGTGTGTATGTGTGCTTCCCGGCCGTGGTGCCGAGGGAATGATGCGTTCCGTTGCGATGCAGCTCCACCATCCCTTATACTCATCATTGCACGCGCATCATTTGGTTTTGGGTCGATTGAAACATTCATCATTCACTGCACCGACGACGAATTAGGTGTCTGGTTGGATTCTTTGTATTATCACACACCACCACGGCATGGACACACGACATGCAAAACAATTATGCAGCTTCCCCCAACACAGTTGCACGCTCCAATTAGCAGGAACAGCATGTCAACAGAGTAATATGTCGCGCTCATCCGGGGTATTCTTTTATTTGGAATGAATGTATATATATTCAGCGAGCGCACGCCGCAGACCGAAGATAAAAAGGAAACGAAAAATGAAGGCCACGCGGTGCGACAGTCGTTACCACCGCCCCCGGTAAGCTAACTGGTCAATCGAGATTATCCGATTAAATTAAATATATTTATTTAAATCCAGCAATCGCCGAGCGTTCGCGTTCGGTCGCCCGCTGTACGGTTTCAGCTTCGAAATCCGATTACTCGCACCCGGTGTGGTGAGCTTCCCTGGTTTGGAAAGTAATTGTTGGAGGGGGTTGGGGGGGGGGGTGGTGAGGGGGCGCAAATTTTAAAATGCAAATTGTCCCGCCCTGATCGATTTCGGTGGCCATTTCATTTGGTCGCTTTGTGTTCCTCCGTTGAAAAGGTAACTTTGGGATGCAATCAGCACCGCTTATGGAGTGCATGATGCTGCACTTGATACATACGCGCACACACACGCACGCATTCCATTCATTTGTGGGATGCTTTATGCTCCAAAAGAGGACCTCAAATGGGCAAAAGTGGGAGGGCGTGTGTTGCGCCACTTCAACAATGCCGCTTCCCGATGATGAGCTTCACGTTTAAATTCCGTTCACACCCATTACACAATCCGTCCTTTAAACAATTACTCGCATCTCGGTAATTCGGTTTAGAGAGCGATGCTCAGGGACAGAGAGAGAGAGAGACAGAGAGAGAGAGAGACATTGCAGACATTACGACAATTTATTAGAGTTCGGCCCCCGTCTGGCTGTACCGCTCGTTGCAGCTTTCCTCGCACGACCACCTCGCACTTGCTGGCAGGATGATTAAATAATTAGAAGTTTTAGTTTTTCTCCTCCTGTCGCGAGGCATCCCGGGCCCGGCCTGTCTTTGGGCGATAAACATGAATAATAATTACCGCTAAGGATGTCGTTGTTTTCGTGGGATGGGGGGGTAACCATGGTCCTGGAGCCAAATTATTGCGCCACGGTGATAAATTATTCAAATTTATCCGGGTGTCTTCTTTCGCGCCACGGTCGCGGCGGTTCGCGGCGTTCGGTTGTGAGTGAAAACAGTTTCCAGTTCCCGGCTCTAGTGGAAACTACGCGGAATGGGCGCGCGAAGAGCGCCCCGTGGAATGGAATGTGGAAATGGTTGGAAGGGTTCATAAAATGTCGAATTACCGAACGGGGGCGGTGCGGCAGTTAGTCTGGCCTAATCGTGCACAAACCTCCACGGAAAAAGGGAGGGAGGGAGTGGGAACGATTTTCTAATGTTTTATACCAGCAAGCGGCAACAAACGAGAGCGAGAAGCACTTCATGGTGGCCCGTGGCCCACCATGCAATCAACACGTTGACGCTAAACGGCTTTAAAGAATCAAACGATTCCATGAAGTGTAACTCTTTAACAGGTTTTTTATGAACATTCTAGTACCTTGACGCAGTTAACACACTTTATGGAAAAGTGCTACAATTTTCAAAGCACACACACACACACTCACCAGGGACGGAAAGCTTCGACGGAAAGGTCATAGACCTTTCCCGTGTGGTGCTCGCGCGCGCGCCTGTCTCGAGGATCTCGTTTCGTCCCATAACTCACTTGTGGCGCGCGATTTGCATGCCATTCTGCCGCCAAAGGCTTAGAATTACCGCCGCACTGCCTGGCCTCCAGTCTGGAAGGCCGGTCTCCGGTGTATCGCATTACATCGTTCGCGTCGAGTCGCGTTGAGTCGCGTCGCGTCGCAATTCATGCTGTTAGCTACTCTGTAAATGAACGACCAACTCTCTTCGCTTCGCAGTAGCGTTCTGTGTCGGTGACGCTTTTCTTTCCTCTTTTAATTTTCCTGTATTTTCCAAAGCGAAAAGCAAACGGAAATGCTACAAAAATGGTGCCGCTACCGTCGTTAAGCACAGAGCAGAGAGCACCAAGGCCTACTCTGCCGTCTGAGAATGTCATCAAATTTGTCTCAAGTGTTTGATGCAATGTGAATGGCGGCGTCGCCTACGTTGTCGTCGTCGTCTGGTGTGTTATCCTTCAGACACCGAGACGAGGTCTTCTCACTCTGTGAGTGTGCGTGTGTGTGTGCGTGATGGTGCCCTTGCGCACACTGGTGCATAGGCCTCGGTGTGGCGCGCCATTGAATGCATTTTTGTGTGATTGCAAGATGCACTCCGAGCGCTGCGTGTCTGTTCGTCCATTCTTTTGTGCCACGAACCACCACCAGCAAACGGTGTTGTCGTAGTTGGCTGTGTCTGTGTCTGTGTGTGTGTTTTTGTTTATTATTGCATTCTTTGTCTCTCACTAGAACCCCGTCGAAGGGAGCGACGGAAGAACGTGTCGAACGGAACGTGAACGCGAGCCGCGAGTGCATCGTCCTCGGGGGAGGGTGTGTCTGGGTGCATTCAAGTGTGTGGCCGAGAGGAGGTTTGCCGGGCGTACAACTTCCCTGCACCAAACACGCGCACGCCGCCGATGGTGAGATAAATGATTGCAACGCCGTCGGGAATCAACGTGCCAGAGCATCTCAACCCCCCCGGGGGGGAGAGTTTTAGTTGGCTGGTGAGGTGGCCTGCGGGTAGTGTCTAGCCGGCTGGCTGACTGGCTGACTGGCTGGCTGGCTGCTTGGCTGGCCAGAGGAAAATACAGGTCAAAAGCATGTTCTGTGTGTTTCCTGGCCAAAGTTAGAGAACAGCTTCTCGACTCGACTCTCAGGCACTGTGTCGAATGTTTCGTCTCGGTGCCTTCTGGATGACTGAGGCCCCCCGGGGGGTTGTGCTGCTGTCGGCTGCTGGCTGCAAATCGATTTTCCCGTTGGACGGCCTGGAACCTTACCGTGCACTTACCCAGGGTGGAGTTAGAGATGAGTTTTCTCCCCTCACTCGCGCACAAACCGAATGGACGATAGGCCTGGCCTGGACTAGTCTTCGCTTCGTTAATGTTCTCCCTCCCGGAGGGGGAGTTATTGCGGGTGAATAGGTGTGACGTTCGATACGGGGAATAATTAATACCTGCAGTAGCACTTGGCCCTTCAGATGCGTGCGTTCATGGGTCGGAGGGGTGCGTACGCCATTATATCTAATGGACTAGACGCCTTATCAGACGAGCAATGATGCGTTATTTACTCCACATTAATCTGATGCTAGTGATAATCTTCTGCATGAGTTGATTCAATCAGTTTTAATCTTTTTTATTTCGAGTAGAGAAGATAAGGCCACAGATAAAGATAATTTTATCTGATATCTGTTGTTAAATGGTGACATATCAAATATTCAAATCGTGATCATCATGTCATACGTTTCGAAACGAATCGATGTTCAAAAAGAACATGTTGTAGCACAGAAGTTCTTTTTTATTTGAACTTCTGTCAATAACGATCGATCGAATGTGTCAATGACCATGCGCCTCCATTTGATCGAACTTCAATCAATAGAAACCAATAAGTACTAGACGGGAAGACGCCGTGATTACTAAATTGTAGTTAAGCAAGTAAGTAATATGTTAAGCCGTTAATTTAGATGAAAATTTGCGTTTAAAACGATTAGCTGATAGATACTTTGATCGGTTCTCCAGAAAGCGGAATCTTGAGCAACAGGAACAGACTTTTGTTTGACTGAAGAACTTCTTCCAGGTGTTCGCTCGCGAATTCTCGAACATTTCGAGAGGCTGCTGGAAAGCTTTCGATGTGTTACGCCAAGGATAACATCGGAGCTTTCGCAGCGAGTGCAAAAGAA
>NC_064875.1:5152500-5165000 GCF_943734745.1 Anopheles darlingi | reverse complement strand
TTAAAAGTCGAGATTTTCGGAGTCGGTCTAATTATGAATAAATAATAATGGGGTCACCCTTTGGTGTGTTCCCTTGAGGGAGAGGGATTCATCCGTGAGATTTCGTGTGTTGTGCAAACATGAGCCAGATATACCATCTGCCTTGTCAGCTCCGAAAGCGCCAGTCGTAGCAAGGGAAAAACATGCAAAAAAAAACGAACCAACAGCAACCGGGAAAGCGAAAAGCTGGAGTACTATTGTTAAGCACATGCCATGTATGTGTGTGCAGTAGCACAAAACATGCCGAGCTGAACTACATGCGGCAGCAAAATCAGATGCATCCAGGCGAAATGGGTCGTGAAAATGAATAATTTCCCTCCCGAAACGCAGACACACACACATACTCATCACATCACATCGCATCGTATCATATGATGATCCTTTCGTGAGCTCGGAGGCTCATGACCATTGTTGTTCGGCCATTCTTTTATTTCGACTCCGGCACACACATACACACCCACGTTTGGCCCACATTTGAGCATAAATGTTTACGCTATGGTGGGTGATGAGTTGCAGCAGACGCGCAAACAATAAATAAATCCAGCGCTTAAAGCGCAGCACCAGCACCAGCTGCGTACAGGATTGTGGGCCACTGGGACACCCGCCCGGGGTTTGGCCGTTATCAAGTGACGAAGCGAAATAACGACAATGCTTCAACTGGCAACTGCTGGCTGCATCCGGTTTGCTGCTTTTCGTATTTTGCTTATTCGAATCCCTCACCTCTCTCTCTGTCTCGCTGTCGATAATTTGAAGAACTTCGAAACCCCGGGGGAAAAACTCCCGGGCCCAAAAACCGGAAATGCTCGGCTCGGTGGGTCTCAAAAGAAAGAGGGAGGGAGGGTAATACCGGTACCAGCAACAGCCGGTACCGGATCCGAGGAAATCAACCGGAAGGTGGCCGTTGCTGGTGCTGCTGCTGCTGATGCTGCTGCCGGTTCAGGGGATGGTCATGGGGGAGAGGAACATATTAAAAACAATATTCATCCAGTTATGAACTCGCCATGTCACAACATCGGTGAGTGCTTGTTCGTTTTTGTCCTGGCGACCTCCGAGGCGTTTGCTGGCCGCATTGGAAAGCAGCAGAAAGGCTTTTCCCTCCAACTGAGAGGATGCTTTTATGCGAAACGAAACTACCACAAGCATCACTGTTCCGTGCCTGTTTTTTTGGGTGTGAGGGAATGCATTTTCGGTGCCCGAGCGGGGAATTAAAATTGAAATTCTAATCTTGCGCATCACGCCACGCCACCCGGATCGGAAGTTGGTGTGTGTGAAGTGGGATGAGAGGGGGTGGCAAAAAGAATATAAATGGGCGAAGAACAAAAGAACGTCTCTATCCTCTAGTTCGCTCGGGCTAGGATGCTTTATAGTTTATGTTGAATGAAAGCGAGCATGATTATCATAAAAGCAGCGGTGCAGCACGCGGTTGAATGGGAGAATCGGTCATTCGTTCGTTCATTCGTATCTAGGACAGCGCCAGCGAACAGCGTCCATGGTTTGGTGGTGGTGCTCTCTTTCTGGTGGACAGACGCTTGCCACGCCGCGAAGATACAGCTGCCCGTTGGATGCTCGTAGCCAGGAAAATGCTTAATTTATGAAGCTTTTCAAAAGAGCTCAACAGCAGAACAGATAGTGGCACGGCTCGGTTAGTTCTAAGCCGAGAGCTTCAATGGTGATCGTGGTTCGGTTTGGTGTCCGGTTCTACATAAGATTTAAAATTTAAAATACTTTCACTCTATTTTCGAAACGGACGCTTAATCTTTTTATTATATCGTTATTTATGCTTACGGGGAAACGCTTTTACTGTTGAAGTGTTTGGAAAACCGCATTCCTGGTCCATCATTTACTTGGTATTTATTAAAAAGTGTAGAAAACAGTAGAACAATTCCTCTTAAAGACTAAAAACTTGGTGAAGATGATGAGCATCAAAAAACAAGAAAGAAAAATCAATTTCCTGATAAGACACCATGATCCTGCGAGCAAAGAAGCGAGCACACACACATACTCACGCGCAGCTTTAGAACAGATCATCACCTCCCTCCCTCTTCATGTTGCCGCTCGCAAAGCGCGTCAAAGGAAATTACTTACAGAAGCGAACGAATCCGGGAGTCGGCCTCGCAAATTCGGTTTCGGTGGAAGCTCCATTAATGAACAATTTGATACGTTCGATCGCTATCACTGCCTTGGCATCAATATCTCCTGGCGATGAATACCGCCCCCCTCCCATGGTCCTTGCTTGCCTCTGAAAGGACAACTTCTCCTCGCCCCAAAAGAAGAAGAAAGCATCCTGCCACATCGTGCCAATAGCGGTAAGTAAGATTGCTTTTCCTGCGATTAGTGTCTCGTCGTTCGCAAAGGGAGAGAGAGGAAGAGAGAGAGAGAGGAAGAGAGAGAAGAGAGAGAGAAAGAGACGGACAGCACCATTGAACGTTCGTCTTCGTCGTCATCTGCTGAGGATGCCTATATAGCAGCACCAAGACCGCCGTCGAGACGTGTCCCAAGACCGAACGACATGGCCAGCGCTGACACTCACACACACCGTAACACAAATCACACGCACCGGACCAAGCCGCAGAGGGCAGAGGCAGAGGAGAGGACACACCAGCGCGAGTGGAGGCGCCCAAGCCAGGCCAGCAAGCATGCCTGAATAGCGATGACGAGCGATAATGGCTGTCATCATTATAATTCGCCGCAGTCGCTGATAAATCAAGCCGCCCGTCGTCCTGCCTTCGCTCCGTTTGTCCGTCTTTTCTTGGCTCCTTTCTCTTCTCGATCCATCATCCACCGTCCGGTGGGTCGTGGCGCATCGTCTGGGCTGGGAACCGACTACTGTCAAGGGAAGGTGAAACAATTTGCAGCTGATTTTCATTAGACCGAGCGCGATTATCGGTGAGCGAGAATCTGGCCGAGCGAGGTCCCTGCTTGGCTTTGATGTAGCTTCCTGGTGCCGTGGATTTTGTGGCGCGAAATGTGGCGCGGCCTACACACACACACACACCAGCGACGGCACACCAATCACACCATCATGAACACCACACCGACTTGTGGCTCCCGAGCTTCTTCTTTTGTGCTCATCATTTTTCGGGCGCTAGCTACAGTGATTACCAGCGATTTACAAACCGTGATAAGATCCTTTTTCGGGAGGGGGGGGAGGGTGAAAATTTGAAAAGTGAAAAGCCACTGAAAAGCCTCGTGAATGGCACCCTCAACACACAATGGTGTCTAGGATCATTATAATGCTAAAACAATTTGGCCACCAAAAAGTTTGCTGAATAGTCGAACAGTAGGCCTTTCAGCGGTCCAGATAGAGACGTGTGTGTGTGTGTGTGTTCGTGTGTGTAGTAGTAGCAAACATCATCAGCTCCTATGTCCGTGTTTGCTCGTGTGATTCGCGGCTCGATTGTCCTCGGCGAAAAAAGTTGATCTTCTCGCCTCGCGCGGCACCAAAAAAAGGGAAGGACAACGGAATAACTTCATCACGAGCAACCACACACACACACACGCGCGCGCGATGAGGAGCTGATGATGAGAGTCTCCCCGTCCCCCCTGATTTCGCTTCGCAGCTTCGTGAAACAAACGCCATTAACATCTTCAAACGGCATCATTACAATTTCTTATTAAGGCACTTTGGAGCCCGTCGCACACACACACACATACACGTGCAAATGGTGGGAATAGAAGGCAAAAAAAAGGCGCAAAAGAATGTGAATAAAAGCTTTCTGCCAACCTTTTTTTCAGCAGTTGTTGGCCACCAACGAGCAGACGACCAAGCCCCGCTGGTCTCCATCTTCATTTCGAGCATCGTCCTCGAGGGGTGGAAAATCCCATAAAATACTACACATAATCACCGTTTCCGCGTTATTCCCCCCTCCCCTCACCCCCTCTTTCCTCACACATGAGCACAGACACATCGCAGGCCTGATACCTGATACCGGGCGACACCGCTTACTATACGCTTGGTACATGGTCGATAATCAGGGCCGCCGTATGTGTGTGCGTGTCGCTCGGGCTCGGGAGATAAAATTTATGCAAATGTCCCGCGTAAGCCTCCTCCCAGTGACGGCCTCACGTGTTAGGGTGCTTCACTGTTTTGTGGCTTTTTTAGATTGTCGCTCGTGCGCCCGGGGGGAGGTGGCGAGTCGAAGCTCTCTTAAAGCCTTCGAGAGCTTTAATCCTGGAAATGCCTTCCAGTCCAGGAGCTGCTTCGATGTTCACACAAGTTCAGCATTTCGACGTACTCGCGAGGTTTCAGAGCTGATTTGCTGACTTCCGCCGCTGCTGCTGCTGCTGCTGGTGGTGAGCTTTAACCAAACCGAGTTGACCTGACTTCCTGGACGGAAAAGGGAAAATGGCACTCCGTGCGATGAGCGGTGCACAATTACCACAATGTCCTCGGCACATCCCGGGACCGAGCCGGGCCGTCTCACTCCATAATACCACCAAGTTCAATTACTACCGGCCAGGGTCTCGTGTGTGTCGATGTCGGTGTGTGTATGTGTGTGCACGTGGCGCACGGAAGCTAATTTGTTCACATAACTCACGCCAATTATCGGTGGCACTGTATTATCATTATTGCTATCATTATTGCTATTATTTGTGCGACCTCGGGTCAAGTGCCCGCGATCGTAGCAGCAGGAGCACCAGAGCCAGGACCAGGACCAGCAGCAGAGATAGCAGCCAGCCCGGGAGTCGGCATGCACGGACGCATGGACGCACACATACAACCTCATGTGGCATGACATGAATGGCAATTACTTTTTATTGCAACTGACACGAACTGTGCGAAAACCCATCGCAAACCAACCAAGCAACCCCTGGCAAGAGGTCAGACCAGGGGAGAGAGAGGAAAAGTGAGGTCCTCTGTGTATGTGTCTGTGTGTGTGTGTGTGTGTCCCGCTATCGCGTAAATGAGAAACGGATTACGGCAACCCGGTCCGAGCACTTGCAGAGGATTTCTTCGATCGCGCGAACGTACGGATGCAACCAGGACCAACCACCAGCCACCAGGTCCTGTGGCCGTGGATCTATTTGCACTACTGCGTCTGATTTGTGCCCTGTTCGGGATTCGAGTAGCGCCATAAAGACACCTTCACGGTGACGACCACACCAGGCCTACTACGGCGCGTTGGTCTCTGGTGTGGCGTGGCGAAGGTAATAAAGCAATTAAACCATAAACTAACTTGTCAGACAACGCGGTACCGTGTCAGATGCATTTGGTGATCGCAGGATGCCATGGCGCGCAGTTGTTTGTTGCCGAGCAGCAGCAGCAGCAGCAGCAGCAGTACCAAAGAAGTCAACGCTTTGGGTCGGGTTCGAGGGATTTAACAAAATCAAAACCCATTTTATGGCGCTTTAATTGCTTTATTGTGGTTGTCTGAGCTGCTGCCTAGCTCCTGGAGTCCTAGCTTTATGAAGTGTGGTGCTCCATGTAGGATCTATTACTTTCTGGTATGCTGTTGGTCGTTACGATGTGCGGATAAGTTGTAATTAAGTGACAAATGCTAACTCAATCCTCTAGGAACTAGGAGCCATATCTTGTGAATCCTTTTAATACTGAACTGAGCTACAAAATGACAGCTTAATTCTTAGTTCTTTGGAATAGAAATGATGCTGTAGGTGGGCTTACAATCAAGCAGCTCATGACTTCTGTCTTATCAGCCCGCAATCATAGAATTTCCTCTGAATGGTCCGCACCAGAATGCACAGACCACGCCGGCACGTCCTTTGTGTGCAGTCGAGCAGTTAAATGCCGGTGAATGTAAGTGACAATCGATGGAAGCAATACACGGAGGCACAGAAGGCCAGAAGCGCTTCACTAATCGCATCTCACGGGAGGAATGCTGATGATTTGAGCGGTCGGTCAGTCCGTTGGACACACACGAATTAAGGCCTTCTGCACCGTTAGCCGTGACTGGACTGCCCCGGTGACCATCGTCACCGTGCATCTTCAGCGCACCACATTCCAAGAAACGATTCGCCTCACAAACTGCTCTGATGGTCACACAATGGTCAGACAATCACCTGCACACACACACACACACACACACACCGCACATGCACACATGTACGGGGCTAATGACGCTAGCAACAATAACGGTCAATAATTGCCATTTACCCAGGAATAGAATGTTCATGATTTGATGAACGTCATATACCGGCGGCTGCCTCAACAGCCCCAGGTCCAGGAGTCGCTCTGTTGTCCTCTGTTGACGTCCGGTGCCGATGCCGGACAGAAAGCATAATGTTTCGTTTCCGATTTGGTGGCCGGAAGCTGCGAGGAGCTCCAGCCCGGGATCCGGGCTTTACAACCCCGTTACGAATCGAATCTAGTCATCTAGTCACAGGCCATCTAGTCATGTCCAATCAAGACTTGCAGACGGAGATGGTCCATCGATGCGATTTAGAGGATATTTCTCTTTCTCTCTCTCGCGATCAAGTTACGACGATGAAATTTCCAGAACCAGAGAGTGAATGAGAGAGAGAAAGAGCGATTGGGAATTGAGATAAAATCGATTGCAAGTCACCTGCTGGCTGCTGCTGCTGCTGCTGCTACTGCCTGGCATGCAAAGCACGCAGCAGCCACATTCCGATGGTTAGCAGCGGCATCTTCAATGAGTCTCCCATGCTGCCGTGCAGGTGCATGCTGGCAGGGTGCAAAAGAAGAATTTAATATCCTCACCCCAACAGATGATGAAGGCCTTCGATGACTTGGAGTACTTGGAGTACTGAAGAAGAGGAGGGCCTGTTCTCGATGGAGCTTTGCGGCTTCAGCATAGGTGATCATGGATTATGCAGAAGCTTCTGCTGCGTTAGGTGTTGGTCCTAGTCGGATGTTGGTAAGCACGAGTTTCGAGATTGCATTCACACGTCCAACGGCAAAGGAAAGGCTTCTCCTTCTTCCTCTCACTCTCTCTCTCGCCGATGCTTCTTGTTCTGAGACTGACGATAAATTGACAGGTTACTAATTTTCGATCGATCCGTTCCGAGAAACGAAGAGAAAGAGATGCCGAAGGTGATGCCGGAATGTTCTATCGGATTTTAGACACAAAACCCCCCCGTTTGGCTGACCCAGAAAATGAATGAAAATTGATCGGTACAAGTTTAGGGGGTAAGAATCTTCTGAAAATCTGGCTTCTAGCACTGGCAAGGTGAGGACAGGTAAGGCTGCTGCTGGCCGCAGAGTGGTACCAGTGGTTCGATGTATTATGATTGATTGTGATATGTGCTGCCTGCATGCAATACGGGTTTAATGCTGGGCTTTTAATTACACTGTAAGCAATCAATTTCTATTATCTGTTCCAGAAAGTGGGGCTAGGGCTGGGGAAATAATATGCTTTCCATGTTTTTCCATTTGACACGTGTAACCGGAGAGTTGCTATTTCGTTGCCGCAAGCGATGATGAATTGATCTTTTGCTGCTGTCAAATGCTGACAATTGTTTGCCTCTGCCAGAAGGGCTTTATTGTGGAAATTAAATTCCATTTATTCCGGCATATGAGCTAAGGGGAAAAGGAAATTCATTTGAAATTTTCTTGGAACACGTACGAAAAGCACAGCAGCCACATAAGCCTCAATTTAAAAGTCGAACTCCCAAAAACAGGGAATGAAGTTCACCCAACAAAAGCTCATCTTGTTCGTGGGAAAATCAAATGAAAAACACGCTCCCAGAGGGTATGTATGCTTCGGAAATCGCAATTAATTTTTCATGAAAAACGGCGAAAATCCGCTCACTGGTGCTCAATTCGCACAGCTAAGCGCATCCGCTAGGAACTGGCCGGACACGCAATCGAGGCAGGAAAACGAAAAAAAAATAATAAAATGCAATCCTTTCCAATGATTTCATCCCCCAGCGCGGGGTTCCAATTCCAGTATGGATCTCCACAATAAATATCAATGCGCGTTCGCAAAACAAGTGGAGATCCTCGACTCGACCTCATCTCTAGGGATTCTTTTTTTATTTTGATTTAAACCCCTCACAGTACCTCCAGCAGCAGCTGCTGCTGCTGCTGCACATCATACATTCCCAGCGCTTGTTTTAATTATCGTCCAAAAAGCAAAACATTGATCCACGATCCACACCATGGCCATCGGTTTCGCGGGGCCCCATGCTTAGTGCCCAAAGGGTGGTACACGAGTGTTCGCTTTGTTTATGCGTCCCAGCAAAATGGGGGCGGAGGGATGGGCGCGCTGTAACCAAAACATGTCCTCCCGATGTTGGTGGTGCTGTTGCTGCAACAACCAATTGGCACAAACAACACACTTCGCTCGCGGGAATCGCATAAATCCTGTCGAATCCTGGCATCATAACATCACAGTGCCATCCGCCGGTGTCCATGTTTTGGGGCGCGGAAAAAGCTCATAATCCTGTTTTGATTTCCGATCGAATCGTGTCAGTTCAACCATCGATCGGGATGTGCCGTTGGGATTGCTATTCCCTCGACGCGTAATCGATGATCGGTTCACACAGCTTAATGTGCGTGTGTATGTCTGTGTTATCAATTGAACTGCTCATAATATTGTTTTAAAGGATGAAGGCAACAAAAAAGCACACACAAATCTCTGTTTTCTCCGAGCAAAGCGCTGCTCGATCGCGGTGATTTCATGTTCGATTTGCATATTAACGCAATTATGCATTCGTTGTTGCGCCTAAAAAGAAAGAAGGAAAACGATTACGGCAGTGATGAGACCACCACCACCACATCATCATCATCATCATCATCAGCATCACGATGATAAAAGAAAGGTAGCGACTGCATGCTGCAGCATGATCGGCGTTTCCATTACCATAACAGCCACTGCATAACAGCATCATAAAACCAATGCATCGGATTTTCCGCTCCGTTAAAGCGATGTCGGTGCGCTCGATGTAGCGCGGTAAGCGATCCGAGGTTCGTGTTAAAACAAAAAAAAACTTAAAACCAAACCAAAAAAAAACAGTACAGAATGCATTGCGCTAATCTGCTGGAACATTAAATTTGAACTCGGCGCGTGAGCAGACAGGTAAGAGACAAAAGGGTTGGAAAGGTGGGCATCGGACGTTTGTGCGATCTTCTGTTTTGTACAACTTAATCCGTTACAAGCGCCGCTACACACAGTTTCACCTTCATGGAGTGCTGCATCGTGCTGCAAAGTCCATTTCTTGCTACAAAGTCCGACTTCAAATCGGGGACGTAGTCACGTGTGTATGTGTCTGTCTGTGTTGTCTATTTGGCTCGAGAAGCAGCTCAGCCACCACGCAGCCACCACGAAGGAAGCTTGGTTCACCATTCAGCGCTACCGCCATTATCTCGCCTGTACCATTCCTGGAGGTCGGGAGGGGTGCGAAGTGTGTTGCAACAGTGCTGCAATTCTCCCATTGACCCACTTCCGGGTTCCGTTCAAATGAAGGAAAGTGCAGAGTCAGCAACAAGCAGCGGATGCAGCGCATCCAGCGGGTCCAGTAAACAAAACATTGTTAGTCCGATTTCCCGGTACGGTATCGAGCGAAGGAAGAGGAGTGGACTGGCCCCGGGAAAGGATATGGCCAACGTCCAAAACCCACGCCGGCACGCCCGGTCGGTCTTTGGTTTGCTGGTTGAATAATTCATTTGTTTCTATCTTGATTGCTGATGCAACTGTCGTCGTCATCGTCGTCGTCTTGGTCGTCTCGCTGGACAGTCGCCACCATTTCTTCTTCTCATTTTTTCCCGTCGTGACAAAAGTGCATCCCCTTCGTGTGCATGTGTTACCGAGGAATATACACACACACACATGGAGGAAGGTCCTTGTATCCTCAACGGAACAGTAGCGATAACGAGCTTCGAAGCGCTCGACCAGCGATACACCAGACGGGGGAACGGCCACCGCTAACGGACTGGACCGGATGAGACACTTCTGATTCGTTCGCCCAGTACGGCCGGTTACCAGGCGGATAAGAAGCAAATAGAAGAACCTTAAACGTGTGTGTGTGTGTCCGGTTTGCCGAGGCTGAAGCAGAGTAGAGGTACGCCATTTTATTTGCTTTGATGTTGTCGCAATTGAAACATCGTTGCCGAGGATGGAAACGTGGATGCAGTGAAGTCCCGTTTGACGATGTTGTTGTTGATGTGCACCGATGACGACGACATCGGGGGACTGATTGATTCCGAATAGTGCAGTACCGGAACCGTACCGGGAAAGGGGTTCCTTGACGTAATTAAGAAAATGGAGAACACATTTTACGCTTTTCTTTGATGATGGGAGAGTAAATTAGAAAGAAATATCGAGGGCGGTGCAATTGCTACCACTTCGTACGATTGATTGATTCCTTGGAGAGAGAGAGAAAGTACTGGAATGCACAATGCACACGACTTCCATTGCTTTGAATTGATTGATTGGATTCAAAAGCGAGCGAGCAAGGAAAAAAAATCTATTTTAAGTAGAATATTCTCAAGCGCTAGGTGTGACGTCAGATGACAATCTAGTTCTCCAACGGTTCGCCCATCTACTCCTATCGCTTGGCAGACAATCAAAGTATGCATTGATTGTGAACAGTTCTGTCAAATACAAATCACCCTCTGACAAGCGTTGCTCACTGAATGCAGCTCGATGTTTCTTGAAGCCCGAGAAGCCTGCCACTAAACCAATCCGGGAGCTTATCCCTCTAGAATGTTTGCCTTCGGCTAAAGCTGCAGCTTTACTCGCCAGTCAATTAGCTTCCGTTCGGGGTTCGGCGTCGTAGAAATCGATTTTTATCGTCCTACTTTATGGCCGCCCATTTTAGAGGTTAGTAGTTTGCTGCAACTTCCGCCTGCATCAGATCAGGCTAGAATGGGGCACCGACCGATCGACCGAAAGTGCGAGCAGGGCGCGTAAATATTAAATGCAAACATAATTTTACGGGGAAGGAGAAATAAATTTTCACGAGTTAATCAATATCGAATTTATGTACTGACTTCATTTCCCCCTTTTTCCCGGTACACACCACCCTTTGCGCCATGGGCGCTTAGAAAGCCCGGTTTTATGGCATCGCTCGGAGGCGACCGGATCCGGATCCAGTATGTGGTGGGGAGGGGGCATTTTGTTTTTCCTTTGATTTTTTACTGCGTGACGTTTTACTTCGACACACATATTTTCCACGGTGGAGCGTCGGTTGAAGGAGGAGGGGATTTTATTTGCCACCCTCCTCGGTCGGAACAATGTTCGTAAAATTTGGTTTATGAAGATCCTTCGGCCACGACAACCACGCACCACCAGCACCACCAGCAGCAGCACGGTCAGGGGCTTTTCGGTGTCGCGTTATGGACCGACACGCACTCAATATGTCATCAAGGTTGTAATCTGTGGATTGGCGCTCGATGGTGGTGGTAGCGTTGCGTTTCAAGTTTAATATTTTGTATCGCTACAAGGATGCTGGAGTCGTTGAGGGGAGAGGGAAGAGGTTTGTTTGTGACTTTCGGAGGCCGTGGCCGGAGGATAAGTGAGTGGATAAGGCGGTCCATGTCAATTCGCGGAGAACGCTTATCGATTGCCACGACGAAAGAGAGCGCTTCAAATTCAAGAAGATACACAACGTACAACACTTTCTTGCCTTATAACAATTTCTACAGAGCCATTCATTCATCGATCCCCCAGTTGATGATGTCACTTCAATCGCGGATTTCGCGGAGAAAAACAATTCCCTAATGATTGCCGGCGCCCATGGGGTCAGCTACTTAATGGCAATTTAGAAGCAGAAAATGTCGCTTCTCCCTAAGCAGAAGGCTCCCTACTTTTAAACTCCTCCAAAACAAGCCTTGATTTGTTGATGTTTGGCCAACAACCGAGAGAGAGAGAAAAAAAAAGAAAGATGCAAATCAAACAACTGCCCGTTACTGTCCCACTTCAACCGCGCCATCAAAGCGAAGCGTTTGAAGCGCAAACCATCGCTAGTGCCATCGGAGACACTTGGGCTGGCGCAGTGGGAGGCCAAATACACACACCGGCAGGAGGCTTACTGTGCGGCAAATCCCCACCCCCACTCCATTGGTTCAAGTATGCAAAAACAGGCTCGTCCTAAGTGCTTCTCGAAGGTTTCTTTTATGCGTCTTTTTTTTTTGCTCTTGTTGTTGCAACTTTACCCAAGAAATTAGGCGACGCGGGAGGTTATTCAGGTGACCAGGCTCCCTTTTTGGTGAGTGGCCAGCGACTCGGTGGACCGCCAGTGGTCGGCGCAGAAGCGAAATTGTATTAACCAAACACAAAAGGTAATTAAAATTTTTAATGAATTTTCCATCTTCGTCCGCGGATTGTAAGAGAAGGAAAAATGGAAAGAGAGGGAGTTTTTGGGGGAGGGTGCAGGGGGTCCCACTTAGGGGCCACTTTCGCCACACGAAAATGGTGGCGGTCCGGCTCATTATGGCTGTTATTGTGTTGCAAAGATTGCGCCGGCGATGGATGCTACATTGTCACCGGATCGCGCGGCCACCCCCAAAGGTGGCCACTTAACTGTCCCGCGTTCCACTTGAA
>NC_064875.1:5135000-5145000 GCF_943734745.1 Anopheles darlingi | reverse complement strand
ACCGCTAGGTGCTTCTGTAACTGCTGCTGTAATGTTAAGCAACTGGATTGCTCCGTATGTTGCTTGCGGTTCGCTAGAAGTGAGGGAAAAATTGCATATCAGATATCCTGACTGCTAGCAACTGAAGCAGCCAAAGCCTTTATTATTATCAGAAAACTTTCTTCTTCATCGCGTCTCTCCCTCCCTTGGGAGGATGATTTGCAGAATTAGCGAGCAGCATTCGGCAACAAATCAATGGCGGCCAACATAGAGCACGGGACTGTGTTTCCTTTTTCTCTTCTCCTCGCCACCCGAAGACGCTCGCACGTGCCCTCGTCGAGGGGGACGACGACAGCGTGAAGTGAAAAATTGAATTTTTCGAAAACGAGATTTCGTTAATTTGGTTCTCGCCAGCACCAGCATCTCCAAACACGGTGGTGCCAACTGTGCTATCGCCGTCGTCGTCGTGACTCACGTCCATGGCGCACGACGATCACTGAGTGTCGCTGAAATCTGGACCTGGACCACCCCTCCAGGCACGGCGATTCGGCGATTCGGCGCTCGCTGTCTTTGCGGGGCTCTCATTGGAACGAGATTTCTCACAACAGAGACACGGAGCAGAACAAGAAGGACATTTGAGCAAAACGCATTTAAGTGTTGTTCGTTGCCCGGTTTTTTTGTTGTCTTGGGCGTGCATTGTGTCCTCGCGTAATTTACTTCTCCCTCCGCGACCGATCTCATTTACACACAAATGACTTTTCTTTCGCTTTCGTCTCATCGGGAGTTGGTGGGTTTTTTTCTGCTTTTGCATGTGTGTTTGACGGAAAATAATTTCCCAAACCTGGCACAGGAAGGAGAATGATGCTTCGGGGCATCGGCCAAACTTCCGCCAAATCCGGGACTCCGGGAGAGAAAAGAACGGGAGGTCGCTATAATATGCTGCAAACACCCATCACCGTGGTAAGGAATTAATTTTATTTTATGCAACCGTGTCCGAGGGCGAAGGAAGGGAAGGAGAAAGGAATGAGCGATGAGAGAGGAAAGGAGCATGAGGAAGGTATTAAGGGGTACCCGGGGAGAGGGAAGATGGTATCTAAATCTCAAATAGTAACCAGTTTCAACATTCGACTGTTCAGCTTAGCACTTGACGTTCGCAGGATAGTCGCAGACAAGTTTGACGGTGTTGTAGTAAAGTCCTGGAGCGCAGGTATACTTCCACACACTCACAAAGACGCTGTCAGGACGAGAGGTAACAACAAGAGTTTAGCTAACGCACAGACGCAGCATGCTTTGATGCAAATGCTTACCCGTTGGGAATGCAGCGATAGTAGACGCCGCAGTTGCTCGGATCAACGTAGTAACCGTTGGCTGGACAGTATTGCGGAAAAACGACCACGCCAGGCGGTGGTGGCTTTGTTATCGTAATCGGAACAGTCACTCGTGTCGTTGGAGTTGTTACTCGCGTCGTCGGTGTAGTTACTCTCGTCGTTGGAGTAGTTACTCTCGTCGTTGGTGTAGTCACTGGTTGCTTGGTGGTAGTGGCACTAGTACTCAGTGACTCATCACCTTCAATTTTTCTGCTCAGACCTTGATTAATGCTGCGCAGTAGCGGATAGTTACCACCACGGCAGTAATTATGTACGTCATCGTTTTCCGCATTAAACATCGCAATCCCTCCCAATCCGCGCGACACAATGTACGATGCCTTCTGTTCCAGGATACGTGGATCATCGTACGTCATCCACTGGTCACCCGCGGTCACATAGTACGCCATCTGCGTACGGTCGAGCGTTGTCACCCAACCACCCTTCGCACTAGCCTCACAAAGCTCATGATAGGACAGCATACCTTCGGTGAGCGTATAGGGTCCACCCTTGCCACGTCCGGCCGTACGCGCACCAACCCCATTATCCGACGCCGACATCAGCTTGATCGTGTTAACGTTGGCCGTCACACCGAGCAGTAGCTTAGCCGCCGGAGCACCAGACGAAAGCCACGCACTGACGATACTATCCGTGTTCTGTTCCGTCTCATACGACGTCAGCTCATCACCTCTCGGGTGCATCGGTGCCTGATGGCCCGTCCGGCCGCTCCAGAACGCGTGCAGATCGAACGCCTGGATGCTAAGGAAGTCAACGTACTGTGCAATGCTCGGTACATCGTAGCTCGACCGGAAGTAGTCACTGGTCGGTGCAACGGTCAGCGACAGCACGCGACCATACATGTGCAGATTGGCGGACAGCTCCTTCAGGAAGGCGACAAAATTGTAGCGATCCTCCGGATTGCCACCCTTCAGCACCGGGTACTGCCAGTTAAAGTCCAGTCCACCGAAGCTGTACTCATTCAGTAGGAAGTTCATGATCGATGTGATCGCCTGTCGGCGCAACACATCGCTGCTCATCAGTTTGGACAGCACCTTGGAGCTCGTTGCTTCACCACCGCAACCGATCATAAACACGACCCCCGGATAGCGCTGGCGAAGTGCCAGCAAACGCTGGAAGCTTCCTTGACTGACATCGGTGTAACTGTCCAGCAGCTGGATCGTCCCCGTTGACGTAAGGGTAATCGCATTGTAGACCACGTGCGTACAGAGGGCCGGATTGATGTCGTCTACCGTCACCATACCATTGCCCACACGGAACGTGGCATCGTTGTTAAAGTAGCAGAACACCGTATCTGGAATGATAATGTTAGATCGATTAAAAGCATTACTCACTAGAGAAGCAATCAAGATGGCAACAAAGCGAACTACTGGAAGCTACGGGAAGAAAGCTGAAAGACACACACACACGATTGTAAGGCTTTGGTTTGTTTGCTTTATTCCGAGGTAGAACGGTGGCAGGTCATTCGAGAGATTAGCCTAACTTAGCCTAGAGAGTGTGGCCGAAAGCGCACTAGCAATCCGTCTGATACGGGTACACACAGACGTTGGACTTCGGGCTAAACAATAGATTCGGTGGGCATTTCAGCAACCAGCTGCTTTTAACGGGGCTAAAAGGAGAAGATAATAACAACGATTAGTTAAACAGATCAACCCGTTGGTCAGCAGAACACCCCCTGATGAACTTACAGTCCCGGATAGCACTGATAGAACTGGGCGCAGTTGGTGGGATCGCGCAGGAATCCTGAAGCAGGACATACCAACGTCGCGGCCGGGGTGGTAGTAGTCGTTATCGCCGGTCTCGGTGTAGTAGTGGTCTGTCTAATAGGGGCCGTCGTTGTGATCGGTCTCGCGGTTGTTGTCGTTGTCACGATCGGTCTCGCGGTGGTTGTTGTTGTGATTGGTTTCGTGGTCGTCGTTGTTGTTGGTGCACCACCAGATCCAAACACCTCCCTGTACACGGTGCTAGTGATCGGATGTGCTCCCTCACCGCAAACACCTTTCGCATCGTCGGATTCGATCGACCAGACCATAACACCACCAAGTTTCATCTTCTTGGCGTACTGTACCTTCAGCCCGATCGAGTACGCATTGTCGTACGAGATCCACTGGTTACCCTTGTAAGCGTACGGCACCTGTTGCTGCTCATGGAAGGCCGTAGTGTAACCACCGGCCTTTAACTTTTCACAAATCTCCAGATAGGACAGTGTGCCCGGTTCCAGTGTGTACGGTCCGGCATCGCCGGGACCAACCGTTGGTGCACCGACGCGTGTATCGCTGGTAGACGACAGCTTAAAGGTGTGTCCAAACACCGGAACGCCGAGATTCAACTTGGCCGGATCCAAACCACCATCAAGCCATGCCCGTACGCAATCGTCCTGTGTGTTGAGCCAAACGCAAAAGGGTATTAGTGCAGCACTCCCCAACCCTTTGTCCCTTTCGCTACTCTGCTACTACTTACCACATTAAGCATACTGGTCGTGTAGCCCGTCTCCCAGGCGTTCGCATACAGCGGTGCATTCGCACCCGTCTGTCCATCCCAGTACGCATGCAGATCGTACGCCATCAGGTTAACGAAGTGAACGTACCTGTTGATCTCCGGCACATTGTACGCCGACCGTAGATAATCTTCCGTTGCGGCCGTTGCAATCGATAACAGCAACCCTTCCTGATCGAAGCGAGCTCTCAAATCACGCAGCAGTTTAATAAAACCGACGCGATCCTCAAAAGCACCACCACGCAACGTCGGATACTCCCAATCGATATCGAACCCATCGAAACCGTACCGCTTGACGAAAGCAACGCTCGATTCGACGAACACCGCACGCAGCAGATCCGAGTTGGCCATGGTTGAGTAGGTGGCCGATCCCTCGCTCCAGCCACCGATCGCCACGAACAGCTTCACCTTGGGATTGCGTTGCTTTAGCTGCACGAACCGGGAGTACCCGTTAAGGCTAACATCGAGCCAGCTGTCCAGTATCTTCACATTGCCCTTGGTGTCCAGGCCGACGAACGTGTAGACGATGTGGGTGCACAGGTTCGGATCGATATTCTCCACCTCGAACTTACCATTCCCCGTCCGGTAGGTGGCCCAGCTGCCAAAGTAGCACACGACACGATCTAATGAGACAAAACAAAGAGAAAAAGAAAAAGACAGAAATGCGCTTGATGAATCCAGCATAATCGAGTATCATTCCCAGCAATTGCAAAGCGTTCAAGCGAGTGCGAAGCGAATAGCGGAGCGTAGATAGTATTTGTGCGTATGCGTGCGTGTTCGGGGGTGCACTTTCCTCAGTTCCGGTTGAAAAGAAAAAAAAACACTAGGAACACTTTTGGCACTAAGTGGATGTCGGTTTTCACACCGAGAACGAATTTCGATTGACAGATTGACAGAGATGTCGCGCCGCGTTTAGTGTACTATTTAATGTTATGTCACTTCAATGGCGGGTTGCGCTAGTGTGAATAAAACGTTCTTAAAGTAGGTTGTCGCTCTTAAACTCTCTACTGTCGTACCAGTGGCCGCGTACAGACTGGACATGCTGATCAGCAGCAATCCAGCTACCAGGAGAACCCTCATGCTGACGACAATGCGATGATTTCCTATCACTTTCGTTGCTCTCTTTACGGGCTATATTTCTTACTATTCGTACACACACACACACTGTTTCACTGTTTGGTGCCAAGTGTTAGGTTTTATCTGTTCTTCGTTCGTTCGTTTTTTTCACACGCTTCTGCACCTGCGCCGGTCACTCCACCAGGATTCCGGGGAAACCGCAAGGTCTGAGCAACAACCGTCCAGTAGTGTGGCACAGTAAAGACCACCGGCCTGGACTGGCCGCGTGAATCGTTTTTATACCTTCGGTGCCACCCTCCCCTTTCAAAAGCCGTGCGTGATGCTGCGTGCTGATAAGGGTCGGTCGCTGTTGTCCCAAATGATACGCAAATTGGCAACTTGGACTTCCTTGGCTGCTGCCGCCCCGGTTGACGGTCACTTTTTTTTTGGCCCATCTTTTTGTTCTTAAAACCCAGCCAGCGCGCCAACAAACACACAACTGGTGCTGCGGGATGCGCTCGGTAAATAGTGTTATCGCGAGCTATCTTTGGTCGGGGAGGGGGACGGCAATTTGGGGTGTCCGCCGATAAGCGCCGGATTTTTGTGGTGTGTTCTAGCGGCTGGGGTGTAGAGTGTGGGGCTTTTGCAGAATCACCTCATATCCGCAGCGCAGACAATTGCTACCTAGCTTCCAGCCGGGACCGGAAGTGATGATTCTCACCTTTTTTATGGCCGCGCACACACACACACACACACACACGAACAAACACACAGAAAAGGTGAATGTCATGGGGGGCAGATTATGAGACACATCTCAGTAGCCGACGCTAGCGAGGAGGATGCAATGCACCAAACACTTCAAAGCCTTCTCCGAACCCGTATACGACCTATTGAAGGGATTTCGCATCACAAATTGGAATCAAATTTGCTTCTCGCTCGCGTCACAGAAGTGTTTAAGCTGTGTGTGTGCGTGTGTGTGTGCGCATGGACGAGCGCCCGTCGTGTTCTGTGCCTGCGAGGCAAAACATAATCATAAAACTCACCACCAGCTGAGCCCATCCCATCCCAGCGTCTGGTGCACTCCACGCACGCCACACAAGACGACGACGTCCGGTCCCCTTTTTGCTTCCAGGGAGGGAGGGAGGGAGAATCCACTTTTCCCTTCCGCTAATGCCCGCTAATTGGATCCCGAGAGGGCCAGCGAGGGCCGGTGGAATTCGCAGGGGCCCACCCAGCCCAGCCGGCCAACTCCCAGGGGCACATGTTCGGCACGTGTCCTGATTAAATCGAATCCAGCCGCGATTCACGTAAATTTGGATTCCAATTTGTAGACTGAGCGAGTACGCGTGTGTGTGTGTGTCCGTGTGTGTGTGTGCAAGTACGCCTTTAAGGATGATGTATTGAAATGATTCTCTAGGACGAGACATATGCGTTCTCGATAGGGAATCGATAGCAGCGCTAAGCGCCTCTCGTCTGTTCTGAGCTGTTCATCTGGAATCCCCGGTTAGAGTTAATCGATTTGTTTTCACATTCAAAGCAACAATACGGTGCGTGGCCACAGTATTTAGGGCCCTAACCAACTAAATCCATTGTGCAAAACGACCACACTGTACTCATCACATCCTCTCTCTTCTCTCTCTCTCCTTGTTTCGTTTCAGGTAAGTGAATCAACGCCAAAGCATCCGGTAACCGCCAGATGGTATAAGCCTCATTGAAAGCGCTAAGCCATCGCCAACCACCGGTCGACCGGGCCGGGGGTACTCCGTTTCCAGGAAGGCGTCTGGTTCGCTTGTTGTTGCCACACCGGCGACCACCGTTGGGTCATGGTTTGCCTGGATGCAGATTGTAATGTTGCTCTCCCCGACGACGAGAAGCCGATTTTCCGGTTGCTAAGCCTACTGTCAGCAATCCATAATCCTGGTTAGCTCTTTAAAATATGAGCCTCCGTTTCCAGCAAATGGCGCTCACGAAGAATGTGATAAAAAAAATGGATAGAATGCCAGCTGGACGTTGCACTTTTGTGCGTGCAATTGTCTCATTCTTCTCCCATTCGGAATGGCGGGAATGCAAAGCCGATAAGGAACCATCCAACGGCTCGTCGCGTATGTAAATTCCCTTCTTTGGTCCTGTCCTGGCGGTCGCGTTGGTCGCGCTGAAGAAACTTGCTAGACAGACCACCCGACGGTGTACGAAGTACACGGGCATCATATTTCAAACTTTTACCCCACCGATCGGCTTGGCTTTCCTCTCTCCTCATTCCAGGGGGGCTCCTTTTTGCATATCTGGAACTTGTTTTGCGGTGCGCACAACGTGAGTGCGACGTCAAGTCTGACAAACAGCTCTCTCCCACACACACACACACCCTGAAATAAGGGGAGAGGAAAAAGGGGAAATAAGGTGTGTTGCGGTCTGGAATAAACAATCAGACTCACACTACCGGACTGCTGCTGCTGGTGCTGCTACTAGTGTTGTGGACGCGCAGCAACACCAAACGGCCAACTTTCGCACCAATTTGTCGCCTCGACATCTCGTTTCTTGGAGAGGGGAGAAGTTTTGTGAGAACGGGTTGAGTGATATGCCAGCCCGGAACCCGGAACGGAGGATCCGGGCACATCGAAATGCCCGTCGGTATCGGGTCCGCTTCCTTGTGTCTGTCGTGTCGTGTGGTTCGTTTCTCGTATCTCGTGAAAAACTCCAACCCCCGAAGCCTTGATGCTGCCGCCGGCCACAAACCAATGCTTATCATTGCCGGTGCTGAAGGAGCTAAGGGAGCGATAGGAGAGGGGGTTAGGAAAATTTTTAAGTTTTTCCAATCCCCGCACAACGCAAGGATGTTCTGCATTTGCGTCGCGCTGCGCCTGTGGATCATGGGCACAACTTGTTGGTTGTAACGAGTTTTGAAGTTTTGTCGCATAGTTGTTATGCTCGGTTGCGGTAGCCAAGGACGAAGGAGGGGTCTCCTCACCTTCACCTGCTCCTTCGGATCACCATCGGATCAAGATCGAGGGCCTGTGTTGGCGCATACATATCGCACATCTTTCGCACGGTATATCCGTCCCGCCGTGTTATGAATTTCCGAGATTGTTCGAGATGAGACGCGTTCTTTGTTGGAGCCGCCGCCGCCGCCGCTGCTTCAGTCATCTATGGTCCACTGGCCCGGGCGCAAGTTTTGCGACATGAGTGGATTGGAAGGAATCCCGGGTTTTTTGTTTTGTTCTCGTATGATAAGTTGACTGAAGTAGTTATACGCGGCCGCGTAGTAGCACCGCGATAAGACTGTTGGTGCTATCTGTTGAGTTGAGTAAACAAAGCGCCACTCGTTCGAGGCTGTCTCATCGAGTGAAACCGTCAACTCATGTACATTCATTCTGAATCTCTTTGTAGGAGAGCATAACAATGGCTTTCTTGCAGATCATTTGCATCCCTCCACGTCCAAGTACCGTGCAGTTGGTCAAACATGGCCGCATCTTCCGGGAATGACAGAAAAAAAGGTTACTTGGATTTCTAAGCAACGATATTATGCCACGTCAATAGATTGGCGATCCACCATCGGTTACAACCGGTTAGCAACCAGCGAGTTTCGTGATTTGGGTCATCGCAGCACCTTCCCTCCCCCGGGGGAGACAAGCGAATGCATGGAAGCGACCGCTGCAGATGGCATATTTAGGTCCAAAAGTTCATCCGCACAAAAGTTTTCTCCCATTTCCCTGAAAATCGTCCCTTTCCTCCAGTGCCCCGGGCTGCTGCAAGTGGCACCCGGCGTGTATTTTCCGGTGTTGGACCAAAGTTGAAGCGCCGCTCCTTCCTCTCCTCGCAAACTGCTGCCTGTAACTGCGGAGCACTGCTGAAGGGACATCACCCCCACCGAGAGCGACAAAGTTGTCGGTGCGGAATATTCTTTAATTTTTGTTTCCTCAAAAAAATGGACATTCAAATCCGTGGTGGACTTCCAGCGCCAGGCCCGCAGGCACCCTTAACAGCGCAGCGAAAGCGAAACTCGTCGATGGTAATTGTGTGGGCGCCGCCATCGCCACCAACAACGGCCACGAACGGCCTCCCGGACAATGGGCCGTGGTCGTGATTTGGCGGATGTTTGCGAGAGCGGTCGAAAGCAAATCGAATTTCCTGCCGAGGCGCTGAGGAATGTGCCTGCGGTGCGGCGGTGAAGGTGTCCTTATGCATGAAGTCCCCGAAAGTGAAGTCGTCCTCGCAGAGGGAGGGGGGGGGACAAAAATTGTGAACCGAAGCGCCGGAGCGACGGTCGAGGTGGTGCTTCGGTCCTTGATGGCATTTTCCCCCTGGACGGCGAAGTGGTGAAGAAGATGAAAACTAATTGAGGCGTGAAATTGATACCGAGGCGATACCGTGTGTCACTTGGCTGCCTTGGTGTGGCCATGCCGCTGACCAAGAACTGGCCCACGCTACGGCGCAGGCCTATTAAAGCTGGATTTTCTGAACTTTTAAGGAGAAGTACATAAAGGAAAAGAACTTACAAAACTCTTGGACGAAATTGAAGAAAAGTTTGCTATATTTTCTATCCCTTTGCAGTCTCTGCAGCTACTATTCCTGTGAGATCGCTTGGAAATGAATTGTCCCCCCGTGTAGAGAAGCGATTGAAGCGATCGTTTTGCCAATCGATAAAAGAGAACTCACTCCGGACGTCCTCAAAGGACGAGCTTGCGATGAGGAATGTGTTTTTCGCTTTTCGATCAATTTAACGTAGAATCCTGGCGCTCTCCGGTCGGTGTTCCGGTTGGCCAACCGAGCACGGCGTACGACGAGTGCCATTGTATGCGTCGGTATGTGCAGCGAGGAGTTTCGTCTCCTTGCCAGCAATCTCACACAATCCGTACGCAGGGCCGTACGGAAAGAACCCTCGAGGATTCGATGTCACCAACACTGCCGGTGCTGCTGGCTGGTGTTGTTGTTGTTGTGGCGGCTCCGTGGCCGGATGTCGAATGGCCCCGAAAGTTTGTCAATCATCCCTCGTCCACCCTCCCCCCGGGGGGGTTGTTCCATATTTACATTCATAACTAAATTACGAAATGATTTGCCGTTTTGCCTCTCTCTCTTTTCGAATCCACTTG
>NC_064875.1:5117500-5130000 GCF_943734745.1 Anopheles darlingi | reverse complement strand
GTTCCGCAAACTTGGCAAGATAGAGAGCTTTTGGGGGGGGGGGCGTCCCAAATCCTGGCTTGAGTAATTGAGAAGTTGGACGAAAGAATGCAGTTTTTCCTTCCCTTACAGTCGATCCGTTTTCATATTTATAGCATCCCAGAATCCCGGTAAAAAGTCGGTCTCGCGATTGCACGAAACTGAGCAGCGAACAGAGCCCAAGGGGGGACATGTTTCGACAAGTCTTTTCCCATTTTTTTTTTGTTACTGTTCAGTCAGACGACGCTCTCAATCGATCGAGCGCACCACAATGGACGGGACACAAATAACAACGGGCCACTCGACAGCGTTCATATTTCCTACCATCTTCACCACCTCCGAAAGAGTGGGAACCGGATATCGACGTCGCACTGGCACCGGCACCATCGCCAGTGAGCCGGTGAGCCATCGAGAGCGTCAATTTTATTTATTTGGCTCATTTGTTTACCAATCAGCGCTCAATCTCCGCACCAGCCACCAAACCAAACCAGACTAGACCAGACCAGAGGTGAGTCAGGAAGTGCCGGAGAAATGGGTGAATAAATACACAATAAACTATCGCCACCAACAACACACCGGCACCGGGCGACAAAAGGGTGCTCCGGAAAAAGGGGTGATCACACTCCGGAAGGGAGGAAAGGAAAGAGCAAAATATGTCCCTGGGAGCCACTTCCACATAGACATCGATGGTGGCGCCGCTGCCGCTGCCGCTGCCGCTGTACTGTTTTCCCATCGTCCCGGACCTGACATTGACAATCATTATTCAACGCTAATGGTGCCTGCCCTTGATCCATGCCAGCTGGAATCAACGCTGGAAGTAGGTTACCGTGGACGACGGCGGCGACGACGACGACGACGACGACGACACAAAAAGGGAATCCATGGGAAATAGCCATGGATATGGTTGAGAGTTAAATGAATGGAATCGCTTCGATGGTGATAGTGGTGGTGATATTTTGAAGCACGGTGACATAACTATCGACGCTCCGTTTTTCCTTCTCCTCGCGTGGCTCCATCCTTTTAGCATAAAACGGCCATTGCCCTGGTAGTGGTGGCCATCGGGAGGTGATTGAAACGATAAGATCATTATTGCAGGTACTTGGCCGGATTGATGTCGAGAAGGGAGAAGGATTTACGGTCGCCGGTCGCGTTTCACTCACGGATGACGCACAATGTTGGGTATCTCGGTGGGAAAATCTTGATGCCGATCATGCCGACGATGATGATGATGATGAGGTGGGCCATACCGGTGCAGATGATGGGAATTAATTTATCAGTCCAAGTGAGGCGATCGATTTCATTCCGAGGATCCTTTGTTGGATCGAATTTAATTTGGATGAAGTTAAGGCTTTTGTTACATGAAATAATGGGTAAAAATATCTATTCTTAAAGGTTTTCCAGTTGTTTTTCAGTCTTCTGACGAATTTCCAATTTAAATCTAGACTTCTAAACTTTAACATTAATCTAGCAACCCGTGATGCAATTACAGTGCACTTGCGTTGCACAATTGAATGCTGCAAAATCCGGTATTCTATTGATTCCTGATCAATCATTCATAACATAACGGGCAATTTGTATCAATACTGGTAGCGCTTTCAGTTCCCATTCCACCATTTCAGCGGCAGCAGCAGCAGCAGCAGCGGCACGTTGTCGAGCGCACGGCAATAGCATGAGTGTGTGTCACTCAACAAGACACCAGTTGCTGTTAAACCTTTAAACAAATACTGCATAATACATGACCATGTCGGTGGGACGGGCGCAGCGGAGGGCACGGGCAATATATGTGTTTCATGTCCGGTCCGCGTGTCCGGACAAGAATCCGATCCGACGTAACGACGTCATACGTCCGACTTCGACTGGAATCATAAATTTTTATTGATTTCTGCGGAAAAACTTCCACACGAGCTCCCGGTCCTGTGGAGCACGGTCAGCGGAAGATGTTCCGGACGGAGCGGAGCTCTTCTTGGGTCAGTCCTTTTAATTCCCTGCCGATAGCAGCAGCAGTAGCAGCAGAGGAGCCAGAGCTAGCAGATTGGATGTAGCTGCGTCTTTTCGTTCAGTTTTCCGGCTGACTGGCTGGTCAGCCGAGCGATCTGAACGTAACGAAGGTACGTAACACACACACACGGACGACTCAAGCGGGACGTTCTTTTATTTGTGTATCGAATTTATCGTCCACCTAAGTCCACGGAAGGTCGGTCCTGCGGCTGCGACTTCGGTGCGATCAATTGGATGCTGGTTGCCGGTGAGCAAAAGGCAGCAAATGCTGAGCCAAAGGGCTCCACAGCATTGGATAATATGTAAAATCTCCCGGGAAAACCCATCTTCAAGGCGTTCGCAATTGAATCTGGATTCCAGATTCAACCTTTCCGTCCGTTCGTCCGTCCGTCCGGATCGCTGGCGACGTTCGGGCACCGGGTTTTTTTTTGTTGCTGTTGTTCTTGCGGACCTCTGGTTGCAGGATTTATTACATCTCGTTTGTGGGTCTGCCAGGACCGATAGCCGACCGTTTGCCGACCCGTTGCGAAACCACAAAAAACCTTCGTCGCAGCAGCGGCTGTGGATCGATGTGGTTTTCGAGTGGTCCGCGAACTCCGGACCACCGTCGCGGTGCGGTGCTGGTCAACAAGGAAACTAATATTTTCCTTTGTGCCTAGTGTCGACCATTGGTTGACGCTACTACTGTTGCCCCCCGGATGTAGCCATTATCGGGGAGCCAAGAAAGCAAATCAAACAAAGCGGCGACGAAGTCCGACGAAGGTGATGCGATGGTGAGGACGATGGTGGCCACCGTTTCCACTTGTTGGCCTGGCTTTGGCCGGGGGGCGTGAGAAGCCGCGAGGGACGAGAAGCCAAACACGAAATCTGCCAACCAGCCCGTCAAGATTTATCAAACTCGGCCAACAATATTATCCGCAAATATTTGCCCGAGCTTTTCGCCCCACGCGGACTACAACGTCCGGGGGGGTTGCACCACCACTCGCGCCTGGTGGTCGCGAGCTTTTTGTTTCTGGTTTGTTCGGTTTGGTGTAACGATACGTTTCGCGCGACATGTTCACATTCGGGTTTTCGTTTGCAGTGTTGCTTGCTCTTTTGTTTCTCTTCTGTATTCTGTTTGGAGTAAAGTCAACTGGTTGTGTCCTTTCTGCTTCTGCTTTGGTGTAGCAACTTGTGAACCATTTTCGCGAAAGTAGATACCTTGTGAAGGGAAAGTAAAATTACAAAAATAGCTGAGTCTGATATTTGGTAATGTTTATGCTATAAAGTAATTAATCATGTCTTTTGCCTATAATGTGAGCAGTAGTTTCCAAATGTGAGCAGTAGTTTCCAACTCTTGCTGTTCCAAATTGCTGATCTGTTAAAAAATCTGTCTGTGAAGAGTAGGCCACCATATTTAAATTGATGTAAATTTCTTGAATTTAAGGATTTTAAGTCCAAAATAGTGTCTGAACCTTCAGTTTATACATGAAATGAAACTAAAATCAATTTCTGAATCTACAGTTTTTTAATTGTAGAATATTAATGACGTTCCACTAACAGCTAAAGCAAGCAAAAGCGTTATGACTTTTTGGAATGACGCCTAGGACTAAAATACTATGTACTACACTGTATTACACGCTTGCAACTGAAATTCACTCAAACTACTGCTGTCAAAACGAGATTAGCTACATGACATAATCGATAAATCGAGAGCTGACCTTCTCACACCAAACTGCACCTTGTTTCAGCTGCTCGACTACTCCGGCACGTCACAAGAAGAAGACTGTCAGGACCAAGCGTGATCGACACCAACGCGAACCCATTCCAAATCGAGCTTTCTCCCCAGGACCTAGGACCTGCTTCGGAACTAACGGCAACAATGTAAACCCGAAATAACTCGCTGGCTTCCTTCCAGAGTAGTCTACAAACATCGTGGCGTGTGTGTGTGTGTGCGTGTACGCGTGTCTCTTCGTCGTCATCATCGTCATCATCGTTCGTCGTCGTTCAATCGACCAATTTAGTGTCCTGACAGTTCAATTCCTTTGATACCTCCCGGCATTGACTTCGTGGAATTGTCTTCACCGACAGTTTCCGCCCTTACACCATCGGTCCCGATGACGATGATGACGTTGATTGGCCGTAACCTGGGCAGAGGCGGCCGGGGTGGTTACCGTGCTCGGTAACTTGTTTTGGGAATTGCTTACCGACGGTGGTGTGTAACTCACCTTTTCGCGATGCCAGAAATGAACGAGCGCTAACGAGAAAGGATATGGAAACGGTTGAGGAAAACGGTTGAAAGGAAAATTACCTTACCCTCTCCTCGTCCCTCTCTTAGTGTGCTCCTTTTGGTGTGTTGTTCGTTCAGGAACGTTCGTGGCTTACTTCGATCCCTTTTGCTGGCGGGGCAGAGCACGGCTGACGCCAGCAGCCGACCACGTCCTTGTACGCAATGTGTGACATGTAAATGATTAATGATTTTATTTCGTCGAGCAAAATGATCTTCCTTTCCTTCTTCCCTACCACTCGCTCTGCTGCTCGTTTAGGACTCCAAACCGTTTATGCTAACAATGCAGCAAAGCACTTTCGGCGCTTCCTACTCACACACACGCACACACGGACACCGATACGACCCGGTGGATGCTTCAGCATATTCTGACACTCTCCGAGGGAGCAACGCCGCGGTATATGCGTTGCTGATGATCAACAATCAACGCTCCTCGCTCCTTGGCCGGAAGATGAAGACGTTCCGTGCACGAGAAGGCCCAGGTCTCCTCTCCGGAAGACACACACACGGACACACACGAACACACGGAAGCAAAAGTTCCGGGGCTGTTCTCTCCGGGGTCGAGATGCGAGACTAAATCACTTCCACTCCACTCCGGGGAAAATTCTGCTTCACTGTACGCTGGCGAAAGCATACTGGCCGATTCAGCAGTAAATCAAACCGATGGAAAGGGCGAAACAAGCGCCAGCCTGCCAGCCGGGCCGGCCGACGCGGTTTCACGGCTGGTTGTCCAGATTTGCGGATGTAGCTACTCGGTGGCTGTTACGCCGGTTTGTGTGACACGAAGGATAAGGACACACTAACGATCTCCGGTTCGCCCGTTCTTGAGACGCTGGCGCTGACATCGCAGTGCCGGCAGTGGCCGCATATGTTGCGTCCTTCACTTTTGACGCTAACGCACTCTGGGGGAGTGGTGGTGGGAAATGTAAAACATTTACGCTTTCCGGGACCTCACGGTAGCGGCTTGATTGACAGGGCGTCGGCCCTTGAGTCGGGAGCAGTCAGCGCTACTACTCGGGGCTATTGGATTGGAATTATTAAAGGGACTCGCCCCCGGGCACTGGGATACCGAGGTGGAGCGAGAATCTGGGTATAAAGTACCGTGATTTATGTTTACGATTCCTTCCCTTCCTCCCTCCTGGCGTATTGGAAAGAGTTGATCAACCACTTCCACCTGCCCGTGACCGTAGCTTTCACTATTCCTCACTCTCCGAATGTCCTTTCGATTGGTAGGACTGTAAGTCAACCTCATACTGCTCCCGGGAGAGAAGTGAGCGGCTGGTGCTGGTGAGGACTAAATGAAACCATAAACATAATGCGTTACCAGTAATGTGCACGGTCCGCGCCCGCCGTCTAATCTAATTGAGTGCCTCAATCCCGTTTCAATGATTTTTACGATCAGCATAAACCCCTTTTTTCCGGTCGGTCGGTCGGTGTGCCGGTGGCGTGTCGATGGTCGTCCAAATGGTGAGTATGTGTCTCCCTCGACGTTATCGGCAAGGGGTTGACTTGCTGGTCTTGGTGTACATAGGAAGGGGATCCGCACTCCGTCCTCCGTCCTCCGATTGGCTCGTCTATTATCGATTTGTGCCTTTTTTTTTTAGTTTCCCCCCATCAATCGCAAGCAGTACAGTGCAAAGGGGAGTCTTCAGTCCATCGCCATGACTGGAGACAGAAGTACCCCCAATGAGCACTAGATTGGTTGTTATGGATCCAGGATTGATTGGAAAAAATAATGTGTTTAATGGTGAACGATCAAAAAGCTATTTAATAAAACGGGAAAAAAAAAGAACATCTAATCCGAATCAACAACTCGATCGACGCGCAGGGAATGTACCTCATAAAACGTTGAATACATCCGGGACAACACAACCGTTGTGCATACTCCGATGAGGCAGCGTAAGCCACAGAATTAGCCATCGCTCACAGCTCCACTGAGGTGTTTAGGTGTGAAAACTATCATTCAAATAACACTCTCCCAGGCTCCCGGGATTCCCGGTAGCTCTAAACACATGTAAGACTCCCCGGGACTCCCCGGAACCAACTGCTGCGACTAAACACTGCGGGTGGTCGTGGCATATCCAGCTATCCAACGAGTGAGCATTCACTCCAGCGAGCTTGGCTGGCTGGCTCCGATTTACCACGGAATGTTTCAGTTGTTTTTGTTGCACTTTCCACGGCCACCACCACCACCAGCAGCAGCAGCAGCAGCATCAACAGTAGCAAAGCGTTGGTTACGTTGCGGTGTACAGCTCAGCAGCAGTAGCTCAGCAGCTTTTCGGTGAAAAGTTATTGCCGGGTGCATCGTCGTCGTCGTGGTGGTTGGTTACATTCCAGGGCTCCGGTAAACGGGACCCAAAAAGGTGCTTGGCATCGGTGATTACAGATTCATTGCCCGGTTTGGTGGGGCGAGGAGGGATTTTTCAGCTCCCCGGAATCCCGGTAGTGGCGATGGTTGCGGTTTGAAGCACGGCGGGCTAACTCCCGAGCACTATCGCGGCTCTCTCAATATTGGGTGTCTATTGCGTTGTTGCGAGACCAATCCAATAGGGCGGCTGGTGAAAGGTGTGGCCACACCCTAATAAAGAGAAATTCATAACCAACGACGAACAGTCACATAAACGATATTATCACTACGCTTATTGCTTTCAGGTGCGTTTTTGATTTCGCAATTGTTTTGCTTCATTTTTCATCAAACAGTGTCTCGATAACGAAAAGAAAAACTGCGTTGCGATAACGAAGAAAAGATTTTCTTTAAATGTTTAGAAAATAGACCAAAACTTTGCGATTTTCGCTTTCTCTGCTGAAAGTGTCTCTACACACATCAAACTGTTTTTTTGTTCTTTTAACATTTCGATACCGCAACGAAAAGATTTCCCCGTGCGCGAGAAACATGGTAACACATTTCTTTTTCACATTTTTTCACAAATCAGCTTAAAGCAGTCCATGAAATGGATCCCCACACTTTAACACGCCATGCAAATGCACGAAAAGAAGGAGGAAGGAGGGATGGGCACGCCAAAGTGCACTGATTACACTTATAAATCATGTTGCTTAGCCCGCTGCCGGACCACTGAGCCGGTATCTCGGGCACGAAATGCGATCACTATCCGTTATGCGTTCCACTCATGCAATCATGACCCCATAACTAGCTTACTGCGGGCCCGGGTCCTGGCTGACCAGGACGAAGAGAAACCATAGAAGAGAGAGGGGCCACCACCGCGCATATCGATCGCATGGGTTGGCGTGGTGCGTTTCTAAAATTAACACTTGTACACTTGTGAATTATAAAATAAGTGGCTTCCGGTTTTGTTGGCCTACCACCACCACCACGACCACCGCCATCTCTCACCGGCGGCTACCGCTTTTCGATTGCTTCATTTCGGAGTGCCGGACCAAATTGCATCACGGTCGCTGGCGCGCGCGTTGCGTTTCGTGTTTCGGTAAAGGCCAACCGGGAACGCAACCAGGCGGACCGGTGTTTCCAGTTACGCCTGGCCGTGGCCGGCCTTGCATGGCTTAAGACGTGTAATTTACACTTACACCACGTACCTTGTGGTGCGAGGTCTATTGAACCAACATTATGCTTCCATCGCAACACACATCGTTTGCATATCGAGACGACAGGCGGAGAGCGAATGGAGAGATTAAATCCCACAGAGAGAGAGAGAGAGAGAGAGAGAGAGAGAGAGAGAGAGAGAGAGTGCTTTTGAAACGTTTCATGTAACAAATTGCAATCATCAGCGAAAGGAAATTGCCTTGTTACTTGTGATAAATGGTTTCGCTTCCGTTTAGAGCCCAACAGCAACAGTTGCAGGACAACAAAAGTGGAAGAGAATACCAAAAAGCCAGGTTAGAAGAAGAATGCAGTTCCTTCTGCTTCTTCTTCTTGTCCTGCTCAATCTGTGAATGCAATCTCGTAATCCGGTGCGTGCGTGTGTGCATCTACTTAGAAACGAAATTTATGCAAAACGAATTTCGAGTCTCTTCGCAGGCGCAGAAAGCGTTGTTGCAGAAACTGCATGCGGCATAAATGCATGCAGCCGTCCATGTTGTGTCCTGATCGTGGTCGATCATCCTTGTGCCGTTGATTGAAATTCAAAGTGCAGCAAAAAAGGGCACCACTGGAACGGGCAACGCACGCGCCAGCTGACGCAAACTAGGGACTAGGGACTGAGCCAATTTTACGCTGTAATCGATTACAGCTGTGACCCGACGGCCCGGGAATCGATGCCGAGATGTCGTAGGCGTAGCCAGCATAAGTGTGAGTGTGTGTGTGTGTGAGAGAGAGAGAGAGACAGAGCTGTGCTTTGGATCTTATAACATATTTAGAGGCGTTCTGTCAATAGCTTTCACACTCGACGACGACGATTACTGTATTCATTGATTTATGTTGCAGGCGAGCGAGACGAGCAAATGTTTGTGTGTTGCAGGATGTCTGTGTGTGCGTGTGTGTGCGTGTGTGTGTGAGTGTGTGGCAACAGAGTGGGCGCCATATGTTGGAACATCCAACATCCGCAGACCGACCGAGCGGGCCACGAGGATTTAAATATTGATTTTCAAAATTAAAAATGATGCCAGCATATTAAACATGGCTGCTGTCAGGCTCAGGTGCTGAATGTTTAATATCAAACCAAAACCCCCCGTCCCACGCGAGTCCCTGTACTCTTCCGGAGCTGCTGCTGTTACCCCCTTTCTGTCAAACACTGCTTTCATCCACAAGCATCACATTTGTAAAAGAGAGCAGAAGAGTTCCGTGAAAAAGGGAGTCAAAAGGATCACAAGGACAACCTATCGGAGCAGAAATATGAGCCCTCGGTGAAGCACCGTGTCCAACGGCCACTTTGATGCCGATTCAGGCGACAACACAACAAAAAAAAAAATGCAGGAAATTCTACCACGAAGCACATGAAACATGGGCCCGTAATTTGTCTCGAAATCAAAGCAGACTCCTTCCTCATCAAGTAGCCAAATATTTCCCTTTCGGTCGTAGCAACCGACGACGACCCGTCATTCCGTTTAAGCGGAATCGACATCTCCCTGGTTGATTGTCTAGACAACACCGCGTGTGGGAGGGCGATGGAAACGAAAAACAAAAAATCTGCGGAATCTCGTGAACGTGCTGGAGAGTGAAAAAAAAAAGGAAAAACGGTTGCGGCCAAAATCACACACCATGCCGCCAACGTCACCATCGTCGTTACAAATGGCGGCAAAAAGAAGGAAGCAGCAGCAGCAGCAGCAGCAGCAGCAGCAGAGCAGAGCGGCCAAAGGATGCCCGGGACGCGTTCCTACCTTCCCTCCGTACCGCCGTGTTGAGTAGCGAAATATTTACATAGACGGGTCATTAATAACAAGTGCAGTTCGTTCTCCGTTTGGTGTCTCGAGCGTCTGGACGGAGCGGACGGAAGTTAAGCTTCGGACACATCGACACTTCTTCCTACACCACCCGGGGAGGAGATTTTGCTCGATTTTCTCCCGGTTTTCTCGTTTTTCTGTTGCTTTCTGACCTGCCCTCCCAGGAATTCTTGCCATTTATGCCTTTCTTGTCGATTCGCTTTACTTCGCGCTAGACGACATGCTCTTCCTGGTGGCGCTTTCGTTACTTTTTTCCGCTTTTCCAATTCTTCCAAATGTCGAAGCATCCGAGAGAGAGCGAACGACTCGTGATGGAATGTGTGGGGAAGTGCCTCCGTGGGGAAACATTTTTTATCCTGACGTCCATCCACTGTGGCTCCACTGATGGCGGTGGCGAGACCATCTTAATGACCCTAAGTATTCGATGTCATCCTTGATTTGTGTCGCTTTGCTGGTGAGATACCGCAGACATTGCTTCGTCGCGTCGCGCGATGAATATTTCGCGACATTAAAGTGAGGATGGTCCCCATTGTAATTGGCTCGTGTACCTTGTCCTTTTAAACATTTGCAATCGATCGATGACGTGTCTAAACGTGGGGAGGGACCTCTTACGTCAAGCAGTTTGTTCTTTTTTTACATTTCCAGAATCGAACATTACTAACCCTCATCTGAACTACAATCGGAGAAGGTCGGCTATTGATTAATAGTCCCTGTCCATTACGCCCAATTCTCTCGCTTTCGTTTGACGCCTGAAAGGTATGCAGTAGGTTGAGCACCGGGAACCGGTTCGTTGGCCGCCCATTATCTCGTGTGGACCGTACCGGAGAGTGGGAGTCCCGGGGAGACGCTCTTCATCATGAGGGCAATTTGGGGTTGGGTTTGTCCGTTTCTCCCGTCACAGCTTGCTGCACGAGTGTCCTTCCCAGAAGGACACACACACACACCCGGAAGGGGATCCTCATCAAAGGGACAACTACCGGGTTGAGGCGCTCGCCATACGAACGCTATAGATCACTTTATTGTAATTCGTTTCCAATCTCTTCGGGTGGTATGCATGCATCGGTGTCGGTGTGTGTGTGTGTGTGTGTGTGTGTGTGGGTGTCGGATGAGCTGAGAGACGGTTAACGGGCAGCTCCCCAGGTTGTCCGGTTTCACGCTGAGTTGGAGAGTATTTTTTTTTGTTCGCACTCTTCCGCTGTTCAGGGAATCCAGGGTCAGGGGATGTCGATCCAGGTGGTGGTCAAGGGACCAGTCCGAGGGGAGTCCGAGAATAATGAGGATGTCAAGCCGAGGAGATATATTAACTGGAAATTATTTCCTGACACTTTTTTTTTTCTGCGCTCCCGCTGTATCCCCTGGTGCTCGAGGTGACGTGAGTTTCGGGGAGACGTTGGTGTGTCCTGATGTCCTGCTGCTGCTGGCACGTGCTGTTCAACCGCCGTGTTGCCTTTCACACGACGACGAAAAGGAATCGCAAGAGCGAACAGTGTAAATACAATGTATGCTACAAACGGTAACATCATTCTAGAACATAAAAAAAGGAAAACATTACAGAAGCGTCCAGCGAACGTACCTGATGACCAAACGGATTCCACGTTTCACTCTCTAATCAGATTTTTCGTGCCAGGGAACAAAGCAGAGTACAAACAGCTCATAATCTGAAATACAACGACTGTTTCAATCTGTACCGAGGGAGCTCTGTGCACCACGAGAGTCCTTGAAGCATATAACAATCGCAACGTTTGCAGAGCTCACAATTCCCTCGCTTGCAGTATTGACAGCCACAGCCACATCGAGCACAACCGACAACAACAGGCTATTTAGTATTCATATTCCACCGAGAGCAGCAACAGCAGTAAAGGTATAGCAGCCAACCTGGCTTCTCACGACTTCGTCTGCTTCATGGTCCGGCTCGTTGGTCGGTGGAAGGGAAAGCAAAAAACAAGGCAACACCTCCTTCACCTCCTCCACCGGGGGAGTAAATGTAACAAATTTAGCCAAATCACGCGAGATGATTGTTTTAATTCGCTTGGTAAATAACAGAAGCAACCGAGCAACCGAGCAACCGAATGCCACATTGCTACCTCTAGTATGACCTCCAGGTGGCTTCAGGTATGCGGAATCGCTTTGGGGATTTTCCAAAAAAAAAGGAAAAGTAACTCCAGGCGGTATCGAAACGCAAAAAATAGGAAGGAACATTGTAGGTGGCTTCCGTGCGTGGTATGCTGGCATGCTGGTTTGGTTCTAGGTACTGTTAGTTGGGTTCCCGGGGCTTTTACATACCGACACTTCCGGGAGCAACGTGAAACCGTGCCAAGTCCGTGGCAGTGATTTGCCAAACTCCCCCCGGGGGTATGAATTGGGTTTCGGCGCGACTACTAGCTGTTGATTTTTGGACATTCTTTGTTTTTCGGTTTAAGCAGTTGGCCTCACGGGGGCAAATTCTACCGGGTTGTGTCACACGATTTGGGCATGGAATGCCGCGAGTACGGGGATAGTTGGAGTTCGGAATCCACGGAATAATGTTGTTGACCTGTAGCTTCGCGATGGCTGCTTTGTGCTTTCTTCGCCGTTGAGTTGCCGCAAAAAAAAAAAGTCGTCAGAAAGCGATGTCTGCACGACACGATTGCCAGCACAGCACACTTCGATTGATTCATAATGGTTAACCATTTGCCATCGAGTTGGCTATACTTTTTAAACCGCTTGGATAGTGGATTCTAACAGGTGAGCGGTGAACAGTTGATGGGCAATTGAAGTTGAAAGCAACAAATCAATCGAAAGTCGAAAGGGTATCATCGTCGTCGTCGATTGAATGTTTGCTTTGCTTTACCTAGACCATTCCGTTTTATGTCTATTAAACATC
>NC_064875.1:5105000-5112500 GCF_943734745.1 Anopheles darlingi | reverse complement strand
GGATCGCCATTGGGAATTGGCAAAACATCGTCACATCGTCGGTCGTCGCCTGACATCTTGGGTCGTCCGAGACCTGGACAAAGAATGTCTCACAGCCCCGTTGCCCGTGTTTTTCCATTTCCAATAACACGCGCGCACCCTCTGCTCTCTCTGCCGGCCCCCAGGGGTAATAATTTTAATGTTTATCTCCACTTTTGGCCCCATTTTTGGTGCCCCCGGGCACCCCTCCCCGCATAACTGTGTCGATTCGTTCTGGAGGATTCGTTCTCCCGTTCCGGAAATGGTCTCCATCCTCCGATAGGACTATGTGGAGTGGAGTAGAGCAGTGTGTTCAGATTTCACTCAACGGTGGATTCTGAATTCCGGTTCATTGAAACATGTGTTTGCCTTGTTACGGTTGGCCGGAGAGTGTGTTCCATCCAGAGCATCAAGCAGAACAGCTCGAAACTGCTGTACTTCACTCACTCTTCGTCGGCTTTTCATTCCACCGGATCCGGAATCCGCTAAGCAGTTTATCCTTTATTCTTATCACAGTCAGCCTGGCCTGGCTGAATGGACCACCGGACATCCTCGCATCCCATCCCAGCTATTCAATCTGCATCTACAGAACCTGAGATAAACTTTTGAATAAGCGGCATAAATGCGGAGACATTTCTTATTCCGATCAGGTGGTCGCTCGAAGTCGAAGAGAAGGGATTGCTCGTGGCCTCCCCCCTTCATCCGGTTCCGGTGAGAATCACCAAAGAGTTATTCTAGACACGGCAGGCAGCCGTGCAGCAGCAAAGCAAAGAAGAGCTACAATTCTTTTGTAGTCCCTACGAGCTACGATAGCCTTGCTTTCGTAATATTCAGTAACGGATCAGGTTCGTTTTTGGAAGGCGCTCGATCAGGTGCTTTATAGGAGTAGTAGACACCGTCCCCCCTCCCCCCGGTATCCATTTGGATTTGTCATAAACCTGAACCCTTGTACACACACAGAGAGAGGCACACCTTTCGACGACGATACAGGCGGACATTACAGCAATCCTCGTACGATGAAGGATTGAAAGACTGCCGAGTACCGAGTGACCGAAGCACCAAAAGACCACCTTCCTGCTGACGGTTACAAGATGGTGCCCCAGGCAAATGCTGGCCATAGCAAAAAAAACGCAAAAGAAAAAATCCACTTCTGACAAACTGTCCATCAAAACGAGCACTCCCCAGGGGACTGAAGTGGGTAAAACGTCTGCATGTGTGTGTGTGTGTTTGTGTGTGTGCGCATGGCCTAAATTGAATTCCAAGTAGAGCCCCCGAAAAGCAAAAGACACACTTAACCCATCCACTACTCCTTGCCCATCCCCGCCAAGACACTATCCTCGAGAGGATGAAGATGGTGACGACGACGACGACGACGATGATGAAGAAGGAGGTCTTAACGAACCGTTTACTCCAACCGAATCGAGACACAACGACACAACAAACTACATGCTGCCGCTGCTGGAGCTGCGCTCGGTGTGTCTGTCACGAACGCAGCTTCTCACCACCACCACGGCCACTACCACCAGCAATGGTATCACCCAAATTCCATGCTTTCCCGGATGCGGATGTCTTAATTTTGTTTGTTTCGTGTTTCCTTTTGTCGGGCTGCGCAGCTCGTGACGCTTTTGTTCGATGATGTTGCTGCTGCTGCTGCTGTTGGCGCAATTTATCTTTCAGCATGCATCTCGAAGACTCCGAGACTCCTCGAAGGTTTTCTTCCTGCTTGGCCCGACGGGGGCACTGCCGACAGGCTCTTGAGCAGCGGTCTTCGAGACGACGACGACGACGACGACGAGGCGGGCACTGGTCACCGTTATGCTTCACTGGACCTGGCGGAGAGCCGGCTGGTGACCAAAATTGAATCAAGCTCCATTCTTCTAGTCAGTTAAGTCAGAACTGCGGTTAGTTGATTCCCTTCTTCGTCCTTCCTTGGTCAAACCGTTTTACTCCGAGCTTCTTGTTTTTTGTTATTGTCCAAGCAAGTGGCACTATTGCACACTCCACAGTGATGAGATCCACTTGTGTTTTTCTGTACGTGTGTGTGTGTCGGCTTGTTGTCTGTTGTCCGAACGAATGGCAGGACACTTGACGCGCTAGTTTATCATTTCGCTTGATTGCGCTACGTGTCGCTATGAAGGCTGCTAAACGCTTCCACCGGCCAGGGACTTCTGGGTAAACACAATTGCAGCATTATGAAAACAAAACGTGAGCTAAAATGATGCAGCACGGCGAAACGCTCGCTCGATAGTATTGGAAACTTCCGCTAAAAAGGGGATTTAAAAAAGGACTCACGTCAATTCAAACACAATCAACTCCAAATTGAATCCAATGTTCAATCCCGACAAGTATCAGAGCATTCTGGCACCTTACCTTGCGCCTACGAAGCGCCAAAAATCGATATCCACCACATCACCGGTCCACGCTCGTTAAATCCTCACCAATCGAGCACCTCCCTCGAGTGCATTAAAAGCACCATGGCCATCGGCAAACACGCCATCGGCGGGCCATCGTCATCGGTTCTCCGGGAAAACCGGCACAGAAACCGAACTCCCTGGAGTCCAAGAGCGTAGCCCATAAATTTGCAATGTGGGAATCGAAAAATATGTGTCAACGAGACGAGCACCGGAGCTCGAGATACACGAGATACTGGAGCAGCAGCAACATCCTGCTCCCCCCTGGTTCCTGGTCCTCGTGGTAGTGGTTGAGCTCGTGGGTCGTGTTTCCGAAAATTGGATGCCACTCTGTCGCTTAATTATTGAAACACGATACAGGCTGCAGCTGCAACCATATGCCATCCTCCATGATGATGGTCCACCTTGGTCCAACCTGTGGCGTTCAGCGTTGGAACGTTGGAACGCCACTCAGTGGTCAGCCAGGCTCAGTGGCACAAGGATGCACCTTCTTTGTGGGCAAAAAACGCTCCGGACGGGAAAATACCGGTGTCTTTGTGGCACACCGGCGGAACCCCCCCACCGAGCACCAAAGATGATGCGCCTGATGCGGTTGGCGGCCCCTTTTCCGCTTTTCCGAGTGATCAACTTCAAACTTGATGTGGTTTTTTGGTCGGTTGTACATTGGTGGGTAGTAGTTCGGTTTTGCGAAAAACTTTCCAATTAAATATTTTAAACAGACGTAGCAGCCCGGTGCCTCTTCACTGCTGCTGAGATGTGGTGTCACGTGAGACGTTCCCTAGCAACGCCATTCGCGGTTATGGCGAGAAACACGAACTGCCACAGAACCACAGAACGAACGAACGAACCCGGGGCGCCGTGTTTTAAGCCGCGAAAAACCGGAACCTTAACCATCTTATCCGGAGAAGAAAGGACGGGACGGGACTAGCTATAGTTCCGGTTGAGGTTTGTGGTGCATTATTGAAGGATTGGATCCGAAATACGGGTTCGCGGGAAGTTCGCGCAAAACCTCGGCATCGGTGGCATCAATGGTGTCTTGGATCGTGTTGGGTGCATCTCGGAGATCACTCAGGCATGCTTTGCTCACCGCAAAGGATCTCGGCGTGAGGTTAGGCGGATGTGTTTTCTGACATTTTCGCACAAAAGCCGCAACTCGCGGTGGCTGGTGGTGATGGTGGTGCTGGAAGCTTTTTTTTGCATTCTAAGGCAACGAACAGGGCGAGCATTCGGTGGAATTACTTGGTTGAACGGTGGTTGTTTCGTGAAATTTAACGGATCATTGAGCTGGAGAACTTTATTCGCATTCGTTACCCAAAAAAGGTTGTTGGTCATTATTCTAAAACAATTTCCTTATTTTTCTCATTTTAGGTAAGAACTGACGCCCGATTCCTTATGCAAAAATACGACGTTCTTCAAGGAATTTCATCAAATCTTCTACTACGATAACAATTCTGGCAAAAAGCTGGATCGAAATGAAATATTTCTTTCAAACAAAACAGCTCCAAGAAAGTGGCAGCAAATGTACACATTCCTAAGAGATTCCCAACAAAAAAGGGAACAACAAAAGCAGGATATCACCTGCGAAAGAATCACGCACCGCGGCAAAAGAAGTGCCCGTACCCGGTAACCGAATCTGGGTCGTAATGCCTGCCTAGCCTCTCAGTCCTCGTCGTCGTCGTCACGCAAACATATCACTTACCCAAACCTGACCACGGCTAAAAGCATCGCGTGGCCTCAAATTATCGTCGCACCGTGCGCTTCAGGTGAAGTGCCTAGTGCCCAGTACGCGGCTCTATGTTTCCAATGTTTCCTCGCGAATGCTTTGCCGTTCTTTTGCTTTCCCTTTATCGAGTGTGTTCTCTGTGAAACTCAATACTCTCAACGCATGGTGTGGAGGCGCGGAACTGCGGTAACCCAACATGAATAGTGTAAAAGCTTTTACTTTTCGCTCGATTCACGGCTCGATTCGGCTCCTACGCCTCAGGTGCACACCTCAAGAAACGAAACTCCCGAACGGAACAATGTCTTCCTGTTTTGTACCACCACCACTTTTTTGCTAACGCATTGGTAGTTGGTGCGCAAGTTTTCGTGTGAAGCTCGATATGTTTTGGGGGGTGCTAAGGCACCTCGTTCTGACTGGAGGGGCGGTGAGAAAATGCATCCATGCAAAATGGTTCCACCGTCCGTCGGTCCATCCGTGTCGAGTCACCACATCGTCGGTGACTAATGTTATGTGAATGCTCGGGCTAGGAAATCTTGTTTGGAGTGTACTTTGTGGAAGGGCGCCTGGAAGTGAAAATGCTCGAACGGGAAAACTCGCTGTGAAAGTTTAATGCTCCGGTAAGTAGCTGCTTTCTACTGTGCTCACTGTGCTAAAAGCTGCACAGCGGCAGCAGCAGCAGCCGGGTCTGCGCGTCTTATCACCACCCAACAGAGGTTCAAACCAACATCTTGAGGTGTTCCCAAAGGTGCATCTTTACCAGGGCGCGTCGGTAGAAGTCGCGGACGTTTTTTTGAGCCTTGCATTTGAAGTGGTGTTGCTGCTGCTGCTGCTGCTGCTGATAGAAGTCATCATCGACGTGGTGTTTACGTGGCCGACCATCCTTCAGCTCCTTCTTCAAGAGGTCGTCAGAAGCGGTTTTTCCAGAAGTGCCCACCCACCGCCCCCATACACATACCTTCTACTGCAGAAGGAAACGAAACCAACGAGACGGAAAATGCTGGCGCTTAGCTCGATTTCGCAAACTCCTCATCGGCAAGCATGCCGTTTGGTCCACAAACAGCTCAACTCTGGCGAGGATCACATCACAGAGAAGGATCAGGCGCCTAGTAGGGCAAAGGAAATACCAGGAAACTTTGCAGGCTACTCACGCGTACATAACGCTTTGTGGATTGTGACTTGTGATCGTTTATGCCATCACTTGCTTCAAACGATGCTTTCCCTTCGAATGTGTGCCTCAAAAAGTGTCATCAACCAGGCGGCTCCATCAGGACTTACTGCGGGCGTTAGTTTTGGGCGGGTTTTAGTGTATTTCGATGAGAATTCTATTGAAACCGTCCAAAACTGAGGCCGGCAGGAGGTCGTACAACCTGCACCAAGGTGTCTTCTCCCTGAATCTCGTACCGTGCCGAACTAACAACGAATTCATGACCATTACCAGCGCCATCTTGCCACGTAATTGCACCGTCTCCCGCTCCCGGCCCAGCACAGCAACCGTTCTTCTCCTGCTCTGGATAATGTGTAATCAAAAGTTGATTAAACTGTTTCCTTCGCCAGAAAAAGGCCAAGAGGATGCGACGAGTCCTGCCGGTCCAAATTGCTGCCCTGTAAGTATGCATGCGCGTGTATGTGTTGGTGTGTGTGTGTGAGATGGAACGTATAATATGGCATCCTGCTTGGAAAGGCTCTGTCGGCTCCAAATTGCCAGGTGCCAGCTCGTTTGCGACAGTACTACCTGCTAGAGGCACTCCGAGGAAAGGTGCTAACAACGTACTACTCCCTGCTCTGCTAGTGTCTGCCATGTCTTGGGTGGAGATAATTTTCCCCCAAACCCAGGAACGGATCGAATCGGACGGGGGAGAGGCTGCCGGTCGACAGTAATGTTGCAAAATTTACTTCGGTGATGAATTGGAATTAAACTTTAGATTTGTTTCCTCCCGTGCCTCGTACTCGTACGTACGTGTGTACGTGTGTGTGTGTGTGTGTGTGTTACTCTTTATCACACGAGAAGACAGCAACAGAAATGAAAGCTGGAAGCTGGAAGGAGTAAGGATCGCATTTAAGGTTCGGTTACCCATCTTCAACAATGCGCCGTTTCCGTCGTCTCGCCGTCCCTCTTCCTGCTGCTGCAATCATGCTGCCATCTGTACCCACCATCTGTGACAAGGAAACTGTGAAAAGTGACAGCCGGGAAAGCGGACATGGTGTATTCCAGGAGACGACGACGCCGACGACGACGACAAAGGCGAAAATTGTGTGATAAAATGAATATTTTCTTTTTAATTACTCTTCACACGATGAGTGCCGTGAGATGGTTCCGGACTTTCCAGCCCCACCCCGTTTGCGATCCCCTTTGCGAGGGACAATCGGCTGAAACAGAAGGAAGTACTGGCAGCGGTAGCTGAGAAGGTACCGCACCGCAGCTCCGTGGTGCTTGGGATGTCTTGGGAAGGTACCAATTTCTGGATTTAATTATTTTATAATTGTTCTCGAGAAAAGGAATCCCCAGAAAACGGGTGGTGGTGGTGGTAATTGTTTCGATGTTGACACGCCACGCGCGTGGTGACGTTAGTTTGATTGTCAGCAAATGGGATTCATTGCGTTCTTTTGTTATCTACAGACCATGGGGCTGTTTATGTCAATTTTATGGCTTTCTTCGCCGAATGAGCAACCCCGTGATTAAACTGTCTCTCTATCTCTGATTAATTACTGCATTACGGGGAAAATGGAGCTCTATTCTGACATTTGCGTGAAAATTTCACGCCAACTGTCTGAGTAGGCGCCACAAGATGGTGGTTACGTTCCATAAACAAACCCCCAAAAAAGCACCCCAATTTCAAAACGAATCGCAGCAGTCTTTGAGTATTTTTGACACTTAAAATAACAACAAAAAACCAAAACACTGAGGGAGTTGTCAATTTGGGAAGATGAATTACAATGTCCTCCTCTACTCAATCAACACACACTACGGGCCGTGTGGCGTCGTGTGTGGGAAGAATCGTATTTATGGAACCACTTTGTCTCTTCCGGGAGCGCCCCAAGAGTCGTTAATGGCAGGGGAACCACACGCAACTCTTCGACGTTGCTGATGATTGAGTGACAACACTCTACTGCTGCTGCTGCTGTTGCTGGTTGGTTGGTTGCTATGAGTTAATATTGACAGATCGCAGAGCACTATGACACGCCGTGTGTGACGATCGAACCGGGCAAAAAAGGGGTATTCTCGCCAGCTCGCTTTGCCTTCCGGGCACATCTTCCCTCAGTGACAAGTTTATGATAAATCTGTATCCGGAAGGGACGACGAAGCGAGCACCACTAGGCACGCCACCCACGAACACCACCTCCCCTTAA
>NC_064875.1:5080000-5102500 GCF_943734745.1 Anopheles darlingi | reverse complement strand
TGCTGCCATTTCAGGCGGAAAAATGGAAACTTTGGGTGGCGGCGTGCCGCTCATAACTCTCACCGTGTCTGCCGCTCGAAGCGAGCTTTTTTGAAGCGCTAAAGCACTGAGCGGTGAGCGTTCTTCGAGCGTATTTTGTGGAAAACTTTTTAATTGCTTTGAAGGAGGACAGGAGCTGCAGCCAGCGATCGATCAACCTCGGCCCGCCGTTCCTGGCAAACTGGCCACCGGCAGGGGTTTGGGGGTGATGCGTTCTGGAAGGTGCGCACGATGGTGGCCACTAAACAATTTTCCAATAAAATTAGCTTCTCGGATGAATTCATTAAATTATGCGCGGATTTTAACCGCTTCGCTCTCCGGTAGCTACCCTGGCGTGTTGGCGCCGGTTTGGAAGTCACGAAAGGAGGTGGTTCGTCTTGGCCCTCTCATTATCGTTCGCGAGGGGATGGCCAAGCTGGCTAGCCAGCGTTTTCCCTTCTTTCGGTGACCGATAAGTGTCCTCGAAGCACTTAAATTAGATGGTTCAGTGTCAAAAGTTTTGGTTAAAAATGGCGCATGCTACAGCATGTACCGGTGTGCGCCATCAGCAGACGGAAACGGGGTGGACAGCGTATCGCGATCGCGGTGGATCTCTAGTAGATGGAAGTTTAAACAGTTTAACCTTTCTCCTTTTTTCGGCGGGTTTGCTTGGACGAGGCGGTCTCGTGCTAGACGGTAAGTGCCGTAAAGTTGTCATTAAACCTGTCAGACTATCGTCGACTGCTGTTTAAGAACTTGAACTTGGCGAACTCTTTTGGAGTCTTTAGCTCGAACTGCAGTGGCAGTTTTCATTTTCAGAAATACCTTTAAGGAGGTAAATGGGTCTAACTGCATCTTGGATGCTAGCACGTAGACCAACACCTGAAATAAAAAGAAAATACAGAGATGTGTTTAATGTTTCGTAGAACAGAAAGTCAATTTGTGGTCCCAACAGTCACTTGTTGAGTCTGATCAATCTGTGTGCCTTGAGTTTGATAATAATTTATGGATTTCGAGGAATACCATAATAAATTTGTCAAGGATGTCTCATAACATGACCGAAGCGGACATTACTTGCTTTCATCATCAGGTAACGGGTAGCCTAATCATTTTTATAATCTCAACACATACTCACCCTAATATTTGTATAAGAAGGTCTGTTACACCTTAATGCGAAGATGCAAATTAAAGTGATCTCTGACTCACAAAACCCGCAACTTTTCACATGGGCGCATCTCTTTTTAATATTCCAGCAAACTAATTGAATGTAATTAATGTACAACTTTGAAAGTGCAATTTGTGCAAACCACAGTATGCTGTGGCTTTCTGCTTTCACTCACTCGCTCGCTCTTTGCTTAATCCCACGACAAACCTCCTGTTTTGTTGCACCTTCCATCGGTAACCACGCAGCCGGAATATTCTCGTTCCTTGATGGTCGCCTGACGTATGATGGTTGCATCACTACCACCACCACCACCACCGGCAACTCCTGGAAATCCACCACCATTGGGATGGGAAAACTTTCCGCTTTCCCGGCTACCTTTCCAAACGGCTTCTCGGAAGAAATGATTCGATTTTGCTCTTCACTACACAGCATCAACGGCAACAGCAACAGCAAAAAAAAAACGCACACAAAATGATGGAGCAGAAAGGAAGCAAAAAAAGGGGGATGGAGGGGGGTGAGGAAACATCCGACAAAATGAAATGCTGATCTCGCTGGTTTTACTCACCTTCTTTTGCTTCCTCTTCTTCTTCTACTTCTGCGTCTTGGTCTTCGTCTTCCTCTTCTCTGACTTTCTTCCACCAGTTTGACCACTTTCATCTTCCTAGCCTAGCATGTGCCGAGACCGGTCCACGGCCCAGGATCCGTCCGGATGGCTGCCAAAGCTGTCAAGTTTTGCAGCATTTTCTGGTAGTTTTCTGCTAACACACACACACACCACCTTCGCCTTCCGCTCTCTTCTGCTGTCGTTGGGATTCATCAGCTGCATCACAACTTTTTCGCAAGATCGTACCATTCTCGTGGCAGTCGCTGACGCTGTCTGTATGTGTGTGAGTTTGTGTGTGCCTTGGCCGGCTTCTCACTCATGGCTTCGGCTCCCAGGCGTCCTTTGGTGGTTTTGAGCTGCCAGCGCTGCTGCTGCATCCGGACCAAGAGAAGCTTTAAGCACTAGCAGCAGCATAAACTAACATCGCATGAAAGTGATGGAAAAGCATTTTCCTGTACGAGACGAGCTGTTGCTGCAGCTACTGCTGAGGTGTGCGGAGAGCAGCGGTGGTTCTGGTGGTAGTGGGAAAACATGCAAAAGATGCCAGCTTTCACTATCTTTTGCAAATGAAATTTTGTGTGTCCGTCGAGCTCTCGACGAGGGCGAGTGGTGGTAAACAGAGGAAGGGAGTGAAGCGGCACGATGAAAAACTTTTCGACGAGAGCGGCGTGGGGGGAAAGCGAGAAAAACTCCTCCCGCACACTAACCAGAAAATTAAAATATTGTGTTGTGTTTTGTACCTCGGAGAATCGGAAGCAATGGACGAGGGAGGAACGAAGGGTCTGCAAATTGGTCTGAAGTGTTTGATCCATTTCCAGCGTTCCGCTTTCCTTCACTCCACTCGCTCTGGAGTGCACAAGGGTTCGCATTATCTGTCCTTAAATGCTCGGTTTTCGGGGGCCATTTTCAGATGTTGCGTTGCGGGGAAAACGGAACAGAAAAACCAGAACCAAAAGTAAAAGTAGAAGAGCGAGAGCAGCTGTCGATCCCCGGGATCCTTCATCCTTGTCGATGCTTTTAATTTTCGGTTGCGTCTCCATCCATCTATCCTTCCGTTGGTGGAGATCCCATTATCACACACACACACACACGCATCTCATTCACATTGTTGGGATTCGTTTGGGATAATGCGGTAATCCCCGCAGCACTCCCAGGCAAATAGTTTGAGGGTTTTTTTTTTCGGATGGCGGTTAAACCCCACAGGATCCGGTAGGAGTCCTTTTCCCGCCGGAAGCCGGTCCGGTAATGAGCCGTATTTGGTCCGAGTGACCATCAAAAAATGACATTTTGATGTAAAATGACCACCAGTGGACCAGAAGTTGAGTTGAAGCGAATCCTTCATCCTTCGGTTCAGGATCAAAGTCAGTCACTTCCGACCATCCGACCACCGGCTAGGGTACGGGGAGAAATATGAAATGATAAGCAACTCTCGGGGAACGACATTTTCCCGGATTTTTCTCGGTCCCCTTTTTTTGCTGTTGTTGAAATCTTTCCTTCTCCGGGAGGCGAAAAAGGATTTTAATGCCGATAGCGTGAGGTGCGGGATCAAAGGCGGGCCCAGGCCCAGTCCCAGACACACACACACAACCGAGGCTTCTTGCCTCAAACCGAAAAGGTTGGCCACAGGACGGCGAACGTCTCGTTACCACTTCTGGTCTTCTGCATCTACAGAGTGCGCCAGACTGTGACGATGACGATGACGATGTCGATGGTGCTGTTGTTGGTTCCACAAACCACTTCTCCAGACTCTAACTCCAGCTACTCTCTCTCTCTCTCTCTCTCTGTCTGGTCTGGCTACAAAGTACTCAGCACTTTGGCTGCTGCAGAAGTTGCCGCTCCATTCATCGATACTCGAACGCGGCTCGACCTCGAGTTGCCGCAAGTCAGGCGCAAAAAAAAACATCCCTCGATCCAACTCCAAGCCACGGAATGGCGGCGTCTGAAGCCTGTGGTGGAGTGTAGAGCTCTCTTTCTCTCTCTACAGACTGCGTACAAGGTTGAAGTATTTGGATTCAGAACCAGTGAACCAAGGGGAGTGGCGATCGAACGAAAAGCTGCAAAAACATTGACTCCTCTCGTCGGCACTGGTCCCGATCCCAGTCGGCCGAGAAGGAATGCCCCGGCAGCAAAGGTGAGCCAGCCATTTTCACATTTTCATTCACACTTTCGGTCCACCGCGTCGTGCCCTTCCAACCGCTAGCCCGGGCCGTCGGGTCGGGGACGGCGTGTTTTATTAGTTTGTTTTCACTCTCCAGACCAGAACCAGGACCCGAAACCGACCGAACCGAACGAGGACCCCAGGTTTTAGCTTCGATTTCGTTCATTCCGACGGTGAAATGTGAACCCGTGACCAGGAGGGTTGCGGGGTTGGGAGGGTGCTATACTGTGGAGTGTTTTCCATCCATCAGACCACCATCCAGGTCCTGGTACGCCACACCTTCTATCCCGGTCGAAATCGAAAGGTTCCGAACTCGGTTCGGAATCGGATTCACGGTCCATCTCACCCCACTGGGGAGAACTCCTGGGGGATGCACCTATTGAATTACTTATTGCGAAAACAGATGGCCCCAATTCGATCGTCCTCCCTCCCATCCAACATCCCATCAGGGCGCTCGGTTTTAACAGATGGAAGGCAGAGAGTGATGCAGCACGGGACCTCGACCCACGACCTGGGCCTGGTCTCGCTTCATCGATTTTCACGATCCAACCACGACTGTAATGGGGAGGAGTTCCCCCCTCGGGATTGCATGGATTTGGTTATTGATTAAAGCCGATCCGATTCGCTGGGTTTAGAATTTAATGTTCAAACGTAACGCTCCCCTTTCAATCCCGCGACCCGCGATTCCTTGTGTAAAATCTGGAATGAATTCAAATGACCGAACCGTAGCAGGCTGTGGCGCAGCAGGTGAAAATGTTCGAAAAATGCGCATTTTTCGCATTACAAACGTGCGTTGCGTTGGCGCCATGGTAACGCGGCGCTGATTAGTGCTAGTGACCACAGTGTTACTCGGGTTACTTTAATGTTACGTTTGTATTTTGTTGCAATTTTCCAGGCATGCCGCCCGGCTGTGTGTATGTGTGTCAGTTGCAATTTATGGCATTTTGCTTGTCGCCCTCGGGAAGTGGGAAGTTTATTAGGCCGTGAGGTCATGAGGTTAATGAAGTGGCACACGCACACACACACACACGGCCATTACCTGAATTCCACGAGCACAAAGACCAGGAATTCCTCGATGTAATTGATGCATTCAAGGGGCGTCGGTAATGCGTCAAACCAAACACATACAATCCGAAATATATTGTGCTTCATGTTTTAGGAAGGGTGAAGATATGGGTGTTTGAAATCGAATTCATTAGATCACGTTCCGTTGGACCTTCTTCTTCTCCTCCCCTCCCCTTTTGGGATTCCATCAATTTGTTGCGCATCGAAATTGAAAATCCTTCCCGTGCCTTTGGGGGGTATTCTGGGAGAGAACTCTGCATCTTAGAACGCCCGGTCTAGCAAGCACGCTAACACACGCACCTTGGGGCCATATTAACGGCCATTTTATCCTTCCGCGGGGGTTACGCGTGGAACGTGGGGAACACGAAATTCCGCGCTTCTTGCGATGCGGATGCGGACGATTGCTCAAAGCGGTAACAATATTTTAAGAGCTTCACGCGATCGCCCATAAAATACTCCCGACTTTTGCCGCTTCAATCGCGATTGATCGCGATGAAAATCGGCATCCAATTCGGGGCCGGGGCCCATTGCGACCTCCCCTCGAATGACTCGTAAAAACGGGGAACGCATTCCGGATCGGAACCGTAAAACTCACGTCACGCGCCGCTTTTAAGCGATTTACCGTCGAGCGGTTACCTTTTGCGCGCACGCCAATAAAATGGCCGTTCCACTGGACTGGACTCCATTTAATAAGAGCCTTCCGATTGCTCGATCGCAATGGTTCGTTCCCCACCACCCCGGTTGAAGGATTCTCATCGCAAGCCGATATCGATCGAATGATGAAGCAAAAGATAATTGCTTCAGGACTCTTTCGAGAGAATCATAAATTAATAATGAATCATTTCGCGATACGCCATCGGTTGGTCGAATCGTTCCAGTTCGAGCACAGGTTTCCGCTCGATTTCCGCGATTTTTCGAGCAGTGAGTGAGTGCGAGAGTTAATCAAAGGTGGCGCACAGGTAATCGATTAAGTAAAACGGCGATAGAATGAACGAGAAACGTTCTTTCATCCATGTTCTGTCATCCTTGGCTAACATACCAAGCCAATTATCAGCGACGATGACGGCGATGGTGACGAACACACAACGAAAGGCGGCGAGCAAAAAGCGATTAGAAAAATGATAACCCATTTAGAGGTTAAAGTCTAGCTTTTAATTGCTTTAAATTATACCACTTCCACCTATCGCCTATCGCTATCGTCCTCTGGTTTGCGGGGGATATCCTTTATCCTCGTTCCTGACGGGAACAGGCAAAGTGCCGGCACGATATATCACTTCCTTAACTCCGCCAAGCGCGTACAAACGCCTTCGCCTCGCAGCCAAAAGGGAAGGATATAATGAAAATGTCACTAAAAGAAATTAGAAATGAAAACGAGCAGCAAGCGAACGCGGGCGACGGTGCTGGAGTGAGGGAATGAGAGAGGGTAAAGTAAACGCGATCATCGTCGTGGTGCCCGTGACGATGGTGCTAGTGGGAATCGTGTAAAGTGCTGGAAAATCGCGCGGAATCGCAATCTGTGTGTGAGTCCAAAAGCGATGGAAGGGAACGAAGCGAAGGGAACGTTGGTGCCAGAACCACACCTGGAATATGGCACGCCACCACCGTTCACTAGCCGGTGACGCCTTTCCCATTTCCGGTGTTCCAATTAAAGAAGAAGAAGAAGGCGATGAAGCAGAGGAAGAAAAGTAAAAAGAACCATTTTCACCGAAGCTACATGGCGCTCTGTATTTCGCACGCAGTACGAGCATGTTTTAGCCACGTCCTCGTGAACTCCCACCAGCACTCGCGAGGTTGATAAAGGACAACCCTCGCGCCCCGCTGGTGAACCGGAGATAGACCGGAGCGAGCGAGCGAGTTCCGCACCGAAGGCAGTAACCGATAAGTCACATCACCGTCGATCCCGACGTTGGCGTTCAACCGTCAAATCGAATCGATGCGACGTTCGGCTGATGTGTGTGTGTGTGTGTGCGGGCGCCCGGGATTGGAAATAGAAATTGGAATTCATTAGACTCATAATTACATTCTAATTTCTGCCGTTTTTTGCCACTCACTCTGCTCGAAGCGCTCCTAGAAGAAGGGCATTACTGCAAGAAGTCAATTTGTTTATCAGCTCAGAATGCCTCCCTTAGGGACGTGGGAGGACATCCCCCTCCCCCGGGGGGGGTTTCGCCCTTCGCGGTGCAGAGATAGAGAGCCGCGTGACGATAAATCACCTTAAACGAATTCAGTCAGTCAGTCGTATCGCGTCGTATCGCGTCGTTTGTCGTCCTCGTGCTCTGTAGCTGTATGGCATCAACTGGCATAATGAGGACATTTTTTATCATCTTCACGTGCACGTAGGTGCGTACCGTAGTGGATAAGAGAGTGACAGCGAGGTACGAACAACATGAGGTGTTTGGAGACGAAGATTACAGGATTTTTGCCGCCCGGTAGGCATGGTATGAGCAGTCGTACTTCACTTTTGGTTTTGTTTGTGGTCCCTAAAGGAATAGAACCTGAATCCGTATGGCGATCGATTGAATCGATTCAAAATGGCGACGAGTACGGAGAGATATTCCTTCAATATATCCACAGAACCTTCCACAGAGAAAAAAAGGAACTCTACTTTGGAGCACCAGAGATCAGTGCTTGCGACCTCGCACCAAATGAGCATCGCGGGGATTCATTTTGTGGATGCTCTATTCCGGAATGCCTCAGAACATCCGGGGGGCGGGGAGAACCCCAACAGCACAAAACTCATAAAATAATGGCTCGTCATGGCAGCCGGAAGCAGTCGCCTTCGCCGTCGGTTCGCCAGAGTCCGTTTTTCCACGGCATGCTTCGTTTGCATTACCGTCCTGCGGCGACCTCGTCATTTCCACGGATACAACCGGGGAGAAGGAGTTACAGAGAGAGAGAGAGCGAGAGAGGTGGACGAAGACGGTTCCCATTTGCACGACGATCACCGCATTAGCGCCACTTTCTTAATGCAGAGGCGCTACGGCGGTGGCGACGACGGCGACGACGACGACGACGGTGACGGAATCCCGTGGCCGCCGCTGGTGGTGCGTCTTAATTATATGCCACCGGGAAATGGAAAAGCAAAAAATACCATTAGCAGAGTAAACAAAAGGCAAAAGTGCTCCCCGTTGCTGCCGGTCTTGGTGGGAGGGTGGGTGGGTGGATGGAGAGGAAAGCCCATCCGCGATGGAGGAATTCTTTCGAGCGTTTTGCTCGAATGCTGACGTCTCTGTTGGATTTATTTCCCATTCATCCGTACGGAGTCGGACTGTGCGGTGGTATTTCGTATTCTTTGCTCGCGAAAGAGAGAGAAAGAGAGAGAAAGAGAGAGAGTCGCTCTCTCTCTCTCTCTCTCTCTCTCTCTCTCTCTCTCTCTCTCTCTCTCTCTCTCTCTCTCTCCCTGTCTCTTTGGTCGTCGAAAGCATCAATCGAAATGAATATTTCTACGTACGAAAGGATCGCTCTTTATGAAGTAAGTTATGCGGACGAAAAGTTCTAATTCTTATATTCCTCAGTATGTGAACTCGATAACAAAGACGCCCGATAACGAATGCGAATGCCACATCCTGGAAACCCAATTATGCTGTCGTGCGGTGCTTAAAAAACGCCAGAATAAGACGCTACCGTAGAGTGTATGTGTCTGTGTGTGTTTGGGTTCCTTCTTTTCATATTTGGAGCATTTTCATCGTTCGAGCAAAAGGCGATTTGCAGTGAAGCGCACCGCGTGCGTACGGATTTGCTTCGTTTGGTTTCTTCCTCTCTCTCTCTCTCTCTCTTACGGACTGGTCTGGCTTCCCGTACCCCGTTCAGTTGGTTGGAAAATCCGAATTTTCCTTTCCCCCTTTGAACCTGCCCTTGGGGAGAAAAAAAACCCTTTTTTGCCTTTAAGGTTTTCCACAAGAACGACGATGACGATGACGAAAGAAAGCACCCAGCAGCAGTAATGTCGGAAGTCCTTAGCGAAAAACGGACGATTCCCTTAGAACCCTGACCTGGAAGAAGGTGCACATCGATAAGAAACGATTAAGCGACTCTCTCGGGAGGTTTCGGACACTGTTATTCATCCAACCGGGAGAATTATGATTTCCGTTTTCCGGTTCGGTTAACGGCAGTGCGCACCATTTCCAGGTGAGCAACATCCAACACCTCACCGAGTGAGAGAAGGGGGGCACTGTCTGTCAAAATGTCCGCTTCTGGACCGACGCTACAATCGTCACGATAAATCATACGAGCAGTTCATCCTTCCTTGAAGCGATCGCTTCAAATTCATCAAATCAAACGAAGCAAGCAACACGACAATACCCAAACTACGTCCCTCGACTACGTCCGAGAAATAATCTGATGAAGGAAATCGGAGGGAATAATAGGCCAACAGCCAAGCCAAGGCTTCCTTCGCAATGGCAATGGCCAGCAAAGGAAGAAACTAATAAAATGCCCTCGACTAATAGGAGGGTCAAAGTTAGGAGTGGGACGGGGAAGAGACGAGAGAGAGCAGATACGATCCGTCCCCGTTATTGTCCTTCCCTTGCACGTGTATCCAATCATCTTCCGATGGATCATTTCATTTCGATCTACAAACTTTTACCAAGAAATGGAGATGGAGCAGAACCTATGATGAGGTGACGCGCCTGGCGGTAGGAGAGGAGGGGAGGAAGGGGACTGGTGCCCAATTTTTCACCCAGCATCCTCGGCACGGGGAGGGAAGGACGGATGAAGATGGTTATCACCTGGATTGGAGAAAATCAAATACTAACGGTTCGCTTGGGAGAAAGTTTTTGTCGACTCCCCGACGACGATGTCTGCAATCTCTTCTCGGCTCCATCGTCCTGACTTGGGAGCCCGTAAATGGGCTTAAAGTGGTTGGCCAAGAAAATTGAAGTTTCCTGCCATTTTCCTCGTTTAACGGAGCGACCAACAATGCGGGTCCTCCGATAACTGATCCTGGCGCAGTGGGGGTTGGTGTCCCTTTATGATCCATCCACGGCATCACCCTTAAAGGGTTGGAGGTGATTCCCAAATTTCATTTCTTCCTTCATTTCTTTTGGCCAACGAAAAAGAAAACAAGGAAACGACGAATCATGCGCCCGACGGGTTGAGACGTTGAGTAATGAAAATGATAGGCAGAGGGTTAGAAAAGGTAGCTGATAGCGCAACGGTGTGCTAATGAACAAATGACGTGAAAAAGAAAACAACCGAAATGGATTGGATCTCTCTCCCTCCTCGCTTTTGTCTTTCCAGTTCTTTTGCAGGCAATGGCCCCCCTGGAATGAAAGGTGTGTGGTCATAGTTCATTTTCCCCTGTCCCGTGGATTTTCTTCCCGAATCTCCTCCTGCTCCTGGAAATGGAGAACGAAAGAAAATAAACTCAGGAGTCGAGAGAAGGAGGCGAGCAGCGATAAGGAGTGAAAAATCTTCGGCACAATTTAACACGCTATTGCTTATCGGCGGCAACAGGGGCAACCGAGCATGAAAATGATTTTAAGAAGCGTTCGCCTCCTTCTCCGCACGCTGCTGCTCGAAATTGACACCCGGAAAAGAGCTCCACTCCCGGCACCCGGGGATTACGCGTAATGTTATAATTTAGCACCGAGATGGGCACGAGACCGACCCAGCTCGGGAAGGAATCAAGAAGTCGATTCGAAATCGGTTCCGTTAACATCGATGTGAAGTGGATCCAAACGACGTAGCAAACGATGCGGTGGGATAGTGGACGGTGGGTCCTGTCGTGTGCGAGCAAAAAAGTTTTCTCCGAAACATCATCCAATCACTCCATTTATGGAGAGAAAGTTTCGTTTTCTTTTTTTTATCGGAGCCCTGCTTAGGGCACCAACGCTTGGCATGCCCGTTACTACCACTCTCGCGTCGCCTGCTTGGTTAACCAGAAGAGGCAAAGCATACGACACCAAAACTCGCAGTCGGTCTCGCACACCACATAGTAGCCACTGGAACGACGATACTCGAAGCAAAAGGCAAGCCTGAAGTTGCCACAAAATCTCCAAAACGAAAACTGAAAATGACACCGAACCTGTAGGGTGGTGGCTGCAACGGAGGGCCGCGGGGAACGAAACTATAAAATCACTTCGAGGCTTCGTGCCGTGTGTCTCCCAGTACCGCAATCCAGTGGGAAAAGTCATAAAAAATGGCGACAAAATTGGAGGCAACTGACAGACGAGGAATACTAGTAGGAACAGAGCAGCCCATCAGGCAGATGGCATGAGGATGCCGCCGGGGGGGTCTCTCACCACCAAGGTGTGTGCTGGACTGTTGGAAAAGTGATGAAAGTTTTCCACTGCCCCCCTCCCCCGCTTTCTCCTGAAGGCGGTGCCTCAATCGCCACCGGTTGTTAAGTTTTGTTGGACACATTTCCCTGGAGGAGCGTGCCAGTAAGTTGAGCTCCGGAGGTGCCTGAGGATTGACTTCTAGCCTTCTAGATTAGCACACACACACCCCTGCTGTGTGGGCTGTTGGTGGCCGATGTTGTGGATTCGGTTTCGGTGGTCCCGAGATTCTCCACACAAACCGGAGCTGAAGCCGCCGAGTCGGTTCCTAAATCGCCCAATTGGCCTCACTCCGGTTGTGTTCCGATTAGGAATTTGCATATTCAACGAGCACTCTGTTCTCGAGATGATGAATTTACTGGCGGCTGTGTGTATTGTCGTGTTCGTGCGGACGAGTTTTCAAACATGCAACAAAGGAAGGGGTTTGTAGATAACGAACTAACTTCTCGTGAGTCTATGCTAATAGACGTCTATGTTTTGTAATCTTATCTTGGAGCTCCTTCTTAAGTATATTCTACAACAATTTATTATCGTAAGACCCATTTGTAACACTTTTTCTCTTACTGTTTTCTTCTCGTTTTAGGTATGTTCCCCTCAATATTTCATGCTGGATAGAAAGCTGTAGATCAAATGATCTAATGACAGACGTACAAACACCACAAATTGAATCGCAATTCCATCGACAACATTACTCGTGTGAGCACAAATCAGATTGATAATCGCTTTCCTAAATGATGGTTTTGATATGCTAATCGATGGTGTAGACCAGCTACACCAGCAACTGTAACGCAAATACTACATTATGATCCACACATCGCGATACTCGCAAACCACGAACGTCAACTTCATTGTTCCAGGAAGCAAACCCTGGCCACCGTTGGCGTTGTTTTCGTCAAAACGGTTCCACATTCCGATCGAAACCATCAACCATCCAGCTAGCGCCCTTCCCCCTCGGTAGCGTAGTAGTGTCCATGTAGTGTCGACCACGGACGGTGGTGGGAACTATCAAAACCCTTCGCCACTGTGGCGGTCACCGCTGGCCTGGTTCACCGGGCACCAGAGGGACGCGGGCGTTGATCAAAATTCTGTCAGCATGTTTCGAAGCACAGCAGCAACAGCATTTACTCAAGCTTTGCCAAACATTTGCATTGACGTTGGCTGGTTTCGTGCCACCGTCGTGGACCACTCTGGCGCGCAACGGTTCTCCGGAGTTCTGCTTCACAACCGCGTGTGCCATCGCAACATGACACGCGGCCATTTGCCGTGGTACTCTAGGCCTTCTAGCCTACTATGGTGAACGCTAGAGAGAGGTTAGTATTCCCCCCAGGAGCGAGCGAACCAGCAAGGACCTCCATTCTGGTGGTGTATCCGAAGAAGGGGCTAAGGAGATTTGACCAGCTTGTTGACAACCGTCTGACAGCCGTACGTAGCGGTCAGCCCAGCTAAACTAGCGTCAGCGAGCGAGCGAGCAAGCGAGGCGTGTTTCATGGCACAATGGGCATGCATCGTGAGCTAACTGTGCAGCCGATGGAAAAGTGAAAAGCAGTTTTCCCCAGTTTTAGGAAACTGGGTTGTGCAGGTTTGGAGCTATTGGAGGGCCTTTTTCTCGATAACAATTTTCAAATTACTTTTCGGTCTGTTTTCCAACAAAATGCTCCCTAAAACTAACGCAACTCAGTATCCTGGTTCGGTGATGGCCAGGCCCTTTACTCGTCCTGACATCCGCTGAAGCTAGCCAGGAACAAACGAATCCGTACGTCAGTAGTGGCCACCCTACTAGGACCTGACCTATAACGACGCACGAGCGCGATTGTTCATCATCGTGGCGCGCGGGGCGCGTATTGCAAAATGTTTACCGAAAAACTTTTCCCAAAACCCCCCGACACCATTTTCCCACCGGGAATAGTTTCCAAAACACACACAGAGAGAACGAGAGCGCGGAACTCGCGGAATGGAGTGAGTTGCATTAGCTTTTCGGGGGGGGGGGCTTCGGATTTGGGGAATTCCGTGGCCTCGATTCCGTGCAAACCGTTTGTTGGAAACTCGGAGCAGGAGAAAAAACGAGAGTGGGGATGGCGGATGGGGGACCCATTTTCATTGGGAAACTTTTCAAATACACCGACCACCATCCGGGGCCACCGTGTGCGGTTGATCGATGCCAGCGCTAACACCACCCAGTTGTGCCAGTGGCCATTTCATGAGGTCCAAGTCGAGCCGAACTGCCTCGATCACCACGAAATCAATCGTCGGTTCCTTGTTCCAGCAGCACCACCATTGACCGCATGATGTGCTGATGCCAGCTGACGTCCACTCGCAAACACTCAACTCAACTACTGCTGCAGTTGTTGGCGAAGTCGAAAGGTCTCACCTTTGCGCCGTGTCCTGGGCGGTGACCTGGACCACGCCAACTGGGACACCGACGGGAACATCAAGTGAACCGTGAAAACTCGACGAACTCGCGGAGTTGTGTGGTGGTGGTAGTTGATCGACAGCGAAATATGGTGCGCCAGGCACGCACCAATTCCGCTAGTGAGGTTGTAAAGTCAGGTCAGAACCACCGCTGGCCAACTCCCACCCAACCCACCCCCGCCTAGAACCACCGAAGGGATGTTGGTGGATTTTGGAGGCAAAAAAAAAACAACAACTTTTCGCGCGTTCTCGTCGCCACCACGACCCTCTCGAAGGACTCGTTACCGTGCGAGCAGCACCGTACACACACACACACACCGTACACTGTGGCCGTCAATGACGACGCTGGTGGAGCAAATTTCTCCGGAGAATTTCTCAATTTGCTACGACAAAGCGTTTTGCCTCGTCGGCACTCGTCAGCGCCTGCTGAAGATGACGGATGGTGATGGTGTTTGGTGACCGATCTGAATTGGTGTACGTTGTACTTTGAGGTTAAGGGTGCTGCTTGTTGTTGTTGGTGAGTGTGTTGTGCACCTGCTGTGGAGTCGTGGTAACATAACGATTGTTTGGGAATTTGTTTTCAAACTTTTCACGGATCGACATCGCTCTTTATCATGTCGCAATCATGTTAATATAAGTTCATAATCGTTTAATTTTTTGAACAAACATTTCGATTAATACTCGGACCATTCACGCGCAGACTTATTGGTCATTCTTTCAGGGTTTCTTTAATTTGTTTGGCAGATTTGAAACCTTCAATATATTTACAAGCTTGCTGCATAAGGTTTTTCCTAGAATCCTTTTAGTTTAAAGCAAATTCATTAGATTTCCAACCTTCATTTAATATTCTTTTGCTTTCGCTGACATTGGTATTATGAGTAATTGTTATTAACAAACAGCGAAGCAAGATTCATTTACGATAACGCGATACAGTGATAAGCATGCTTCAAAACCAAGGGGTCAAGTACCATTACCATCAGGAATTGTTAATCAAATATATGGTTTAAAATGCACTGAAACGATTACTTTTCACTCGCACCCCAAAAAATCCATTTCCTTCCTCTGATCCATTAATCTATTTGAAACAACCGCCTAGCGGTGCATTAGCCACCAGTCACTCTCTCTCTCCTTCGCTGCATCCCGCGTTCGATTACCCCGAAAACTTCCTGTTTTTTTAAATTAATATTAAAATTAATTTGAGCAACCCTTCGCGGTATGACACTGCGGATCACACTTATCATCATCATCCTCTTTTCCACGCAACAAAAACCACGGAACCCATTACTGCCCGCGAATGACAACCGATAATGATCGTGGCCGTAGCAGCACCATCGGCAGCAGCAGCATGATTGAGGACCGATTGGTTGCGGTGCACGCGCTAGCTGGGCTGGTGGCCATATTTCGGTCCCGCACACGAAAACCCTGGTCCTGCCACGTCACCCACCCGGTGAGCAGTCATTGCTCCCGTTTCGTTCCGGCTAATGGGAAACCGCCCGGGGAAACATAAGTATCTAAGGGGATCCGGTTTTTGGACAGGTTATGTTTTTGTTCTACTCCAAACCGCGGGGTCGGATTTTAGAATCGACGACGACGACGCCGCCGCCAGTTGCGTCATGCATCGAAGTTGGCTTTTTCATCAACCACCACCATGATGATGATGATGATGATGAGTCGACAATGGGACGCGTCACTCGGTGCAAAAAGTGCAGCATCATGTTGTTGCAACCATTCGCCATTCCGGGGACATCCGTAATAGCGCACGAGGGTTGCCCAGTAATGGAACACCTCCCACGTCCCCTCTTTCCCATTTCCCCCATTTCTACCAACACATTTCCAATTTTGGATTTCCTTATTCCGTACCGTTTTCCTCGCCACAACGGACTGACATTAGTTTTTGTGTGTGTGTGCGCATGGGTGTCTCGACCACGGACCCCGTCCCGACCTGACGCGTTTTTCGTTGGGAAATTAGTTATCCGGATCTGGCCTGCCCCCGGAGCAGAATGGTGTCGCCGTGGTCGCCTCGTATTGATGAATAATCATTATTTTATGATGAATGGCTGTTTAATCGATAGTGACGAATGGGAAATCGCGCGGTCGGTCAGATTGGTGGCCCCGGGACCGGCAAGAAATGGGGGCCCGGGGTCAACGACAACCAGAGACCGACTGGTTTTTTTTTTTTTTTGTTATTGGTGGTCCGAATGATGAGTCAACAATGGACGACGGCGACCGGTAGAGCGCTGCAGAAGGAAGAAAATGTTGCTGTTTTCGCGCCGTTTTTTTCCACAGGCTACTTGGTGAAGTCCCTTCGGTCCTTTTCCCTTTTTGGTTCGAGACGATGTGACTTGTGGGATAATTTAGCACCCTGTCTGGTGGCGCGATTCCGCGACGTCGAAACAGTGCACACGCGTTGAGCGCCAGGCACGACGCAAGGCACGTAAGTACGGCAGTCGTCCCCAGGCAGTCCCGGCCTTTTTCTCTCGCGTCTGGTTAGCAGATGGGTGGAGCGATGGTCGGGCGGGCTAGTTAAGTCAGATAACAATAAATCACCACGGATAGTCATATAAAATGTAAATTTATTTTTCAATTTTAAACCTCCCACCAGAAGCCCAGACCCGGGACCAGACTGGGTCCAGCGGGTGCCGTGTGATCCTTCGAGGCAGTTCCGCGGTGTCGGTGTCGTGCACGAATGCGCGTTTTGTCTGGTAGGACCGGGACCGGGTGCGTGAAAAGGGGGTGGTGTTGCAAGACGATGGAAAACATGTGCTGGCGGGCCTCCCCCCTTTCCAATGGCCTAAGGCGTAAGCAATCGTGCTTTTAATTTCACGCGGGTGCGGCCCCAAACTGCTGCTGCTGCTGCTGCTGTTGCGGAGAAGCGACGAAACAAATCATACTGGAAGCTCCTTCCTAGACCGCCAAGCCAGACCCGGCTTGGTTGTTGTTCGGTCTCTGTTTCCGCTGCATTCCCTGGTGTATGATTCCCTAAGGTTGATAAGTTCCGCGCATACAGCGCGGTTCCAACATCGTTTAACAGCAAAGCATTGAGATAGGATTTGATTGTAACTTTTGGTAACATGTGGTAGCTCTTTGAAATTTCAAGGAAAGGATTTATTTCAGCTTTGTTCGGCAAAGTATTTAAAGATCTTGTGAAAACTTGACCAAAGCTACCAAACCTTACGTTGATTTGCAGTAAAGTATTTGAATTCTGTGGTACTGTTACGAAAAACAGGTAGAAAAATTGATTTCAATCATTAAGGATATTCAAAAAAACATGAAGAATACTTAGACCAAATCATTCTACACAACTCAAGTTAGTTCACATGATACTCTCTGATGGTTTTCTGGGAGCCTGCCTCTAAAAATTACTTGATTTACACAATAAAATTCACAATTTCCTTAGACTTCCACTGGGGAGCTGCGTTCTTCCATCGACTTTTCGCTCCAACCTTTGATTATCAGCCAATCGGTGTTGTGTTGTGTTGATATGCCGCTTCGCCTATCGTTTGCCTGCGAGCGCCGTGGAACACCTTCTCAACAGGACCAACGTCCTGTTCTGGTGCTTACGCAAAGCAAGGGGGGAGCATGTACGACGACGTAACTCTATATCTCCATCGTGAGCGCTCCTATTCCGAGCAACTCGAGCAACTACGCCAACCACTAATCATTCGAAGGCGTCAACGACCCCCGGTCCCTAGTACTACTGCTGCATCTACTGCTATTACTACTGCTGCTGCTTCCACTCGTGAGCTGCTGGTATCATGTTCGTAAACCTCGTTGGTCTGCTGCCTCCGCCCCACAGCCGCCGGATTCGAAGGCTCATAAATTGTTGCGCGTACCGTGGCCATGGCGCCCAATAAACGAAGGGGTTGTGCCGCTGCTGCTACTTTATTAGACTTCTCGAGTCCTCGCCAGGTTGCTGGCGAATAGTTGCACGTCGGCTGCCGTCCACTGCAGCAACATCCGTTCCGCTCATATTTGCATCCCCTGGATCACCGTCCGTCCTTTCGTCCGTTTCGCACGTGGAAGAATTTAGGATTTATTGAAACAATTTCCACCGGCAGGTCCTGTGCTGGACCCTGGCTCGTAAATATGCTGCACGTGACACAGACCCTCACGAACGAGTGAAGCGCGTGATGCCTTTCCTACCCTTTTGTTTGGACTCGTCAACTCGCATCTCTGTTTTGCATTTCCCTTCGCCCTTTCGGGGATGCCAAATGGAGCGGATAAAACATGGGACAAATCCGTCAGGACGACGACGAAGAATAACTCCGAGAGAGAGAGAGAGGGGACAGAGAAGTGGCCGGGGCTGTGATAGGCTCGTCCCTGCTCGGTCCATTTTCCGAATCAACGGGAATGTAATTTTTCATTTTCTAACTCATAAACCGATTTGGTACCAAAAAAAAAAAACCCTTTTTGCCATCCGAAATCTCGTCAAAATCTCATCCCACCGTGCGTGCCATCTGGTGGTGCCATCGGGGTTCACTTCATTCCCTTGCTTGGCCGTGACCGCCGGTGGTGTGCGTGCGAAGGACATTGGTCAACACCGACGGGAGCACCAGCACCAGCACAGGACACGTACGCAGCGATAGCGAGTGACCGGTGTCAGCGATTTGTGAAATCACTTTAAATTTAATAAAAATTTGTTACTCCAGTTGGTCCAACACTTGACCAACTCCACCCCGGAGGGGTCCTCTTCCACTGTTCCCTTTTCCTGGGGCGGACGTGTCTAGGCACGATAATAGACTTGGTCCAAATTTACCAGCAAATTGAAGGACCTCGGTTCGAAATAGAAGAGGAATGTTGCGCGTTGCCTTGGAGCTCCTGTGGAGGCTGTGTCAACAGATTGAAATCAACCGGAAGCAAGCTGGCTTTGACGCTCCGATAAAGTTACGGTCCCGGCTGCAGTTTCCGACCAGAGGAATGCATCCGGTCTAGTCTTTACCATTCTCGACGTTCCTGTAACGGACGTCTTGCCACGTTGGTTCGCTTCTTCTTCTCCTTCTTCTTCTTCTGAGCATCAGAAAAGAATCTTCCAAAAGTGGAAAGAAAGGCAATAGTGAGGTGTGAGAACTGTTGGAGAACTGATGGTACACCGAATGATGGCGAAAGTCGGTTCCGGTTCCGGTTTGCACTGCTGTGATGCTCCGTCCGTCACCGACAGACGGACACTTTGTGCCGTGTCCGTTACACCGTGTGGCAGCTGCTTGCGCCTTACTTGGCGGGCGGACTGGCCTCATGGAGCCTTCGGGAAATTTCATTTTTGTCGCCAGCAAAATGAACTTCCCGGGCAACTGTTGAGGTGCTGGAGAAGATGTTTGAAGTCCTTCATGCCCCTTCACCGTTATTTGTTGTAAGTAGAGTAGCAATTGTTGCAAGAATATAGTTGGCAACGAGGAAACAACAGCTGGTTGGCTGCTGATGTACCGTTTAGCATGCGAGTAGACCGTCTTCTCGAGCGTTGAGCTATTGGAGAGTTAACCATCGAGATAACTTTACCTGATAAAACCTTCTTGATGTCCAATATTGAGTTGAAGTATACAATTTAACAATTCAGGATATACTACAACTCAAGAAGACTGCAGCTACCCCACGAGACCAAGTTCTGTCATTTTGGGGGTCATTTTCATGGCCAACTGGACGCTTAAGCTGACCACCGACAATTCAGCACCCAACGAAATGGCAACTTACTGCTTCCGTCCACCAGAGTATGAGGCCCAATACCTGGTTTGCCGCTTAACTCTGACGCAATTATGTCGGAAGTCTGTGGCCAGCAAATACGAAACAATCCCTCCCCAATCCCCGCTCTTCCACGAAGGGACCTTCCATGAATGGTTGGCGGGATTTCGATTTCGGAAAGGATTTAGGTCTACTCCGCGACCGCTCCTGGCAGGTTTTTGGGCGGCCCAGTCCCTTTTGTTCGTTCGCACTCGCACCCCGGTTGCAATCGACTTTGGTGCCGGGATTAATTAACGGAAATAAAGGGCAAAGGCAGCACCACCAACAGCAGCAGCAGCAGTAGCGGTAGCGCCGCCTTTAGCGCGCTAAGCGGATTATCATAATTGTTATCGATTGCTGGTCCTGGACCTTTAATCGTGTCGCGCTTCGGTTTGGAAAATCCCTTCCGCTTCCTTCTTACGCCGCTTCCTCGAGTTATCCTCGACGTACACACACGTACACACACACTACCGGTGAAGATAACGATGGAAATGATTAACGCACACGAGCCGGGCTGGTGGTCGATGATTGATTCGATTAAAGGATCACGTACGCCAGCGAGAGATACCATCATCGGCCGGTCGGTACTCGGTGCAAATCAGCACACCAGATGTTCCTCCCAAAAGCCGGCGGCCGATGCATTGGCCGGTGCAGAGATTGCAAAGGCCCATTGTAGTCCCCGGGTCCAGGGATCAACACTAAATAGACGTAATTCAATTTCCTCTTTACGGAGGAGCGTTGTTGTTTGCAGCTTAAAGTAAGTGACGATGGACGAATCAATCTGGTTTTTTTTCCCGGTGTTCGGCGTAGAGAATTCATTTTTTGTGTGGTTGTGTGTTCCAAGAATCACGCTACTCGGAGCATTATGAACGATGCTTTGGGCCTTCGGCTGCGGGTAAATGGTAATTGAATTCTGTGGGTTCGAGCGGATGGCAGAAAGCCGAATCAAATCTTATTGATGTCGTCAAGATTAAATCACTTTCGTCCACAGTTCTGAGTGAGTCGCACCCCTAACCGGGGCCGAACAATCGGACAAATATTCCCCTTCCCCGGGTTCTTCCCTCCAATCTTCGGCAGCTACGCCGAAGCGTATTCACTCCCTCATATTAAGGTTCGATTAAATCTTCGATTCTCGTCTCGCATCGTCGGAGCGTCACCTTCGAACGAAACAAAAAACCCAGGGAATAAATCGAATCCTCCCACCCTCGGTGATGGTGGACATTGGAGGAGGCTGTAAGGAACCTTCGTTCTTCCTGGCCCAAACCACATGGATTCGGATATTATGATAATAGAAATTTATTATTTGATGAAAGCATTGGACCAACCTCCCCGGGCCCAGCCCGGTGCAGTGCAGTCCACTGTTTGGGGGGGTGGTTTGACGTAGCCAAAGCTAATCCACCAATCTGTAGGCCATGTTCTTGTTGGCCATGGAGGCCAACATGCAGGGGAGTGATGTAATTCCTAATCGACCTCGATATTTTCCCCCATCGGCACGAAATTGGATCCAACGCACTTGGTGACTGGGGCGACCCGGGGGCCCACGCCGCAATGCACATAGTCCTGCCGTCGCATATTTGTTGATTGAGCAAAATTGCAATCGATTGCAAAGCAGGGCACGCATTTGCACGGATAGGAAAAGGAGTTCCGCAACAGCGGAGCTCATCAAGCGTAACTTATAATTAAATGAGAGCCAGTAAATTAATACCGATATTGGATGCCGGCCATAGTTGGCGGCCAATTTTTGGACGCCCCGGAATTCAGTCAGTAGCACTCGTTATCGGAGTATTCCTCCCTCTAATTTACTTTCTTCCCGGGGGCCGTAATTTAATGCAGCAACTATCGCTCGTCACTTCTGACGTCGCACTTCAGATCAACTGCTGCTGCTGCTGCTGTCGCTGCTGTTGCTGCTGTGAGTTTCATCAACGCGTACCGAGTATCGCGATTCTATTCCAACTCACTGACCACCAGCTTCATCGATTCCGGATCTGGCCGGACTTGGTTTTATGTTCCTCACGAGCCTCCTCGCCGCTGTATGTGGAGTATTGAATGCAGAACGCCTTCAATCGCAGTAGCCATAGACGACGAAGTGCTACAACCAACCGGACCGTCACCGGCACGTTATCGACTACTTGGATCTGCTTTCGTTTTTTCCCCCCATTTTGTGTTTACTCACTGGGCGGTACAGTTCCGGTTTCCTCAGGAAAATTCCTGGAGGAAAAAGCGGCCGAGAGCTCAGAGAGAGGCTGGATAGAAGGGAGTGCACTCTTTCGGTGCGCACTAAGTGTGATTGCTACCCGTGTACACGCCCAATGCAATGTGGGAATGCTGCCAACGTTCAAAGATTCCCTTGCCCCGGTTCGGGTCACCTCCCTGTCTGTGGGGAGCCTCGGTTTTCGGCGGCAATCGATTGCGGCAATGGACGAAAACGAAAGTTTGTCTTATGTTTTATGCATTTTATGGGCCCCACCCCGAAGAAAAACACAACCCACAGAAGGCGGACGTTTGGACGATGGGACCCTAATGGGAATGGGGACAGGACCTGGACGTGAAAGGGTTCCATGCCCGGAATGTCATAAGAGAGATGGCAATCGTCTTTCGTCGTCGTCGTCGCCGTCGTTCTCTGTTGCGAAACGGATGCTGGAGTCTATGGCGGCCACCCTTCTGGATAAGTAGGTGTATCGGGACCTTATCGAGCGTACATCCAATGAACCCCTTCCACTCCCAAACCGGAACTCCCTTCCTCGGAAGTGAAATCGCTGCATGATTTCCATCGAATTAGTCCATTTAGGGCAGCGCAAGGAAGCAACCGGGAAGGAGAAAAGCCTTTTGAAAGGCATCAAATTCTCTCCTTCGGTAGTCCCTCCGGTCTGTCCTCGATTGCCATAAAATTGCTCCCGCTCAACACCAGAACACGGCGGCGCCCGTGACTTAATTCCCAGACAAATCATTCGGGCAAGGCGCGCAATCATTTTTCATCACTTTTGCTCGTCAGCTCGTGCACACCCAAGGACACGACACGACGCACGCACGCACGCACGCAACGCCAAAGCCAAAGGAAGCTCGTGACAATTCCACAGAGAAATCTTCGCGC
>NC_064875.1:5075000-5077500 GCF_943734745.1 Anopheles darlingi | reverse complement strand
TGGGCGCCTGATGAAGGAGAACATTGACCACCGGGGGTGGGCCCGAAGGGTGGGAGAGAGTGGATACTAACACGAATGTTTTGTGACAATGAACGCCCAAGCACCCTCCTACCGAAAGAGAGAAGAGAGAGAAGGAGAGAGTCTCACACTTTCACTTCCAGTGCTGGACGCCGGTCTGAAGCGCCGTAGGACATTGGCACGTTCGCTGATGAAAGAGTGGAGGCGACGGCGACGGCGACGACGACGAATACAGTGCCGGCTGGCTGCCGGGAGGCTGACATGCTGTCTGTCGGTTTTATTTTATTTCAAGATCGCTAATGTCGCTACCCCCCGGTTAGTTAAAGACTACGCGTTTCTGTTGCGCCTCGAAGAGAACGCCGGGAGTTGACCGATTGGTGGCAACCATTTTGTGGAATTACTTTACTCCGGTTCTAGCACAATGGTAGACAAGCAATATGGGTGTAGCTCGCTGGCATGATTAATAGCATGGAACTAAAATAAAGGAAGTAAAAAAACATGAAAATCTTAATTAAAATACAAAGCTACTACAGATATGAAATCAAAAATTCAAACGATAGACTGATAACATGACACATTCCCATCAATTAAGGAAAGAAAGCCAATTGAATCATCGAAAATGGAGAGAAAATGTGTAGAGAAACAAGTGAGAAACAAATATGGGATTCAGGATCTCCTGATTTTAATAATGAAATTATAAAATCAATTTGATTTAGGACGAGTTTACTAAAAAATCTAAAAAGAGGTCCACATATGAAAACAAAGAAATGTAAAATGAAAAGAGTTTCTAATTAGGTGTTACCAACACGATAACGAGTAAAACACGGCAAGTAAAACAATCAAAAGTTCATATGGCACGTAAAAGTAGCAAAGAAATTAACGAATCTTAAACAACTTTATACAACTTACATAATATCCACCGTAGTTGCTAAACTGACTGTAAAGCGTACGACATAAAGCTGATTAAATTCCTTCGCATCCTGAAACGCTATCCACTAAGACACTCGCTACACTCTCCAGCGCTTTACGATCTAAGCACTCGTGTGCCACCAATATGCAGCATCCCCAAAGCTCCCCGTCCCCCTACAATCGATTTGATTATCGTACTGGATTGTGTGAAATCATCGAATCGTTATCAGTTCGTAAAAAGTCCTCCTTCTCCCTCTGCTCTCCATTGCCCTTTCCCCAGCATTGCGCCTCTAATCATCCCATTTGAAAATTGTTATTAAATAAAAATATCTTTCAACCGCATCGCACCAAGGCTCTCCATATCTCCATACAAGAGCGGTGTGCACGCCTCGAAACCGAAGAGTCGAAACCGACCGTTACGCTGCGGGTTCGAGGGGGAGAGGTTCAAAGTGGAATGTGTTTGCCGAAAAATTATTGCATTCTTATTTTACGACCCTTATAAGGCCAATCTGCTTCGTCTGTCTGCCTGCCTGCCACATGCTACCATTCGAGATTCTCAAGATTCCCGAGGCGACGACGGGGCCGTGAGGTGATGGCCGAGGGCAACAACTATCGGGTCACCCCTCAACGCCCCTCTACCACGCTCCGTGAATCGTTTGGAATCGTAAAAGCGAGGCGCGCATATGGTTTTCGAGCGAGCGATTGGCAACATGCAAACGCAGAACCAGAGCAGCAGCAGCAGCGGCAGCAGCCACGAGAAGAGTACGTGGCACACGCCAGGTGCTAGCGATGGGTTTCCCACAAACCCACTTCGGAAGAAGCCGAACCGAAGTGGCAAGTGGCAAAGAAAAGTCGTAAAATCTAACGCCCGCTCTAACCGCCGCTAGTAGTGATGCCTTCAACAACGAGGACAACGACGCGAGAAGGACGAACGTTCGCATCATCGCGAATGGATCGGAATGGAATACCGGGAATACGTTGCGCAAAATGCGATGCGATGCGACGACTCTCGGAGCGTCTTCTGCTGTCGCATAGGCAGCGACCCCAAAAGGTGACAACTGGCGGCGCACCGTTGCCCATTTCTGCATAGTACCGCCCCAGGCCAAGGAGGGGCGGGGTGCAAGCTAATGTCATATGTCCTCGCCTTCTGAGCCACCTCTTTGTGCGCCTGGAAGCGCGGAAACGACGTGCGGCCATGTTATGGGTGGCCGAAGGGTAAAGCGTATGAAATATTTAATAATATACAATATTGCACTTTTATTCATTACGCCAACAGGCCTGGCGTACAGTTTATGGAGGCGTTCCCTCCGGGATGTGTTTCGTTCGTTTGTTTCGTGGCATGTCTTATGGTCATGCGAGGCGAGGTCGGCAAAGGAATGGCTTGTAAGTAGTTCGTTCGCTCGGTTCACTCGGCAGAGATATGGAAAAAAACGGCTACGTTAACACGAACTGCAGAAGATGAGGGAGAAATGGAATTTAATTGAAATAAACAACAAACACATTCCGTACCTGGCGTAGCACATTACGACGCTTCGCCACAATTTTATGTGTGTCCAAAACAATGTCCTGACTA
>NC_064875.1:5050000-5070000 GCF_943734745.1 Anopheles darlingi | reverse complement strand
AATGAATCCACATTTACTAGTCCTGTCTTTTATGTGCGACAATTTCACGTATATACATTTTTTTGCACTGAATACATCTCATGCTAATGCTGCGATGTTCCGCGGACTGTGTTACGTTTTCATGTTGGAATAATGAACACAAATTGCGCGTTTCAAAAACTAACATTTCGCATTGCAGCACAAAAACATGAGATAAAGGAAAAGGTAAAAAAGCGGCTGGAAAAATGAGAAAAAATACGCGGAAATCTGACGTCGTCAGCAGCGCCTCGTCCTCGTCGTCCACTCTGGGCTCTGGCGCTCGGTCCCACGGAGCTTGCATTTTTATTGATTAACATAAATTGGATAAATATTTGATGAGCGTAATCCAATTGGTGCGCATATCTCTGTCCATCGGCTTTACTCGCGCTCGCGTTCGCTCCATTATTGATGATTTACCGATGATGGCGGTGATGTTGTCGTGCGCGTTCCGGGAAAAGCCGGGATGATCGGAACGGACGGACCAGAGACGACCACTCGACGCTCTCGGTCACTGGAATGAATGTCCTTTGGGCATCGTTGTGCACCGCGCGCGCGCGTGTGTGTGTGTTTGCTCTCCCTCGAGGCAACGGGGAGGTCGAAAGTCGTGCAAAAAATTCGGAATCCCGCAATCGGCACTGCACTTGACCGTACGCTTCGAGGATTCCGGGATTTCGCTTTCGAATGAATTTCCATTCCATTTTCCCCCCACCCGTCCTTCCTAACCGTGCGACTCATCGATGGGCACTCGGTTTGTAGTCGTTTGTCAGATATTCCATTACTGATGCTGCACCAGTGCAGCAGCTACGAAAAAAGGGATGAAGTAAGAGGCTTGTGCATCGTGGAAAAGTTTCTGGGAAAAAGCCTCGCTGGACGCTGGACTGGATTGTGACTGGAATTGTGAACTTAATCATTTAAATATGACGCTATTTGCAATGCAACCGCGTCAACTCTATCCAGTTCAATCGGTTTGTCCCGATAGCTCTGAAGAAGCAACTGAAACTGGATGTTCAATCTGCTTCGTCCTTTTTCTATAGTGTAGCCTATTCCTTCAATTCCAGCCACTAGTTAGCGTTGTCCTTTGCATCAAGCACGTCCACAACGTCGTCACAAGTTCGCTGGACAATCTGCTACCAGCCAATGGTCACCTATTAACATTTTGACGCGTTCTCGATGAACATTACGAAGACATTCCCCCGGGGGCGCACCGTTCGTATCGGTGCATCCAAGCTACCATTGCGTCGGTCAATCGTGATGCAATTGAATGTTCTCTTTCGCCCACGAACACTCTGTTCGGTGTCGCTCGGACGCTCTACAGGAGCAGAAGTTTATGCGAATGTGATTTGAGTTTATTGCCGCGGTTCATAAATTAAGAACGATTTATGGCGTGGCACAAACACACAGGGACACCACAATGTTACACCATCAATAACAACGCGCTGGACACCCTCTGAACCATGCTGCACATCATCATCATCATCATCATCAGACACGTGACAAACGTGCAGAAAATGGCGCCACGAGACGAGAATTTAATTTGTTCCGTCCTGTCATCGAGCGGCTCGGTGGATTCTGGATGGCATGGAATGGGATGATGAGTCGTTGTCAGACACCGATTGCAAGTGTTGTGAAGTAACTTATCGGAAGTTACTACCAAATCCAATATGGAAGACGTAACCATGAAAGGTGAACAGAGTATCGACATCTCGGAAAGTTATCGTGCAAAATCTATTTCTAATTCAACTGCAACCCGTCTGCATCAACCATCCATGTAAAGGAACGCATAGTAACGACCATAAATTCTTCGAATCTACCCGTGCAGTTCCTGCACAATCATAAATTGAGACACAAATAAGAGTCGTTTGCCAAGGGCTGGCGCCAAGGCTCTCACTCAGGGCGAAAGTTTTAATTTTCCAAGTCGTTTTAAAGTCAATTTATGCCAAACCGTACTGCTGCTAGTGCTGCTGCATACGTCACGCACACACACACACACACACACACACATCCTAATCCTGAGACGCATGCAGTGCAGTTTGCAGCGGAACGTGACCGGAAGAAAGATCGACGACTTCTGCATGTGGCCACCACACAGCGTCACAGCGAACGTCCTATCTGCTATCCATCGTACGCGGAATCGAAAGTCATTCATGGGGAAGGACCAAAGAGATTTTCCCGGACAGAAGGATACTCGCGCGCGCGAATCCGTAGCATCGGCGGCAGCAGCAGCACAGATAATGGCCGTGATTCGTTATGGGGTGGGGAGAAGGGAGTTAACTCCTCTCTTTTGAACTTTTTGGCCCTAGCAGGCAGCTGGTATGGTGATTCTAAAACACCCGTTTGTGCGCTCTGTGACCACGGGAACGGAACGGAACGGATGCACACGAATGGACGTCGCCGACGACGATGACGACGACGAGGCAATGGATGCATGGTTGCACTTTCAATTTACCTCCATTTACGCTGCCGGCTGGGTGCCGGGACTAATTCCTTCGCGCTCTTCGCGCACCAAACCCGAAAGCATTAAACCATCGGTCCGCGCTCGGGTTGGTGGGGCGAGAGCGAGGAAAAAGAAACGAAACAGCGGCCGTTGCGGCCCGCCTGATGGCTAATGGCACACGAGTCGAGATGCACCGATTGGTGCACCACCACCCCCCACGATGGTGATCGTTGTCATCGTTATGCTCGTCGTCGTCGTTCATCGCCGATGTCGCCTCGCCACCGTATGCTAATGTGGTTATCGTGATTTATGTGCATGACATGTTAAATATGTACTTTATCGCAAATTTCTGCATCCAGTCCAGTGGCGTGGCAGCGAGAAGGGATGATGCAACTGCAACACGGTGCAACACGGACCCCGCCAGCACCAGCGGCATCGTCCTACGCGCCAGGATCTGTGAGTTCGCTCGAACGAACGAACCCCCGAATCCATTCAATATATGTGTGTCCTTGCGTCCGTGTCCGTGTGTGTGCGCTGGTGCACCCGGCCCAGAGAGAGAGAGAGAGCATTAAGCGCATAAGGGGCGCAATGGTTGGTGCGCAACTTTTAATGCAGTTTTATTACTGCACCGTCATAGATCTTCATCCCGGGCGGCCCACCCTTCGGTTCATTCTTTTATTCGCATGCCGTCCGTTTTTTTTTTATGCTCTGCACCACCCTGCTTTTTATGGTGCTAGAAGCAGCAGCAGCCTCCCTCATTCGTTTTTTTGCACAGAAAATGAACACACGCTTTGCGAAACGAACCTCCAAAAGAACGTGATTAGATGCGTTCGCATGTTTTAGGGAGAGAGAGAGAGAGATCATAGCAAGCTACGCTTCCATTTTAATGATGTGCTGCGTGGCCATTTTTCTTTGAATGCTGTATTCCCCCACCCCACTGCCTACTTCGATGATTTCGCTGTTGTGCTATTGGGGAAAAAGTTTCCCAAAAGTTAATAACAATACCATTCGAGGGTAAATATGCTCGGGTAACGAAGAATGCACAAAACAATCGTTTCATAAATTTGACTTCCATAAAATCCCACGATAGTGCTAATGATCCTGGACACGGTCGTGTCATTACCCCTTTTTCAAACAATGTCTCTTCTCACCTTTCTCTCTCTCTCTTTCTCTCTCTTTTCCGGTGTCTCGTTGCAGGTAAACATCAACTTCATTACCCCCCATTTTAGCCCTCGAGTACGGAGAGAGTGTGAGAGTAAGTACAGCTAAAATCAAATGGCCCCCCGGGACACAACGGGACGGGGCGACGGTGACACCGTTGGCAATGGCAGGCCGGTTATGAGGTTGCAACTGGCCTGGTTCACCGGCCTAGTGCTCCTAGTGGGCAATTTATGCAATTTATCTGAAAATTAAACCAACTCCCTTCCTGCCAAGAAGGTGTGCGCCAGGTAGGAAAGGCAAAAGGAAACGGGGAAAGGGGGCTGTCATTACGGAACTTTTGCGTTACGGTTATGGAGAAAGTTAGTTCTCCAAGAGGGGCCCTGGCATCCGGATCGCCTGGACCCGGACACTAACCCAAATCACTCTGACAGGGCAGGTTTAACGCCGGTCAAACGCACCTTGACGTGGAGGGGGAGGAGGGTAAACAGCCCAGTACCCGGTATCAAAAACTTTGACCAAACCGGCCGGCCGGCCGGCCGGCTAGACACCCACCGAGATCATCAACGGGTGACAACAACGCAGAACACCGCGAGTAATCCTTGGGTCCTAGGATCTTAAGACTTCCAATATCGCTTTAAGCTCACATTCATGGCTCTCGGTTTGTGCGTAAACGAAAACCTTTTCCTTCGTTTTAACTGGAGTAATGATTGTTTGCTCAAAAGTACACCGGAAATGAAGAACTATTTTTAACATTCCTCGAACTTGAATCGAAATTAATTTAAATTTTCGGACATCTTCTGATTGAAAGCAGCAGAAATTCGCTTTTGCAACAGAACCTGTAGTGCCATTACCTCTCCAGCATTATCAGTATTCTACGTCAGTTACCTCTTTTCCTGCGAATTATGATCTGACATCTAAAGTGCTGACTCTCAGAAACCAAGAGAGAGAGAGAGAGAGAGAGAGAGAGAGAGAATGAAGTGTGTTTCTTTGAAAAGAACAATTAAACAACGAATACACCGGGCACATATACGTCGTCAGCATCCCGAACCCCGATGCTGGGATGCTGCTACCGGCGAGTTAAAAGCCGACAGCCGACAGCGCCGACGTTGGCATATTAAAATGAAGCTCTGTGTGTGCCGAGCACTTGAGTGCACTTGTCTGGAAGACTAATTTTGATGAAACTGTTACCCTCCCCCCTGTGAGGCAGCAACATAAACATGGCGAATTTCGCCCCCTAATAATCAAATCCATCTAATGCACCACAGTCCACATGTGAAGCGGGCGAGCCCAAGACAAACATTGGGCGGGCCGAGGAAGGGGATGGCCGAGGTGGTGTTGAAATTACAATCGACGAGTAGAGGCGATGTCCTGACTGGCAGCACACACACACTATACATCTGACCACATCAGGGGCCGACTGACGGATGATGCATTTGCCGTTGCATTTGCGCTGCACTTAGCCGAAAGTGCCCCTTGACGTTAAAAACACAAATGCAGAGTTCGTGTGTGTGTGTGTCTGTGTGTGGCACTAACGTGCGTCTACTGACGTCCTGGAAAGCGTGAAGGAGCCCGGGAACAGAGTTTTGCACTAAATTCACGTAAAGAGAGGTCCCGGAACCCGAAGCCGAACTCGAAAGTAGCGTGTAGTAGTGAAGTCCCAGGAAGTCAGCACTTGCAAATTAATGCAAATTCAGCAGCAGTGTTCTGCTGCAGTAGTAGTGCTCAGCGAGTGCTGGAGAGTGCAGTTGTGCAACCAACGAGGAGAAGCACCCCTGCACCGGCAAATGCATTCCTCTCTCGAATTGATCAGCCCGAAAGGTTAGGGCTGCTTGAATTTGTTCAAATATTTGGAAATACTCACCGATATGGCCAAAAGTCCCTTCTGCAATTCCTGCATTACTCTTGGCAAACTTCTCCGATGAAATGTAAGTCCACCGTCTCCACCGTCTTTAAAAGCATTCGCAGCGCACACCTTGACACTCTCACACGGTCCTTCACGGGACCGGACCGAGCAGCATGATTTATGCAGCTCAAGCCTCACAGACAGACGACACCATCAGGAAGAGCCCGCTCCGGCCGTTGGAAAAGGAAGATAAATATGGTTGCACTTTACGACGGGTTTCGCCGATGTTTCGATTTTTTTCCCCCCGGGGCAGTACTATAGCTTCAAAGACAAATTTTCAAAGCGACACGGATCCGGAGAAAACCCCGCGATGATGATCCCCATCCATCCATCCGTGTGCGCGGTACGCGGTGATCTCTGTGGCCGCTCATGCGTTTCAATCCAAAACCCCGAACCCGAAGAACGCGCCAGAACCATTTATCATCTTCACCGGGTATACGTACCGTATCTATTCGAGTTCCTCCAAAAACCACGGTCTTCTATCACCAACACCACCAACACTACCATGCACTTTACGCCTGGCGCTGTGCTCATGCAACCGTTCATGCTTTCGGCACCTCGAAGGATTTCCCTCTTTTCCCGGCCCCTGGCAGAAGGGCAGACACAACAAAACGATGCGGAATGGGGTAGGGGAAGGTGGTGATGGCCACCAACGGCGACGAGGTGGTGGTAATCATAATAAACGAAAATAAATTGTAATCGTCATGCATATGTAATTTATTCATCTTTCTTCTTTTGCCAACCACCACCATCACTGCTTTTCCCGCTTTCTTGTCGTTTGGTTTGTGGTTCAAACGATATCTCGAGTGCTGCTTCTTCGCGACTACTTCTCCTGGTGGTTTCCGTGGATTGTTACCGTTTTTGCTTCTGCTGTAATATCTGTAGGCTACAGTAAGCTTCAATACCGAAGCACGACGAAGGATGAGCTCTTCTGCAGCTTAATTTTCATGCAAAATGTATATATACTTTCCAAACTGGCTCTTTCTCTCGATCTCCAGAAAAGAAAACTCTCCCCGAATCCCCCCCGAAACTCTCCCGAATATATATTGGCTCCCCCCGGAAAGGGGCTCTGCGCGCACACATCACACCTCCTTCTCCTCCTCCTCCTCTGGGCAACCGTTCCTCATTGTGGCGAACCATTTTATTAATATGCATTTTTCAATAAAAATGATCATAAATACATTTTCCACTTGAAGCGATCTGGAAGCGCCACACAGACGCAGACAGGCAGCCCATGCAGCAGCAGCAGCAGCATCGCGTCTTCCGCGTTCCGTGTACTCCGAGAAAGTGCCGAGGCGTTTATGGTTCCGCCTGGCCGTTCCTTACGGGTTTCGGGGGTTTTTCGGTTCTTCTGTCTTTCCAGAGGCAGACGCGCAACTTCCTCGAGTGCACAATTGGCACTCCGCCCCCGGGGAGGGGGAGGAACCTGTAGACAGAGGTGAGCGCTAGGTAGTAATAGGGTGCAATTCAAATAAAATATCCCTCCGTGGGTTTTGCCCTTTCGCGTGGTACCGAAAGTGATGACGTTCGGTTCGGTTGCTCGCTCGGTGTGCAAAATGGCGGCTCGAGGAGCGTCTTGGTAGGAACGAGGGGAGGAGCATTTTCTTTGTGATCATTACCAGCCCGTTCTCCGTGGGTCTCCGTGGGGGATATTTTTGCATTTTTGCGTCTACCATCCCCATCCATCGTTAACCTTCTTGGGTCTTGGTGCTGGTTCTTTGATAAGCACTTCCTTCCAGATACTTGCGTTTTCCTGTTTTCCGTGGCTCGTGTGGAATGGAGAAAAGTGCAATTCATTTGTGGCGTTTCAACAACCTGTATTGAGGAAAAACAGCAATGTTGCAGACACCGAGGTGCGAGGTGAAAAGCGTTTTATGCTTCAAGCAATTCCTCCTGTCTGCCCTCTGCTTTGTCCTTTGTCCTTCGTGCGAAAATCATTCCAATTGTGCCGAGCTCATGCGAAACAAAAAACCGCTTTTCCCGGCCCTTTCATTGGCAATTGGCAGCAAGTATAGTAGTGTCTCCTGGACGCCGCGCACCCGGAATGGCGGAAAAGGAGGCCAAGAATTTATTTGTTTCTGATGTGACGATAAGAATTTTGATTATATTCCCCTTGACTCGGTTCGCTTCGTGTGTGTGTGTGTGTCACGTGGTCCATGACATGACTTTCGATCCTGCATAAACATGGCCGTCTGGGCCATTTTTTACGTTCTCTTTCTCTCTTTCTATCTCGTTGTCTTATTTCTTACTTCGCCGGTATGCAGCGAGCTTCTCCATTTCCGTACGCTTTCTGTTGTGGTGTCCACATAAGACGCTGCGTCTCCGGATGTTTTCGTCTGCCGGTTCCAAGAGCGGTGCCTCCCCTCCTTTTTCCCTCGTTCTTTTTTCCATCTAGAATTGGAAATGCCAGCGGCGAAGGAGGTGGAAAACAAACACACGCCCAATTCAAATACCGGAAAAGAAACGATAAATTTGATTCACGGGGGGACCGGGGGCTCAATATACCTACCCAGGGTCTACTTGGACCTACCTAAGCGGTCGCCACCAGAGACACTAAGGAACCGGCCGAACCCGGCCTACTCTGACTCACACTCGCACTCCGAAGAAAAACAATCGCAAAAGGATCGCGTTGCTTTCTATCTTTCCATTTTCTATTCAATTTTTTTTCTCCTTTCATTTTCCTAGACCCAGAACCCGCATCTACGGGAGTCAGAAAGATGAGCCAGTCCAGTTCCTGGCCGCTATTATTATTCCAGCGACCCTTCCTGGCCTTTTCCTCCTTCCAAAAAAAGGACTCAACTCCCGGGACTGGACTTTTCGAGTTTGCAAATTTATTCAATTCGATACGCTCGTTATTTGATCGATGTGATTTCGGGAGGAAAGCGGAGCGAGATTATCGAACTATTGTTTTTATGTGTGTGTGCTGATAAGCAAATGGTCAGGCCGCGATGTAATAAAACCGGCGGCCAACAAGAGATGAGGAACAGAAATGAAAGGAGAAGAATGAAAGGTTGCTAATATTTTTTTATGATCCTTATATCCCACGGGAGCACTTTATCGAAAGCTGCTGTAATGCTCCGTAACTTTGATAAGCCTCGTATACCATTACGTGACATTTTTGTTTAATTTTTCCTGCATCAACATTCCTCCAGAAATCTCGATTTTTCTCGATTTCGGAAATCAATTCGAAATCGCTGTAAAGGACATCCAGCAGCGATCGCCTTCGAATCCTTGAAGACATCAAACATATTCAAATCCCTCACCGACAATCCCCGGTTTCGAAAATGTCCAAGAATGTCAAGCAGCTGGAGATGAATCCAGCATATCCACCTGTTCCCGTAAGCAGTAACCAGTCAAATTCCTCCTTCATCCATCGTTCTGTTCTGAATCCTTTCGTTGACATGGATGTCAAGCACTCGCATAACAGCGCCCAAGGCATACAGCCACAAAGAGTCGAGATAATCATTAAACTCTCATCACGTAATTCCTTACTTGGAGGATAATGCTGCCTCTGCTACAAGTGCTTTATGCATGATTGCACATCCAGCACCGCAGGCGCTGGAGGCAAAGGTGCAACTGCAAATGCCAAACATTCCTCGGACTGCGGGTGTCCTGGGCACAGGGTAGTTCGGTCAAATTTGGTCAAGCACGACGAGGCGGTGTGGTCCCTGCTGGCCACAGCTGGCCGAAGCATCCCAATAATGCGCTCCGGCACTTCATCGCCTCCAGGGGTCGGTAACATTAGTGTGTCCAGACGATGTTCCTCCCCAGCATACTAGGCGAGAGAGAGAGAGAGAGAGAGAGAGAGAGAGACAAAGTTCGTTTTTTTCTTTTTTCTTTTCTGTTTGCCAACTCATAAATGTGGGATAACCTTCTGGCTATAGCGCGCTTCTCTTCCATTTTATTACTTCAACATCCGACGTCGTAGCATCCGTCGTGTGTCGTGGTTTGTGTCGAGTAACGGCCACCATCGTGCAGTGTAGTGTAGTGTAGTGTGTCTGTTCGACGATACATTATGTTGAGTGATGAAAGTTACAGCAGAACATCATCCAAGTCATCCGGCGAGGTAGTTACATAGTTAGCTGCTCGGTGATGTACTGGAATTAATTACACGATAAAGCAACCCATCCAAGCCAAGGGATGGGGGTGCTGTGGGGGATGTAATGGGTTACGGTACAAGTCATCGTTGGTTTTAAGCGAAACTCCGAAACCTCGAGACTTTTAATGCTCGATCGTTGGCCAGAATTTTAAGATTTAAATTCCTGACGAGGGAAACGAACTGGAAATCGAAAGGAAAATCCCGGAGGGGTGGTGCATGAATCAACAAATTTCGGGTGAAGAAACGGACGCCTGCACCACCCTGTCTTACGGTGGTTTTCCATAAATCGCTTCCTGGAATGGTACACACACACATGTTGCCTGACTGATGGTGCCTCTGCTCTTTATGCTCCAATGCTCCGATGCTGGCGGGTGCTGCTGGTGCGTCGTTTCCAAATCGCTCCCCGATGGCACATTTGATGATGACGGTAATGATGACGTTGGCACAACCTGCACGTCAAGCAAGCAGCCCGCAGACCGCACCACACAAGGAAAACTGCATTCGATTGCGCTTTCGGTTGCGTGGATGTGACGGATGATGACGGAAGGGTGGTGGAAAATCCCTTGATTCCGCTGCGTCCGATCGTCGTGGAAAATCTTGCTCCGAGAATGACGATGCAGACGCCCAAGTCGCTTACAGTAACGAACACACAGTGAGTGACGGTTGTTTGTGAAGTCGTTGTGTATTGTGTAAACCACAAGCAGCAGGTGGTGGGCCGTCCGATTGCGACTCCTGGGGTCAACAATTAACTCCAATACATAATAGCATAATGTAATCCGGGAATATCCGTTTTTTCCATCATAAAATTGTCATCACTGTATCCGTACGAGAAAGGATACGAGATAAAGATGACGAATGCGTGCAGAATGATGAGTGATGAGTGATGGTGATCATGACACCGCATGACACCGCGCCATGTCTGACTGCCTCTGATGATATCGGTCTCGACTCCTGGTCCGTCGTCCGTCTGATTGCCAAAGGGACCGGAACCGACACCGGCTGTTAAGGGAATTTCCTTTCCTCGATTTTTTTTTCTCTCTTTGTTTGTCCGAGCACAAACACCACGCGCGAGCGCACGCCCGGGAGTTGCGGAGACACAAACAAATAGAACCGAAACGTGCGGCTCATCTATCGTCGTCCGTCTTCATCGGTCGCCGGAGCTGCAACAATGGAGTGGAGCAGTTTTATTGGCGAATATTCATCAACAACTAAATTACCGACGGAGACAGCAGGAGGAGGAGGAGAAGCGCTTGAGGAGGAGAGTTACTCAAGATGCACCACACAACCTCCGCACTTTCCGTCTGTGTTGGAACGATCCAACGCGCAGTAGTCGCAGTAGTCGAGGGCTCATAAGATTGCCCTCAGGTGATCAGCGCACACTTCTGACGTGAGTCTCTATGTGTCGAGGCGGTCTCGTCGTGTGTGTGTGTGTTTGTGTGAGTGTTGGTTGGGATTACTCCTTCCATCCATCCTAATTGGTCCCGCGAGGGCTGCTGCTGCTGTATCCGAAGTGGCATGCGAGAAATCAGACGGATCATCATCGCAAAGGTTGGCGCAAAGGGGAAAGTTACGAGTTGGGGGGATGGTGAGGCGGTGGGATTTTCCGAGTTGGAACTGGAAGGTGTTGCTCATGATGGATGGCCGAAAGGGCTTCTACCTTCTCTCTACTCTACTCTAGCACCTTTCTGCGTTCTGGAACTATCGAAAGGGGTGTGTGTGTGGATTTTATGCTCTGCCGTGGAATGACTTCTATGAACTGAATTACAAATTGCGCACCTTCATTGTTAGATCCCCGCCTTTTGCTAGTTCCTTTTACACGGTTTATGTCTTTAACATAGTAGCCATAGTGTTGGCATATTCGTGTATCTTCTGACGTTTTCTGTTTTGTAATTTAAATTTAATTATGTGACTTTCCGATATTTTCTCTTGAAACTTTGATGTTTCCTGTACCTTTTCTGCTTTGTTTATATCTTTGTCATGTTTCTAAAGTGAATATCTTAATTTCGTTATGTAGCTCAACTTGCAGCAATTCAATTGATTGTTTTAAACTATTTTCCAGTTAGTTATAAATGCTGGCGTACTGATTTTCAAATCACAAACAATTTACTATTTAAGAATTTTCAAAAATGAAAAATTTCTAGAACATTTAACGAAGTAGTAAGAACAATTCCAGCATTGGAGGAATCGCAGTCATTTGCGTAAATATCCAATATCCAATTCAAGGTGCTCCGTCAAGTTTATCAATCAAGATGCTCAATAGTTGAGACATCATGAATTGTAATACCGTTCGATAGCTACTAAAGAAGAGAGCGAATGTAAAAAGATTTTATCATAAGGAAAAGACGACACTTGAACTTCGCTTTCTCACTCACCGAACGCATAGCACTCTCAGCGCAGTTTTGCTCCCTCTGCACCATGATCCTGTGTCAAAATCCGTCCCCAAAGTCCTGTCTAATAAATGCATACCACTTTCGTTGTCTCTCTTCCTCACTCTGCTCGGTGTCACTGCCTTTCGCGCACCTCGGTGGTGTCTCGATGGTGACCGAACGAAAGACGGAATGATTAATGAGTCCATCTATTATATCTTTCCCGACGCGTTCGAAATCACCACACTCCCTGCCGACGGCGGCGGCACGGTCGGTCGATCTGACCCCCCTTCACACACAGGGAGCAAAAGTTTCGCGTGACAGGAAGTTTTTAGGACGGAAGATTTCAATAAGTAGTGCTTCCGCTTTCGTTTAGCCCTCACCTCGAAACAGTGGAGCCGGGAAGCCGGGGGTCCCGAGGGGGGTGATCTATCCCCTTAGTATAGGCTTGCCGGGTCCTACAAGCACGGTCAAGACACACACACACACACACACAAGCACACTGTCTACTCGCAATGGAATGGAAGACACTTTCTTTTTCCACTTTCACTTCGTCTTCGTCGTCGTCGTCGTGTTCGTCGTCGATGTCCTTTCGAGTCCTTCGTCAACGATACATTACCCCTTACCACACTCCCGGTTGGTAGGTTCTAGGCAAATGCCTCGCAAGCGCCTCGTGTTTGGTGACCGTGCACCAATCTCACACCGATACTGATCATGATGTATTAGGGCCATTTCGTAGGCCTGTCGTCCGGGATTGCGTGCTCCGCACCCATCGCCCAAGAGTGAAGAGCGCATTCGAAGGGAGTCACTTCGCCCTGGCGCCCCTGAAGTTGCTGGGCTGGGAGAGGTCCTTGTCTGTGTGATGATCCATTTTCCTGGCAGGTACTCCGATTTGCCACCGATTTTTCCAACCAGATACCGTGCCAAGGTGTCATTTCGGGTGTCGTTGTCTGTTTGCTTATTCATCGAGTCCCGGGGGTCCCCGGGATTTGGCGCTTAACCTTGAAAATGCATTTTCCCGCACGTTGTTTGACAAACATTTCCGGGCGAGGGAGACGGAAAACGAATGTGGAAATCGATATGTATAGCACTGCATTTCCCGGGTAGTTCCCCAAATGCAGATGCAGATAATCCCTCAGATTGCGACGCTGAGTCGATTCTGAGCACAAATGGATCCCAACAGCATCCCAGATTGCAGAGCTGCGAGAGGTGTCGATACACTGCACTCGTCATGCGACGTTGATGATGTTGTTAACGCCAGGAGCGAGGAGGAGAACGGGCGCCGTTGTATCTGCTTGATGATGCACTGCCATTCTTCATCATCATCGGCCATCACCATTTCCCATTATAGCGAATCCTGATTAGAAGCTGTCGCATCATAAGCAGCAGCAGCAGCAGCAGCACGAGCAGCAGCAGCAACAACGACATCATTAGCTGTCACGGTTTTCGGGTGCGTCATCCCTCGGGGCCTGATTCGAATTGAATGAAGGGTTTGTGTCGACCGTGAGGTACGCCGCGTGCCAGAACGAACCCCGGGGAAGGGGAACTGACACCCTATGACGGATCTCTCTCTGACCTGTGAACCCTCCTCCGTGTCTGGTTACGTGTCAACCGGGCTAATGAGTGGTCATATTTTAAATGTCGGCTCCTGACAATGGAATAATTACAAATGACGTGTTACTGTCCCTGGCCCTAGGTGACAGTTCGTCTCCCTTTTTATACCAGAACTTGTCGGTCTCGGTCAGATGTTGACTTCTTTCTTGTCTAAGAGACGCTCTCCTCTTTGAGTGTATGGATTTTGGGATTCCGGAGCCAAATCAATCCGTAAATGTTTGATAAAGTTCTTAGGAACCTCGAGGCATACAAGGATCCCGATGTGATACGTGAGTGATGACAGGGTGTGTCCATCGCCGCATTCATCAAACACAACAAACACAAAGAGAGAGAGATAGAGAAGTAACGTAGATTTCGCAGACCCGAAAACCAGGCCATACACAAACAATCGAGAAAGGGACACTCGACGCAAACCCTCGATGATGTCGATTCGTCGATTCGTCGCTCGACGATTCGAAGCGAAGCTCCAGAAAATGATGTTTGCATTTTTGCGGTGTCAAGAGCATGGGGGGTGCCGGTGCCCCTGAAGGTGTTGTTGTTTTCGGTTCGGTTCGGTCAAGTGCATCCTTGTGAGTGATGCAGGGATACCGTCCAGGCCGGGCCGTGGCCGGAATGCGTGTTTACTGACGGTCTCTCTCTCTCTCGCCATTTCGATACGTTGATGTGTTTTTTGAAGCACATTCTATACTCGCCCTGCTGGCCCTGCTGTTGTCCCTTGGCCCTGGATGGTGATTATTTGTTTAGGGCCATCAACCATGAGCCCAGATAGGAGGACATGATTGGAATCATTAAAACAACTCGACATAGCAAAACCTCACGCTGTGCTGTGACAACTGGCGTTTGTTTGCGGAACTGTTACCCAGAAATGTTGCCCTCTATTTAGATTGTGCCCTGACGGGCCGGCTCTAACTCTGTTTGTGTTATTGATTTGCGATAAATTATGTGCAGATTCGGGAGACGTAGAGTAAGACATTTGTGTCGCCTCGCGAATGAGTGCTCGCAGCGTGTTTGTGTGTGTGTGTGTCAATCTAATAAAGCCGTAATATGGCTATCAATATTCATCGAAACTGTTGGCCATCCTGGCACTCTAGCAAGATGGCGAAAATAATTTAAAATGTCCTTAAAAATGCAACAATCGATATGCACTTACCAGGAAAGACCATGACCACCACCACCACCACATGTTGCCAGTTGTTATGCTCGTAACGAGGGGAGGGGGTAGCAGTCCGAGCTACAGAGTTCATTTTGTCCCCAGCGCCACGGTCCTTTCCTGTTGTTTGAATTTCTGGATTTCCGCGAACCGACGCGGAGGACAGGAAAAATGACAAAGCCATCAAATATCACGGAACCGCAACGTGCAATCATGGCATGCTATGCTCGTCCTAACCTTCGCCACCACCACGGCCAACGCCACGACCAGCAGCAGCAGCAGCAGCAGCCGTAGCAACCGTAGGTTTGTGCGAAAAGTCAGTGTGTCCTGCGTGTGTGTGTGTGTCAAATCGAATCGCAAACTGACCACTCCAGGGCTCCGGTCCGTGCGGGACGTGCTCGAAGCTTGACCGCCGGTCCCGAACGTGCGAGCGAGCGAACGAGTGATGGCCACCGAAGGTTTCCTCCTGACTGACAGCGACATGAAGCGCAACATGACAGCGCAAATTAAATGTGTTTGATTTTTAACCACCACCCAAGGGGACGGCGGAGAGGTGACACCACGATGGCCACTGCTGGGACTGCTGGATGCTTAGAAACGGCAACGGAATCCATCATTATTGCAGCGAGCGCGATCTCGATGGTCGGTCTAACGAGCAAGCATTTTGATGCGTTCCCTCCACGGGAAACGACCACCAGCAACGCGGTCAACTTGTCGATGGCCGTCAAGCCCAAGGACAACCCCCGTTGCTGCACGGTGTACCGTTGGTCGCTAGAGGTTTACATTTATGACACACAATTGTGCATAACCGGGCACAATCACTCCACGTGCCCCGGAGCCCACACATAATTAATGCATTTTGAATTGACTTGCCAACGCGACAGGAATCGTTGCTTAGATCAGAGCGTTAGATCGGTCCGGGAATTGTCCGGGGAGGGGACTTTTGCAATCACCTCCCTCCCATAACGCCCGTCGGGAGCACTCTCATTAGGACGTACTTGGTCACCTCATTCCGAGAAACCGGGTGTCCGTCCCGGGGTGTAAATGAGAGCTAATCACCGTTACGAAGGAAAATGGGTGGAGGGTTTTTCGTTTCGACGAAATTCCAATGAGGTGGGGACCGGGAAAATGACTCTGGCTTCTGACAGTGCAATTCGAGGAATCGTTTGCCTTCCTGGAGATGTAATTTACGCCTTTTTTGTCCGGTAGACCATTCATCAGTTGGATCTTCTTATAGGTTGCCTTCATTTGAATGTGTAACGATGCTTCCTGGTATCAGCGTCGTTATCCTTGCGGATACCTTAGAGGGATTGAGGGGTTATTACTAGCTAGCATTACTGGGATCTATTGCCTGTGCAGGATTTTAAACTATTTAACACAAAAAACATGTTCAACATATCGGAGCAAAAAGTCCTAATGCAACTAGATATTATTACAACGAGATAGGGAATTGAAACTTGCATCGTAATGTAATGTGTATGGTGAGAACAGGTCAACCACACAGCGTGTAAAACAGTTGCGTTGTACATTCTTAAGACAATTAGCAATAATATATTTCATACTGTCAAGTTCACATTCCTTCTCCTGTGCATTCCACGGTCTGACAGAAGCAGGAAATTAATGAACCTCTTCCGAACCGACGCGCCATTACTCTTCTCGTGTGTCAATGTTTTCGGGAAAGAGGAGAAGTTTGTGTGCTGCATAATGTGCGCGTATTAGTTCGGAAATTTCCCAGTCTTAAAAACCAGCACAGGCTTTTGCTCGACATAAAAGCTTACCACAAGACGAGTTGCATCGCGTTGTGTATTCAGCGGCGGCGTCTTATTCTCGCATAAACAATGTGGGGCCCGGTGCAGAGCACATGGTCTTAAGAGCTAAACCCCATTGTAAGAACCACCATATGCACAACTTCAAAACAATGTCAATGCCGGCAGCCAGCAACAACAGCAGCAAAAAAACGGAAAGGCTCGATGGAAGGTTTTACTCCAGGATTACCGCACGGTTTTTTGTAGGTCAAAGTGCGAGATTCCCGAGAAAGAAAAAGAAAGCGAATAGAAGAAACCAGGAGCCACCCGGAGATCGATCTGGCTGGCAAGGACATGTCGCTCGCTGTGGAAAATGATTGATTTCCACCGAACCGAAAGGACACCGTGAGCCGCCGAGTGCATGCATGGGACGGGCGGCGTAGGGCCCCGGTGGCCTGGTGACCGCAGCAATGATGTATAGCGAAGAGATCGGATTACAATCTTTGGGATTACTTTTGAGAGCCGCAGCAATAGACGCGGGCTCACGGGAGGTAGCCCGGCCCGGTCCCGGCCACGAAGCTTCCGAAATCCGATAGACATCTTAATGCACAACATATGTCCTGGTGTGAAAGGACACCCTGGAAGCCTCCTTCGATCCCTCTCTCTCTCTCTCTCTTTCTCTCTTTCTCGTTCTCTTTCTTTTCGGTGTCCTTTCTTTCTCCTCCACATAAAGGATATATTTCTTGCTGTTGTGTTGCTGTTGCTGCTGCTGCTGCTGCAATGTGTAATGCAATCCAAAAGAAGAAACGCATTTTCGGGTTTCGGTAATACGTCGTCACTGGGCACATTGTGTATGCGTCCGTGTACCGTTACCACGTCCCGAAAAGACTTGGCATTGTTTCCCTTTACCTTTGCCCGGGATCTGGTTTCACTCATGTGTGTGCTCCTCGTCGTCGTCTTCGTCGTCGTCGTCGTCGTCGTCGATCGATCGAAACCATTCCGATAGCTAGAATGCCGAAGCTCGGGAGTTCTAGAGAGCGATCGCCGCAATATAGATGGTTTCGGATGTTCCGTTAAGAGCCAACCTGGTAGCTACGACACGGATTCCGTTCGTTTGGGGAGTTTTCCTTTACGTGCTTAATAGTGAAGCTGGTGAAAAGACCATACCGTGGTGGGTACGCCCTTGCACTTATCGTCGATGTCTTCGTTCGGCGTTGCGTTGCGTTCATTGATTTCGATCTCCACGGAACCATTCTTCATTGGTGTGCCAAAGTATTTTCTTTGCCTTGGCAAAGGTCGTGAGATGGTGAACCGAAGGCAGAGAAAGAGCGGATTGGGTTCGCAAGACGTTACCTTTCGCAGGATTGGACCAACGGATTCCTTTGGGGAATACTGTTTCCGTTCCGTGTGAACGGGATACGGGCGGTAGAGCATAGACGATAGACCAAAGAGCAGACGCAGTCGTCGTTAGGTTCAATTGCATCAAAATATCCTTTCTTGAAGTTCGAACTCGAGAGAAAATCCAACAAGTGATGTCGTTGTAAGTGTAATATTGTCGTCTTGTGTTTGTTAAAAAAAGAAAGGAGTGAAACTTAGGCAACTTTTTGCTTTATTTCCAGTAAACAGTCGCCAGCGCAGCAGAGAAGCGGATTATGAATACCGAGAAATCCGTGACCGCAGCCCGATTTGATTGCGGATGAAGCAGAGCAAACACGAACCGGATTGCGCTCGGACCTTGGAGCCTCCAAGGCTCGAGGCCCACTTTCGAAAGGCTCTGGCAAATTATGGCTTAGAGTTAATAAGCTTAACCACCCCGAAAACCGATGCCAAGCAAGGGACCGCCGGGCTCTGCGGCCGAAGGGAAATATTCCAAAATCCGTTTATACTAATTACTATTCGTCAAACGGTGCTTTATCGACTGAGCTCCTCCTCTCCGAGAAAAGGGCCTCACCGAACATTGGCACCATTGGACCAGACGCCGGTTTTTGCCATCGAAGCAAGAAAATGCCCGAAATGATGGAAAATTAGTAAGAGCCCGACCGAGAGAGAATGAAAGAGAGAGAGAGAGAGAGTGAAAGAGAGACTGAACCACTTCCTTTGGCCGATCCATAATTACCCAGCAGAATCAGAGGGGACCACAGCAAATGAGACAGATTAATCATCGACGCACGGAGTGGCCATCGCCATCGCGTTCGAGGATCCTGAGCCTCTCGATGGGACGAACTTTCTTTCCCGAAAATTTCACCCCTTTTGTCTCCGGGCTTCGTGGCCTCCCCCCCTTCCACGGAGCCAACAGAAGTAGCTCCTTCTTCGTCCTGTGTGTCCTAGCACCCCGGAGAAGCCCCGGAGGCTTGAAGAACCAACTTTCCAAATCACATTATCTGCCATTAGGCACCTCTCGCTTCGCTTCCAACCGTCCACCGTACCGGCGGTCGGCCGGTGCTGTCGATAGATGATAAGCTGCTGCTGCTGCTGCTTCTTCTCCTTCTGCTGCTGCTGCCATCCTTTTCTAGGACGGGGAAGGTCCAGCCAGGCACACGGAGAGGATAGTATAATGAATTATCAATTTCTTATCGGATTCGGGCTCCTCTCGGCTCCGTTTCCTTCGTCGTCCTGCGTCCTGATACGGTGCCGATGGCCGGTTCCGTTCCGCTTCCCTGTGCGCCAAGGGTGACCATCATCCATCAGGAAATCCTTGCCAGAAGAGTTGAGCCGCAGGATCGAGCGGTCGATTCATTTCCATTTCAGTGAGCAGAATCCCGATTTAATTATTATTATGATTTGCTTCCTCCGTTCGCTGCGGAAGGAGAACGAAGGACGGCATTCGAGTTCGTTCGAGTATTAACTCGAGGCAAAAGCGAAACCAGTGCCTGAGCTGTGTGGAGGATAGTTTGTGCCTTGAAATGAGGGAGGGGTTTTTTTTTTCGAGGAAACTCCTTGAGATTGTACTCCACGAACGATTCCTAGAACGTTCGGACAACAGTCTGTGCTTCATTGATTGGATTGAGCAGATCTAGAGCAAGGGTAAATGTATCTTAAATATTCCAGCATCACAATGTAGAGAAGGTACTTTATTGCAGAAGCACATTCTTGGCTTCTACAGATGATTCTAACGCTTGTTTCTGGATGCGTGCATGGAATTGCTAGCTAGATGTTTGTTTCAGGAATACATTTCACCACAACCGAAGAACTGCTAGCCCGATGTTGCTTTGAGGGAATTACTTATCTGGAAACAAGGGATTTTTTGCTGACTCGCTAGTCGCATTTCATGAGGAATAGTTTCTATTATAGTTTTCTTCCTAAAGAAGTGGATGAATTGGAGTTCAATGAGAGGAGAGTATATGACAAAGTAATCAGTCTTTAGGGTAATATCCATGGCATTAGACTGATCCCAAACAAAGCACAAAAAAACAGTATCGTTACAGTGAAGGCCTGTTAGCAAAATCAAATTAAATGTAAATCCATATCATCCTTTAATGTTATCCAATTAATGAGCTATCAAATTACAAA